>NC_140168.1:54022895-54097895 GCF_963971535.1 Notolepis coatsorum
CTGCCGGTTTGATGGCTGGGTAGCACAAAAACAAACCACATCTGTCTCTCTCTCTCTCTCTCTCTCGTCTCTCTCTCTCTCTCTCTCTCTCTCTCTCTCTCATCCTCTCTCTCTCTCCTCAGAAGCCTGGTACCAATATCCAGCACCGCAATTGGTCAAAATGTGTGGATTTGGCAAAGCCGAGAGAAGCCCACCGTGTCGGCCAAATACCTCTGCAGCGGTGAGGGGGCTTTAAAAGCATCCCCGACAGGAGGAGGATGACTATAGTATATATATCCCAAACAGGACATGACAGTGAGGGGGTTACTAACTTTAGAACAATCTGTCTGGTTCAGATGATAAAGATGTGAAGCCGTGCACCAGAGCACCAAACAAACCACCAACCAACCGAGCATTCGTCGTCATGCATCTTTCACCAAACAAACCACCAACCAACCGAGCATTCGTCGTCATGCATCTTTCATAAGGACTAGTCAGATACGGGGAAGTGGTTGTGAGCGGGACATTACACGGCTCTTCTGGAGCGCCGGCAGCACGGACTCTGCTCTGTTTTATACTCAGGCACCGACTCACTCAGACCAGCGGGAGAAAGACAAGACGAGCAAAACCCAAATTCCCTTTTGACGTGATTCTGCACGAGGTTAAAACGTCAATACAAACAAGCCCCCCCCCCAAGAAGAAATGTCTGACATTTGTGAAAAGAGCGAGGAGACAAGCCTTCTTTTCTGGGTTTCATTTAAATGTTGCTTCTGATGTCGCTGACGTTCTCTTTCCTATTCACACCTAAGCCATATTCTATTTAGGCTCACTATGAGCTCTGTTCAAACACTATAGTCAAGTTAGACCGCGCTCACAAGTTCTCACACTGGGTGCTGTAATCCCATAAAGTTCAGTATATCAAAGCAGGGTAGCCGGACCAGCACTCACAGGTTCAATGTTTTTTATTGGCAGCCTGACATGTTTCGGACAATGTCCTTCATCAGTGGTATGGCTAGCAATACCACTGATGAAGGACATTGTCCGAAACATGTCTGCTTTGATTCAGGCTGCCAATAAAAAACATTGAACCTGTGAGTGCTGGTCCGGCTACCCTGCTTTGATACTCTGTTCAAACACTACATCTCAGTGATAGTCACACACCAAGGACCCTGACACTTCAAAAGCAGGGAGACTAAGGGACGAGCATTTTCACAACCACACAAGGAGATTTACAGACATGGGGTCTTTGGGCTTAGAGTGAGAACCAAGTAATTGGTTGAAACTCCTATAAACGTTCCTTGTACACTTCCATACCACTCCATGGGATTCAGCAGCAGCATTCTAATTGGATGGCGCATTTGGATCAGGTACCTCTAATGATGTAATATGGGGTGGTTTCGTGTTTCGGTGAGCGAGAACAAAAAAAATTGCAACCTCTCTGTGATTAAAAACCAGATACTGCCGCTTGTAGAGCGTACATTCGCCTCTCGCGCTCGAGTTAATAACAATGTGGTCTGCCCTTGAATGCTTATGAAGCATGGAAATGGAGCCTCTATAATATCTATGAGCACATTGTCTGCATGTACTGTACAGATCATTGACTGAGAGAACAGTGGGAGAAGCTGTGAAATGTATGTGACTCCTTCTCCTCCACCATAACTGTAGGATGGAGAATGTCTCTGTTCTGTTACTGTAAGTGGTTATTCTAACACACACACACACACACACACACACTCACTCACTCACTCACTCACTCACTCAAACACACAGAGACACACACACAGACACACAGTCATTTATTTTCTACCGTGTGCAATTGTCTGTCTTATCTGTGTGGGTCCATTTGTCTGTCTGTGCACGCACCTGTGTGTGTGTGTGTGTGTGTGTGTGTGTGTGTGTGTGTGTGTGTGTGTGTGTGTGTGTGTGTGTGTGTGTGTGTGTGTGTGTGTGTGTGTGTGTGTGTGTGTGTGTGTGTGTGTGTGTGTGTGTGTGTGTGTGTGTGTGTGTGTGTGTGTGTGTGTGTGTGTGTGTGGTGGGGGGGGGGTGCTTGTTATGGCAGGGTCCGAAGCTAGAGAATGGTATCTTGTTAGTCGTGGCGGTCACAAACATCCTCCATGCTGACATGTGGAAGGAATTGAAAAGCATTCAGAGAGAGAGAGAGAGAGAGAGAGAAGAGAGAGAGAGAGAGAGAGAGAGAGTAGCGATAGAGAATTGAGAGCACAAGCTGAAGCCATACAATCTCAATGCACTGCACATAATACAGAATATTTTTAACTCAGGAAAACAGATTGTCTGCAATGGCCCAGCTGTTTCTGTCAGCACACATAAGGCAAAGCAGGAGGGCTTCAACTATCATCATAGAGCCAGAGTTACCCTGCATAACTATCCATTTTTGATCATCTCAAATTAGGACCATGTAGACTAAACCAGACACAATTACGTGGAACGAGCACGTTGTTTAGTAGACGAGTCTACGCGGTCCTCATTCCTGGCCGATGGAAAGGGGTTGTGTCAACTCAACCATTAGAAAACGATTGGATATATGCTCATCTCATGTAATTAAGCGTGAATGAGGTCGACGCGGTCCGCATTTCAAATGATGGCCACGTTTACGTTTATTTAAGATACGATATTTCTTTATTGATCCCCTTGGGGAAATTCAGGCATCATAGCAGCATGGGGGAGGGTACAGGTACATGTGATAGTATAAGACGTGATACAGGTCATAAAATTATAGTACAGTGGTGAAGTAATGATAAAATAGAATAAAAATAGGCAGTGTAAACAATATAACAATATAATTAACTCTGAGTATGCGCATATGGGCAAGTGGGCAGTGTGTAAAAGGTCAAGGATTATTTGATTTTGAAGGTAACGTAATAACTTAAATAGTTTCCCAACAGGTGCCGCACATTGAGGCCTTTACTGAGCTGTAATTAAAACAGTCGTACAATGCAGCATCCTCGGGTGGCATTGCTAAATAACCAATTCAACCTTGTTAACTCCGAAACTTCATTGAAACTGAACAGGCCTGTTATCGATTTAGAGATAAGTCGCATAATAAATCACTCTTGTTCCATTTTATTGTGTCTATCTAACCAATTTCTCTGTGTTGTCAGAGTACCTCGTAGTGCAGAGGGAACGTCAGCTCCATCTTTATGATTAGAATTTGTAGCATTTGTCATAATTTGATTGGAATCGGTTGCCACACAGGACAATACAATGAGTGCCAAAAAGTTTAGACTATGAATGAATGAATGATCAATATAGCACTTTTCTAGACACTCAAAGCGCTCCCCACAATGTACTGTAGGGTGGAAATTGCCTCCTTCACCACCGCTGGTAGTAGCACCCAACTTTTAGCATGCAGGCTCAATGGCTGCCATACACTGGCACCAGGCACACATCACACTAGACAACGGTTGAACAGCTCAGGAGACAGGGATTGATATCAACCAATTAACCTCTTAACCCTCCAGTCACCCTTGTCGCAGTTCTGGTCAAAAAGCAATTTTTTGTACGTGTGTTTGTGGATAGTGTTGGCTAGATTTTATGTATATGCCGAAAAAGTAGCTCAGTATTAGGCTTGGGCGGTATGACGGTATTAAGGTATACCAGGGTATTTAGAAATACCTACGGTATTGATTTTCAATACCGTCCGTCACCGTCAAAATCACAGATGCGCTTCAGTTTCTATAACAGTGAAACAGAGTTTTGAGTGTAGTGCACACACGCGCCAGCAGAGGGCGAGACCGCTCTAGTGGAGCGAGTGGGTCACAACGGTGTTCACGTTTTACGGTAATGTTGCGACAGTGCTGTGAAAATACCGTAAAGCGTTGTGACGAGAGCAGTGTTGTTGTGGCGCAATCCGTCTCTTATTATATGTGAACTAAATTATTATATGTGAACTAAAGAGTACAAGGTTTACACAACAGCCCCCACCCGCCTTTTTATTGTATTTGTACCGTCCTGTACTATCCGCTGTCAGCTGTTTATCTCTCTCTGTGAGCTACTGAGCTTGAATAACTAGCGTTAGCTCACGTTAAGTAGCGTTAGCTCTGCGGCTAATCTTAGATTACCCTGAACTAAATCAATGACTAGGTTATAAAGCATTCAAGTAGTTTTCACTGCACATAGAAGTAGCCAAACAACGGGAGCATTTCGGGAGCATATGACCAAAACCCAGGCAATTTCTAGCCCTTAAGGAATCAAATAGTCTGCCATGGCTATAGGCTAGATGCTAACGCTAAAACGGTGCGGGCTTCTACCGGTGCGGGACTACCGTTCTGAGAGCTGACGATGATTTGTTTACTTGGTAACACGTAACCCCCCCCCCCCCCCGCGGATGAAAATGAAAGTCATACCGTCAAATACCATGCACCGGGGTATTATAACATAAAGGTTTGCCGGTTTGAAAATAAGGATACCGCCCAAGCCTACTCAGTATCACATCTTGGACTCACATTACAATAATAATTTTTTTTTTTTAATTTTACAATCACTATTAAGCGTGTGAACAACAAGTGTCACACCTTTCACCCTAGTCGCAGAACTGGACAGGTTAGGGTTAGGGTTAGGGGGTTAGGGTTAAAGTTAGAGTCAGGGTTACCCTAACCCCCTAACCATAACCCTAACCCCCTAACCCTAACCCTAATCCCAACCCTAACCCCAACCCTAACCCTAACCTTAACCCTAATTTAAGAAATGGTTAAAATCCTGAAAATGAATAGAAATTCGATATGTATGGTGAGGACTGAAGTTAATAATGATATTCGTGAAAGAAAATTGGAACAATAGATGAAAAAGATATGTTTTTACTGAGATCGCAGTTTCGGTCACTATGGAGACAAGTAGTGGGTTTTTTTAAGGTTGACTCGAGGGTTAAAGGAAAACTCCAACATTTTGGGAAATTAGCTTATTTAACATCTTCCCTGGAGTTAGACAAGAAGATACATACCTTTTTTGTCTCTGTGCATGCATTAGGCTTGGGGAACAGTCGCTCCGTTAGCGTAGCTTAGCTTCATCACAGGAAGTGGGGCATAGTTAGAGCCTGACGTTCCCTACAGTGCCCTACAGTCACGAAATACACTCCAAATACAACTCCAAAACGTTCCTGTAAACATGTTGTGACCTGTGCATTTACCACGTGGAGAAATAAAAAATTATTGAATTCGACAATTACGTTTTCTAAGCAAATATACTCTGAACAATTTTTTGCCTAAACACTCCTCTCTGAGCGCAGTCAGTGATTTCAACGTGTCGCCGTGTTTGTTGACATTCTCATTCATTCAAAGGATCCGAACCGATTGAAGTTTATGGATACCATGACTTAAAATCCTCTTACCTTGACGATTAAAAGCCTCCCCAATTTAGAAAACAGTATTCCAATGGCTGGTCTTGATATACTGCACGCTAACGGAGCTAACCAGCAACCGGACACTCAAGCAGATAACGAGAGCAATGACTTCCTTTCTGGGGGGTTTCAAAATAAAAGAGCGACGTCAATAGCAGCGGAATACGTTTATTTTGTACATTATCTAACGTTAACACGAACCAAACTAACTTTAGGTTAGTTGTAACGTTAGTTTAGGTTTGTGTTAAGGTTAGATAATGTACAAAATAAACGTATTCTGCTGCTATAGACGTCGCTCTTTTATTTTGAAACCCCCCAGAAAGGAAGTAATTATATTTGCTTTAGTGTCCGGTTAGCTTTAGTGTCCGGTTAGCTCCATTAGCGTGCAGTATATCAAGACCAGCCATTGGAATACTGTTTTCTAAATTGGGGAGGCTTTTAATCGTCAAGGTAAGAGGATTTTAAGTCATGGTATCCATAAACTTCAATCGGTTCGGATCCTTTGAATGAATGAGAATGTCAACAAACACGGCGACACGTTGAAATCACTGACTGCGCTCAGAGAGGAGTGTTTAGGCAAAAAAAGAATTCAGAGTATATTTGCTTAGAAAACGTAATTGTCAAATTCAATTATTTTTTATTTCTCCACGTGGTAAATACACAGGTCACAACATGTTTACAGGAACGCTTTGGAGTTGTATTTGGAGTGTATTTTGTGACTGTAGGGCATTGTAGGGAACGTCAGGCTCTAACTCTGCCCCACTTCCAGTGATGAAGCTAAGCTACGCTAACGGAGCGACTGTTCCCTAAGCCTAATGCATGCACAGAGACAAAAAGGTATGTATCTTCTTGTCTAACTCCAGGAAGATGTTAAATAAGCTAATTTCCCAAAATGTTGGAGTTTTCCTTTAAGCCCTAGCCATATTTTCAGAAAATGTGCCTAAAAGTACATACCCAAGTAAATGGAAGATTGCTCCACTTCTACAAGGTCCATTTGCATGTTATTGGTATCTAGGGACATCTATGGTCCTGCACAAATATTGTGTCTGTTACTATGCTTGAGTAAATTGTAATGAACCAAAGGAGAATATAAATAATAATAATAATAATAATAATAATAATAATAATAATAATAATAATAATAATAATAATAATAATAATAATAATAATAATAATAATAATAATAATAATAATAATAATAATAATAATAATAATAATAATAATAATAATAATAATAATAATAATTATTATTATTATTATTATTATTATTATTATTCTTTCATATTTGATGGTGAATAACACCATGCTAACATTGATCAGGGATCTAGGTGAAAAGTCACGAGCAAAAACAGGAAGAGAAAAAACCGCCGAATGCATTGGAGTCAATGAGAAAACTGAAACCTGCAGAGCTTTTCTTTTTCTCCCAGTTTACCAAAATCACTCCTAATCACTCATTTCTAAATGATTTTTTATTAAATTTGGACATGTACTACATAAGACTTCAGGCTATGGACCCGGTTTGTTTTCCAGCTCATAAATCTTTTTGGGGGAAATACTATATTTGGATATTGCAACTACTACAGAAAAAAGTTTTTCTACAACTCAAGTTCAACTTCAGACCTATGTTACTCTATTTCATTAGCACTAAAAGTGATCTTATTCTATTGTATCAGAAACTTAAGAATGGTATCTTTCAAAAGAGAACAGGCTTATGCATGCGCTATAAGTATAAAGTATAGTATTTTGGTTTGCAAAAAAGGTATGCAGTCCTCAAAAACGAGAATAAATTTGTTTTGGTGCGCCTTGAGAGGTTAAGGGGTTAGGGGGGAGGGATGATTAGGTGGCCTTGATGTCAAAGACCTGATTGTGAATTTGACCAAGAACATCAGAGAACCCCCTACTCTTTGTGATACGCACCCTCGTTCTTTAACAACCAAATTCAGTCAGGACCTCGGTTTAGTGTCTTATCCGAAGGATGGCACTTGCAGCAGTACGGTGTCCCTATCACCCTAACAGGGGCATTGTTACTGACGAGTCCAGAGGACAGAGTGCTCCCTGCTGGACAACAACACCACTTTCCGACAGCGGCCTTGACCGGGCCTCAAACCAGTGATCGTCCGATCATGAGTCCGGAGCTCTACTCATGTAGCCACGCTGCCGGACTAAAGACTAAAGTATAATATTAAACTGTTCTGTAGTTGACAACTAACCTGACACTATCTACCCTGGTCCAGTAGATTCCACCAATCAATTAACCTGACACTATCCAGACTGCCCTGATCCAGTAGATTCCACCAAGCAACTAACCTGACACTATCTGCCCTGATCCAGTAGATTCCACCAAGCAACTAACCTGACACTATCTGCCCTGATCCAGTAGATTCCACCAATCAACTAACCTGACACTATCTGCCCTGATCCAGTAGATTACACCAAGCAACTAACCTGACACTATCTGCCCTGATCCAGTAGATTACACCAAGCAACTAACCTGACACTATCTGCCCTGATCCAGTAGATTCCACCAATCAACTAAACTGACACTATCTGCCCTGATCCAGTAGATTCCACCAATCAACTAAACTGACACTATCCAGACTGCCCTGATCCAGTAGATTCCACCAAACAACATATTCTCACAACATACCTATTGACTTTGTGGTTAAGTTACCTCATGGCTCATGCTTAGGGTTAGGTTATAGTTAGGATGCCAAGACGTCATGTAGGTTTTTCGAGGAGCCCACAATACAACGGGCACAGAGCATTCCTCTTCTGTCATTGGTAGCATGCTGTAATGTGGATGCCTTATAGCCACTACCCTCCTGTATTTGGCTAAACCATACTACTGCCCTAGCACATTGCATTGAACATGGACCAATGGACCATGGAGGTAAACATTGTGCAAACAGCTGTCATTAACCAGACAAAAGGCAGTGCGTTCCTCAGAGCCTGGCTCTAATATGGAGGTTAGCCAGCTGCCACACACACCTTGGTGAGCTAAAATAGCGGCAAGCTTTATGGAAAGACAGCAGGATGCTAAATATATAGTTAACAAGGACCATGCACTGTGAAAAGGAAGGACACACAGAGAGACACTTCACACATACACAGTGAGAATTAAGGAGGCCTGTTTCACACCATTGTGTCAGTGAAGCAGAAAAACATAAAACATAAAACTCCTTATTTATATAGCAAGCAATAACGTCTGCTCAAGGAGCCATTCAACAGGGGTCATTTCCACCCTCTCTCTCTCCCTCCAAGGCGCTAGCCAGCCAGACACACACACACTGTGTATAGGGTGGCCACTGCTGTGAGTGGAATAGGTTTATAGCGTGGCCACCGCTGTGAGTGGAATAGGCCGGCGACGTCCAGAGCAGCGCCCTGCGGCAAGAGTCCCTATCTGTGGTTTGGGGGCCACTGCTGTGTGATGGGCTTGCTTACCCTGCCTGCCACATCTTTCATTGTTCAGGCCGCGGGCGGGGAGCAGGCTGGAGCAGAGCACTCTGCTCCGACCCTGGCCTGCATGGCGCTAACGGACCGGCTGTACTGGGACATGCTGTGACAGCTTGAGCCACCGTGTGCACAATGAAGACGCTGTTTAAATCCCCTAATTAAACAGCAACCGCCCTGCACACTGGCCCATGCTGTCTCCCTCCCTCCCTCTCCATGCAGTCACCCTAAATAACAGCCTGCTCCCCAGCCGCTCCCAACCCAGATGTTGAGAATGTATCCTTTGTCCTCGCCAGGACACAAAGTGTAGAAGACGTGAAGCAGGGGGCTTGATATAGGCCTCGCGACTGAGAGAGAGAAGCAGGGGGCTTGATATAGGCCTCGCGACTGAGAGAGACAAGCAGGGGGCTTGATATAGGCCTCATGACTGAGAGAGACAAGCAGGGGGCTTGATATAGGCCTCACGACTGAGAGAGACAAGCAGGGGGCTTGATATAGGCCTCGCGACTGAGAGAGACAAGCAGGGGGCTTGATATAGGCCTCGCCACCGAGAGAGACAAGCAGGGGGCTTGATATAGGCCTCGCCACCGAGAGAGACAAGCAGGGGGCTTGATATAGGCCTCGCCACCGAGAGAGAGAAGCAGGGGGCTTGATATAGGCCTCACGACTGAGAGAGAGAAGCAGGGGGCTTGATATAGGCCTCATGAATGAGAGAGAGAAGCTGGGGAATAAATAGCCTTGGCTTTGGAAATGTATCACACAGTGTTAGCTCCTTAATTTAGCCAAATCTTGTTCACCTCCACCAGCCCCCATTTCAACAGCAACTAGCAGGAACCAGAAATAAAACGGTGTGGAAGCAACACTGATCCCAACTGTCAAATATGAATTTGTCTGCGCGTGCGGCGGAGAGCCAAAAATAAGACGGCGGCTGTCGATGAAAAACACCTCAGAGGTGATGGCACCGGGGGTGCGTGCGTTTGCCCATTAGCGGCCTGCCTCCTCATCTGCATTACGGTTTCCTGCGTAGATGTTTTGAGCTTGGACACTGGTTGCCCGGAAGGAGTATCAAAAACAATTACGGTGATTTATTTGGGGGGATTAGCGGGTACAGATGGGTTGTCTCTACGCAGTAGAAGAAATACAAAAGAAGCACCCGGCCTTTCGAAGGGCGGACGTTATCGGGGACCCCGGAGGTCCTCCTCGTGAGAAACAGCAGCCCTGACGGGAGAAGGGCGAGACACATGCCGACTGGGAGGGGAGAGGGGTGGGTGGGGTCCGGGGGGGGGGGGGGGGGGGGGGGGGGCAGAGGGATTCTGTCATCACACAGGAGATAGCAGGGTGACTCCTGGGCGAAATCTGCCCTTTAGATGAAAAGGCATTAGTCAGGCCAGAGAGGGGAGTGGAGGGGCTAACATGATTGGATTTGGCTGTGAAACACGGGGAAATACACTCACAGAGAGAGAGAGAGAGAGAGAGAGAGAGAGAGAGAGAGAGAGAGAGAGAGAGAGAGAGAGAGAGAGAGAGAGAGAGGGGTGGGGTGGGGTGGGGTGGGGTGGGGTGGGGTGGGGTGGGGTGGGTGGGTGACGGGGCTCAGGGGTATTTCTCTGGACAAGGCTGAGTGAACTGAGAGGTTATTGGGGTTGGAGGCTGTTGAGGCTTTTTAGAGCCTTTACACACTGGTACAGCACTTACCATCATGTTGTTACCGCTATGCCAGTGTGCCCTGTGATTATTGCAGTTAAGTGCCCACATTATACTACGGAAGGAAGAAAGACGCTGCCTCAGATAGAAACCACATTGATTTTCAATTACAGAGAGGTGAGTAATAGCCATTGAAATTGACAATACGGATGTGAATAATGTAATTAAAAGGGAAATCAACCCTAACACAACAAGAAAGGTGTGCTCAGTGGAGCGCAAATCTCCACCAGGCAGCATGCCCTAATAATAAATATAGCCACAAGCGGCAATTCCCGGGGTCCAAGCCGATACGGATCGTTAAGATTTGAAAATAATTTCACACACTTAAGCCCTAGCCATATTTTCTGAAAATCCGCCTAAAAATACATACCTAAGTAAATGGAAGATTGATCCACTTCTACAAGGTCCATTTGCATGTTCTTGGTATCTAGGGACATCTATGGACCTGGGTAGGCCTGCCGCGATAAGCAATAAATCGATTAATTGCCGCGATAATTAAAATGAATGCAATGATTTTGACGGGCGCGATTAATTGCTATTTGCGCGTTTGTTTTAATGAGGCGGACCCAGTGCCCCTTGTCAGTCACTGTCCGTGTTGGGAGGCATTAACGTTACTCATACAAACAGAGTAAACACAGTTTTCAATCAATCAATCAATAACAACATTAACGAGACCCTCGTTGTGTCTATTCTGCTAACGCTAACGTTACCTCTCATTGTGTCTATTCTACAAGCGTTAACGTTAGCTAGGCTGTCTATGCTAACGTTAACGAGCATTAGGCTAACAAGCTGTAACGTTACCAGTCGCGTCTATTTGCTAACGTTAGCATTAGGTAATAACCGGTTTAAAGTGGATGGTGATTACCTCACGTTGTGTCTATTCTACTAGCATTAACGTTACTCATACAAACAATCAATAGCGAGTTATATTGATCACGCTATGTACGATAGCCATGCTAAAACGCTAGCACAACATTAGCACCTAACCTAACAACAAGCCTTAACAAGTCAGCGATCTTTTTGCGAGACTAAACTCTCCGCTCGGTGGCAAATTGTGTTGATGTCGGTTTTGTTTAATCAATAAATGAGGCAGAATACACAGTGACTGTATCCTTTGTTTATTGCACTTGTGCCTGCTGCAAACATAATGATTATGAAATCCTAGAGACGCGTCTCTATTCAGTGGTCTGCAGTGTTTCACGTGACTTTTCTGGTACCCAAAAAGTACCTGATAATAATCACAACAATACTTCCGGTCCGGTCGGTGGGCTTCAAAATAAAAGTCTTAAACACCGGAAAAGACGGAGCGGTGGGCTTCAAAATAAAAGTTTTGGGAAATAAATTTCTCCAAAAAAAAATTCTCTAACCGGTCGCAATAATATCGCTTATCGCGATATTTTTGGGGGCAATTAATCGCCCAGCAAAATGTGTTATCGTGGCAGGCCTAGACCTGGGGGTATGTATTCCCAGTGTCAGAAATATTGTGTCTGTTACTAGGTTTGAGTAAATTGTAATGAACCAAAGGCGAATATCAAAATTGTTTTTTAAATTGTTTAATCTTTTATGGTGAATAACACCATGGTAAAATTGACCAGACATGAAAAATGTATTCATTCAGCACCTTCTTGAGATCATGTTATGTGTACAAAAAATCTAAGCAAATGAATAAAGGTCAGATGATTTACAGTGGGTTTTGTAGATACAGTACAGAATTTTGCCATCCGGACACATGCAATTT
This sequence comes from Notolepis coatsorum, assembly GCF_963971535.1. Classification (NCBI taxonomy): domain Eukaryota; kingdom Metazoa; phylum Chordata; class Actinopteri; order Aulopiformes; family Paralepididae; genus Notolepis; species Notolepis coatsorum. The sequence continues at coordinate 54,035,117 of NC_140168.1, forward strand.
AAAATATGAATATAGACTATAGAATATCAGGCCTATAAATGACCTTATTATGGCCAAGTCTCATTATGGATCGGGCCAAATCTTCTCTTTCCAATGGCAAAATTCAATCTGGATTTAGTACCACCAGGCGCCCCTGACAGGGCAGCAAAAGCTGTGAATAAAATCTACTGTAAGTACAGTTACTTTTTTATCATGTAAATTGCTATGCCATTTTCCATCAGATTGCAATGTGGTTTTTTGCTAGACGTTCACAGAAAGGTAGAGAAACTAACTGCATTCTATTTTATGGCAATAACGTTCAGGTTTGTTAGACCCGTGAGATATAATCACAAAAATAACATCCGAACTTTTCGCAAAGAATATTTTCAGCAGCTTGAGCTGGGTAGTGTAGTTTTATGAAATGTCGATGTCCAATGAAAAAGCCCTGGGTCTCCTCTGTCTTAGGACTACAACACTTTCATGACGTATTATTTCCTCGCGTCTAATTCATCCAGTTTCCGCCGAGATATTTATGAACTAATATTCCGCTAATAACACTTAAAATCATTGGTAAGCAAATGTAGTGCTAAAAATATACACTGTGTCTGCTGTTTTGATAGAGTTAGGGGACTCTAGGCTACTTTTGAAAAAAAAAGTCGACTGTAGTGATCTATTTATGGCGTGAAATGAACCTCGTACCGGTACGGGACCGCTCTGGCTTAAGGGGTTAAATGCCCGAAAATCCGATCTGGCAAACTTTATGGTTCATTGAGGCAAATATGTAGAGTGATGATGATAGATGAAGTCTGTACTGAAGTTGAAGTTTAGTACTTAAATGAAGTTTAGTGTAAATCTGACTTTTCATATTTCAATATTTTTACCTTTAATTATAGCGCACCCAACAGGCCGATTAGGGTAATATTTCAGGGGTGCCGTCCTTCACTGGCTGTCAGCTATGAGGCAAGTTTCATCCACCACAGCCTTTTAGTTGGCAAGCTATGCTGAGCACACACACACACACACGCACGCACGCACGCACGCACGCACGCACGCACGCACGCACATACACACACACACACACCCTGGTAGATCTATAAACATACTGTAGTGTAGACAACTGTCTCCCTATGTTGGAAACCAGAGCCTCAAGAATAAATTTATGACACTTTATGGAGTTGGTCCATTGACATTGAATGAGCTACTGACTTTGCGCGGGCTCATATAATTTTAATTTGAACTATTACTACCCATGTCATCACACGTTTTTTTCTTCTTTTTTTTGGTATAAATCTTAACACTGAAACTGAGCTGTAAACTATTACAGAAATAACACTATGTGAATTCTACTTTAGGGTTGGATTTTTCCTTTAAGAGACAAATGAGAAAGGGCGGTTAGGTGGCGTAGCGGAGATTGCGTTAGTCACCAACCCCGGAGCTGTGAGCGAATCCAGCTCACAGCTCCGGGGTTGTCACCAGCTTGGCTGGCCGTTCACACAAATACAATTGGCTGTATTAGAGGGTGGGAGAAGCTGGCGGGGTGGGTCCGGGTCATTGTAAACAGCGACTCCTACAGTTCGGTCGGGGCGCCTGCTAAGCGCGGATAGGACCTGAGTGGGATAGTGTGATCCTTCCACACGCTACGCCCTCTCAGGGAGGATCCGCGCTGCCAGGTGAAAAGAAGCGGTTGATTGGCTGGACGTGTGTCGGAGGAAGCACGTGATAGCCTCCACTCTCCCAGATTATCTGACTGTGGGGGGTAAGTGCGCAGCGACCAGGAAGGGGATTGGGAATTGGCATACGACTAACATTGGGATGGGAGAAAAATCTGAGGAAAATGGAGGGGGAAAAAGATCAATAAAAAAATATTAAAAAGAGACAAATGAGAACTGACGTTCCTGTCCCCTTATGCTTGCGCTATGATTTTCAGGAACACTGACCGCCAAGACACAAGTTTTACACACCATGACTGGTTTCTGACCATTCTACTTATCTACATCATTACATTACGTCTAAAATCAAGCAAACTGTTTTCCGTTGAACATCAAGAGCGTTTTTGAGAAAACAACCTACATAAATAGCGTCTCTCATGAAAGGAACGGTGGAATGATACTCATGCGTCTTCACTTATGCATTGCATGGAGGCAGGTATAAAGAGATTTGAGAAAATTGCCTTCAACCCTAAAACAGGTTAACATACGCCGTATGTACATCGTCATCGGTAAAGGGTTCCCGACTGTATTCATATTCAGAATTCAATCAATAAGACACACGGATCATGAAAGCCAAGACACTGTGACAAAATCGAACCCAAAACACCAGAAAAGATATGAAAATGAGTTGTTGTCGTGACCACTTAAGCACCGAGATTGTACTTCTAATCCACTTCTCCCAATCTGATTGCGATATCTCGGTCGGGATCGTCCAACAATCTAGATAGCGGCTGCAATCTCTGGCCCAGACAAACCTCTTCCCGTTAATCTTGCCCGCCTATAGCCGTGAGATTGCTAAACTGATCCCCTGAACCCCTTCCCTCAATGCAGTGCAAAGCCGCAGCATAATTCATATAGAAATGCGGGTCAAAAGTGGGTCGACTTGAGCTGGAGCCAACTGTCAGCGTATCAGTCCTGAATCTAGATGACTTTGGCTTCTTGGGTTAGACATCGCTCAAATACGACACTGGAAATTGACCCCATGGACATCTATTCCCAATATGGTTAAAATAGGACTCTGCAAACATATGATATGAGGAAGGATAGATGAGATGGAGTATATTCTGCTTCCTAAGAATCCTGTCAGCCCCTCCTTAAAGGAAAACTCCAACATTTTGGGAAATTAGCTTATTTAACATCTTCCCTGGAGTTAGACAAGAAGATACATAGCTTTTTTGTCTCTCTGCATGCATTAGGCTTAGGGAATGCCTGGACCGTTAGCCTAGCTTAGCTTCATCACTGGAAGTGGGTCAGACATTTACCCGAGTTCCCTACAGTCACGAAATACACACTCCAAATACAATCAAAATACAACTTCAAAACGTTCCTGTAAACATGTTGTGACTTGTGTGACTGGGAGACTTGTGTGACTGGGAGACTCGTGTGACTTGTGTGACTGGGAGACTTGTGTGACTTGTGTGACTGGGAGACGTGGTAAATACACAGGTCACAACATGTTTACAGGAATGTTTTGGAGTTGTATTTTGATTGTATTTGGAGTGTGTATTTCGTGACTGTAGGGAACTCAGGTAAATGTCTGACCCACTTCCAGTGATGAAGCGGTCCAGGCGTTCTCTAAGCCTAATGCATGATTATGTATATTATGATTATCGTGATTATTAGTATGATTATTATGATTATTATTATTATTATTATTATTATTATTATTATTATTATTATTATTATGTATTAACAGTATGAGTACAGCTGTTTCATCTAGTGTTAAAAACTGGACAATCTGACCTATATCTAATGAAGGGTAGAGAGGGTTTTAGGTAAGAGCCAAGCCGATGGGGCTGTGTTGTTGTGAGACGGGACTTTCTAAGAATGATGGGGAATGATGGGGTGGAGAATAGCTGCAAATGTCTCCAACATTTTGGGAAATTAGCTTATTTAACATCTTCCCTGGAGTTAGACAAGAAGATACATAGCTTTTTTGTCTCTCTGCATGCATTAGGCTTAGGGAATGCCAGGACCGTTAGCCTAGCTTAGCTTCATCACTGGAAGTGGGTCAGACATTTACCCGAGTTCCCTACAGTCACGAAATACACACTCCAAATACAATCAAAATACAACTTCAAAACGTTCCTGTAAACATGTTGTGACCTGTGTATTTACCACATCTCCCAGTCACACAAGTCACACGAGTCTCCCAGTCACACAAGTCACACAAGTCTCCCAGTCACACAAGTCTTCCAGTCACACGACTCTCCCAGTCACACAAGTATCCCAGTCACACAAGTCTCCCAGTCACACAAGTATCCAAGTCACTTGTGTGACTGGGAGACTTGTGTGACTGGGAGACTCATGTGACTTGGAGACTTGTGTGTCTGGGAGACTTGTGTGACTGGGAGACTTGTGTGACTTGGAGACTTGTGTGACTGGGAGACTTGTGTGACTGGGAGACTCGTGTGACTTGGAGAATTGTGTGACTGGCAGACTTGTGTGACTTGTGTGACTTGGTGACTTGTGTGACTGGGAGACTTGTGTGACTGGGAGACTTGTGTGACTTGTGTGACTGGGAGACTCATGTGACTTGGAGACTTGTGTGACTGGGAGACTTGTGTGACTGGGAGACTCGTGTGACTTGTGTGACTTGGAGACTTGTGTGACTGGGAGAATTGTGTGACTGGGAGACTTGTGTGACTGGGAGACTTGTGTGACTTGTGTGACTGGGATACTTGTGTGACTTGGAGACTTGTGTGACTGGGAGACTTGTGTGACTGGGAGACTTGTGTGACTTGTGTGACTGGGATACTTGTGTGACTGGGAGACTTGTGTGACTGGGAGACTCGTGTGACTTGTGTGACTGGGAGACTTGTGTGACTTGTGTGACTGGGAGACGTGGTAAATACACAGGTCACAACATGTTTACAGGAATGTTTTGGAGTTGTATTTTGATTGTATTTGGAGTGTGTATTTCGTGACTGTAGGGAACTCAGGTAAATGTCTGACCCACTTCCAGTGATGAAGCGGTCCAGGCGTTCTCTAAGCCTAATGCATGATTATGTATATTATGATTATCGTGATTATTAGTATGATTATTATGATTATTATGATTATTATTATTATTATTATTATTATTATTATTATTATTATTATTATTATTATTATTATTATTATTATTATTATTATTATTATTATTATTATTATTATTATTATGATTATGTATTAACAGTATGAGTACAGCTGTTTCATCTAGTGTTAAAAACTGGACAATCTGACCTATATCTAATGAAGGGTAGAGAGGGTTTTAGGTAAGAGCCAAGCCGATGGGGCTGTGTTGTTGTGAGACGGGACTTTCTAAGAATGATGGGGAATGATGGGGTGGAGAATAGCTGCAAATGTCACCGACACTGAGGTGAGGTCTGGTGAGACGACAGACAAAGGACGAGGAAGGAAGGTGGCTCGGAGGAGGGGGGGGGGGGGAGAGGTCAGGCGAACCCACAGACAATGATATTAAGAGACTGACTGGAAAGCTTAAAGAGCAGTCGTTAAAAAAAAACGTAAGCATCCATGGAAATGGCATTCACATCATCGCAAGCTTCTGTGATTTGACACATTTCTGAATGCAGCAGACCTTTAGGCAGGGGAATGTAATTGTTGGGTGTACGCCCTCAAGTGCAGAGTGATTAGTATTACCTATTTTTGTTCAGGAAGAGAAAACAATGGACACATTGTGATAGATGAGAACTATAGGTGCAAACAAAAGGGGTAAAATAAAATGAAGGACATTTTTTTTCCATTCAATGGGATCTTTAATGGTTAGAAAATAGAGCACAGGGCGGTCAGGTGGCGTAGCGGAGATTGCGTTCGTCACCAACGCCGGAGACGCTGGATTCGCCTGTTCGAATCCAGCTCCCGGCGTGTCACCAGCTTGGCTGGCCGTTCACACTAATACAATTGGCAGTATTAGAGGGTGGGAAAGCTGGCGGGGTGGGTCCGGGTCGTTGTAAACAGCGACTCCTACAGTTCGGTCGGGGCGCCTGCTCAGCGCGGATAGGATCTAAGGGGGGTAGTGTGATCCTTCCACACGTTACACCCTCTCAGTGAGAGTCCGCGCTGCCAGGTGAAAAGAAGCGGGTGATTGGCTAGACGTGTGTCGGAGGAAGCACGTGATAGCCTCCACTCTCCCAGACCGACTGTGGGGGGTAAGTGCGCAGCGACCAGGAAGGGGATTGGGAATTGGCATAACGACTAATATTGGGATGGGAGAAAATCGGAGGAAAAAGGAGGGGGAAAAGATCAATAAAAAAAATTAAAATAAATAGAGCACAGAGAGAATGTAAGCATTTGCTAGCAATGCTTGTGGAAGTATGGGAATTTCACTTTCATTGCTAATAAACATAAAACATAAAGTTTGGAAATTTGTGTTTGGTAGATTATTTCTCTGTTATAACAATTCTTCTTGGCAATATTATAACATTGGAAAGCCTGTTTATTCACCTTTTAAATCTTATTCAAACAGCTTATTCTGCTGTTGCTATCGACTCTTGTTTGGTGTTGTTTGGTGGATTGGATGATTGAAGTCTATCAGTAACAAGGAATAAACTAGACATATTGGCCATTTTACTATTTATTAATTTAACAAACAGTCAGGAGCCTCAGTATGGAAGAACCATACACAGCCACAACAGCCTGGCACCTCCTCATGCGGGACACCAGCGTGGTCACAAGCTCCCAGTTCATCATGCTAAAAAGATAGGCTTCTTAAAATGTGGGAAAATGTGGACTGACCCTTTAAAAACAATTCAGAGGAGGAATAAAATTCAATGAAATTAAAAACAAAAACAAATACAGGACCAATGGGTTTTAGAACCATAAAAAGGGAAGACATCCTCTTTCTAAAAAGCTGACTCAACAAAACACATTCTAATTAATTTGCCTCAGTTTGACCCATTTTGTTGTAGGAGTTACCCCAGAAATGACAGACGACTGAGGATTATTAAAGACGCAATATTACAACACATGAATGCATTCGCCTTAACAGGCCTTCAGCAGACATAACAATCGACCAACTCTGGGCGACATCACAGACACGCTGTAACTAGTGGGAGAGAAATGGTGAGGCAATCTGCCCACAACCCACTCCAACACAGAGACAAAATGAAGATGTGATCTCTGAGGAGTTCTTAAGATGTCTGCTACAATCGGACCTTTGCGACCAGTTCAGTATTAATCATTTAATAATCTCGACTTGACCTGGTTACATAAAGTCGGATTCCGGTCCGGAGTGGTGCGTCATCATTCAAAGGGGCTTGAATATCTGAGTCTCATGATTGCTTCTTGTGACTGTAACGGTTAACCTTAACAACGATCCACTGATGGCCTTCTGGATTAAGTGATGGCTTTGAGTAAGGAATCAAATATTAACGCTGATCCATATTAATGGGCTAGATCCAAGCTAAGACGGAGGGAGTCCGTGTTCAAACGGCACACTTAGTACTCTGCATCTATATATGAGATGAGGATTAGGACTCAAATGAAGATTAAGACAACAAGATGAGGGCCTATACAGAGTACTTACAGCCTACAGTAGCGTATGTCTGCCAGGCGGTCATAGACAAGGTCACTGACAGTCAGTGACGTTCTCACGCTGTCACATTCCAAGCATTCCAAAATGGCCACGCCAGTGTTGTTGGCTGCTTGTCATCGCTTGCTGTTGCTCCTAATCTTTTCATTTGTCCTCGCTCTGTTTGTACCGTCGTATGTGTGTGTTGTACACGGCATTATTGTCTATGATCGGCAAACTCTACTGAACATTCGACCCTCTATATGCACCCCGGCTGCCAATGGAGGGAATCAGTGGCGGTTCTAGATCCTTTTTAGGGGGGCTGAAGACCCCCTAAATGTAATTTTAGCCCCCCTAAGATTTAAAAAGAAATAATATTTTCATTTTAAATTTTATTTTATTTTACATTTGTATTGTTTTTGTTCTTGTTTTATTATTATTATTATTATTATTATTATTATTATTATTATTATTATTATTATTATTATTATTATTATTATTATTATTATTATTATTATTATTACAGACATGGATTGCCGGTAGTAGCCTGTTTACCTCATTGGTTAACTATTAAAAAAAAAAAAACGTCATGGTAACATCATGTCAAGTCCCAGTCCGACATTCAACACAAGACGTGGAAGCAGATGTAGCTAATAGCTAGCATACCTACTGTACCTAGTTTATTAATAGTGAATTTGCCAGGGCTGATGGGCAACAAGACAAGTGTGTTGAAACGTTAGCTAGCACTATATAGAATTACTGACTATTCTGACAGAGAACCTTGTCAAATTGGTCATTAGTTCCATGGTGTTGGTGTATAATAAGTAAGCTAATGTTAGCTAGCTGATGCTATTCGCTAGTTAGCTATCAAGCTAATGTCAGTTCAGCTAATGTTAGCTAGCTAGCCCAGCTAATCTGCTTGCTACAAAGGCTTATTGCTGCCACGCAAAAATGTATGAAAATAATATGTTGTGGCCTCAAAATAGTATTTTGTTACCTCAAAATATATTTAGTTACCTCAAATTAATCAATTTGGGGCCTCAAAATAGCTTTGCTGTCAACATCGCCAACTGCTCCTCCCCCTCAACCTCCCTCTCCTGTGGGGTCCCGCAAGGGTCCATCCTTGGCCCGATCCTGTTCTCTCTTTACATGCTACCCCTTGGTCCAATCATTCAGAAGCACAACATCTCTTTTCACTGTTATGCTGACAACACACTTTACGTTTCCCTGAAACCTAACAACCAGTCTCTACTTAACAGTCTCATGTCCTGCCTCGATGACGTTAAATGTTGGATGGCACAAAACATTCTACAACTAAATCAAAACAAATGCGAAATAATCCTCTTCGGTCCCCCAGACGCTGTCACCACCCTTACCAACAGTCTTGGCAACCTGTCCTCCCTGGTCAAGAACCTAGGTGTCATTTTTGATCCACAATTTAAATTCGACAGACAAGTGAACTCAGTGGTAAAGGCATGTTTTTTCCAACTATGCACCATTGCCAAACTCAAAGCCTTTCTCTCCCCTGCAGACCTTCAGAGAGTCATCCACGCTTTCATTTCATCTAGATTAGACTACTGCAACTCCCTCTATATAGGCATTAACCAGTCTTCCCTGTCCCGCTTACAACTGGATTAAAATGCCGCTGCCAGACTGTTGACCGGAACCCGCAAGAGAGACCACATCACCCCTGTCCTTGCCTCCCTTCATTGGCTTCCAGTATGCTACAGGATAGATTTTAAGGTTCTCCTATTTGTTTTTAAAGCGCTTAATGGTCACCCCCCCCTCCTACATCTCAGACCTCCTGTCCCCCTATTCCAACACCAGGTCCCTGACAGTCCGGAGGTCTAACCTCAAGCTCAGGGGGGGCCGTGCCTTTGCTGCCGCAGCCCCTGAACTGTGGAACAGCATCCCCACCTCCATTAGGCTTGCCCTCTCGATAGATGAGATGCCTTCAAATCTAGGCTCAAAACCCACTTCTACCTACTAGCCTTTCCCGTTCACTGACTCATGCCCCGTTTTCCTGTGTGCTTGCCTGTGTGCCCTCCCATAAAACGGAGTGATTGTTGTCAATATGTATCTATGTATCTACCCTCTGTACAGCACTTTGGTTGACACATGTCATGTTAAATGTGCTATATAAATAAATCTGATTGATTGATTGATTGAGTAAAACTCTTAGGCTGGGTGCAAACTACACAATTTTAGCACCCCCCCCCCCCCAAGAATTTCCTGTCCCAGATACGTGTTTGAAATCAGAGACAAAGGCGCCATGACGGAGGCAGCTTGTTGCTCACGGCCATCATGGATGTTCATTAAATCTGAGCAGATCAGAGACACATTCTGACTGCATTTGAGACGTCCCAGACACCCCGATATTTTCAATCATGTTTGAATTTTAACAGCACAAAATCCTGTAGTGTAAGCAATGTATGATACATCCTGAAACAGTGATGAGAAATAACCAATGAGAGCATGAAAAAGTAAACAGGGGGAAGCAGAAACATCTACATAATATATCAATGCAGCTTCAAATAATTATTAGAAGAATCACAACCAGGAGGAGAAAGAGAAGAGGCGGAGAGCCAGGTGAGCATGAGCTTGAGGTTTTCATGTTACCACGCAACAGCCCGCCGGCGGGACGTTTTTAGGACGATTTGCCGACTGGCACTTTGGCGACCCCTAGTGGCTTGGGTGTGCATATTTTGTAATACAATATATATATCGAATTGAAGGCTTATTTGTTGCCTGTCGATAGCGACAACAAAATCCGACAAAATCCCGTTCAGCGAGTTACATGCCGGTATTTGAGGCTTGTGCAAAGTACACGGTATTGAGCAAAATACCACTCCAGACTCATGGGGCTCTAGTTCCGTCAATCTAGATCCGATCTCGAAAATGATTGTGGAGGGTTGTAGCCAATGAGTGTGGCTTTCCAATGATACTATCTGAGGATGTATGGATCTGAAAAACTAACGAGCAAAGACAGGAAGATAATGAATTGAAGTCTATGAGAAGACTGAGTTTTTCATTGTACACAGTTTACCAAAATCACTCCTAATCACTCATTTCTGAATAGATCTTTATGAAATTGTACTACATAAGGCTTCAGGCTATGGGTCCGTCTGGATTTGTAAGCCATTCCACCTTATGGGGAAATACTACCTCTGGACTACTAACTACTACAGAAAAAACTTGAGTAACAAGTTTTTCTACAACTCAAGTTCAGACCTATGTTACTCTATTACGTTAGCACTAAAATAGAATTTTCTTTCTGGAATCAGAAACTTCAGAAGGTCCTCTTTCAAAAGAGACCAGGCTCATGCATGTGCTAGAAGTATAAAGTATTTTGTTTTGGTTTGCAAAAAAAGTATGGAGTCCTCAAAAATTTAAATTAAAAAGGCCACTTTTGGGCAGGTTAAGAAATGTCAGGTAAACTATGTGTTTCCACGCTATGTACCCTCTGGACTCTTACAGTCATCAGGGTCTGGTCTGCTAACTGTCCTAGGATCAGAACTAAGCATGCGCTCACAGTTACTGGCGTCCGACACCGACCTACAAATACAGTGTGGGAATTTCCACAATACTAGAATCTGGTATCATAGACGCAGTCATAACATCTGTAACATGTCAGAGTCAAATTAAAGGAAAGTGACTGCCTTTTTCACTTATTAATTATGAGTGAAATCTCTAATGGAAGAAAATATCATATCTACTGGTATCTTGTTCACAAAAAGTACTGGCAATATACTCTGAATCAGCTATGAATATTCATTATACAACATTTATTTATATATAAGTATTGTGATTGGATGAGAGAAATTCTGTGAGTGCTTATAACCGCAAAACTGATTACCTGACATTGGTTAGCAACGGATAACCAATTGTTGTTGTTTTGGGTACCACAATGAACCATATGTTTGAAAGGATTATCTAAAACGTGTTGTATAAAAAAACTAGAGCTGTCCTGATTACCATTGTATGGGCTTTGAAGCTTCAGTAGTAATTATCATTGAATAATCAAAGCATCATTGTTCTCGCAGGAACGTTTCAATGGGGCGGGTAAATACTGTAGGAGCTGTGGAGTAGACAGGCTTTCTGAATTTGTTCTCAAAATTAATGTTGGATTATTATTTCTAGATGCTATTTGTGATTCTAATGTGGGCATATTTTGGAGGGGTCAAAAAACAACCAAAAAACACAGCATTCAAATAGTGATTTTGACATTGATTACCATTGGCAGCGATTGAAGCTTTTAAGCTTTGAAGCATTCGGGTCAGCCCTGACAAAAACAATAACAAACACAAGGTCAGGCTGTGGTGGTAAATTGGCGCCGGTCTGGTGCGGTCGTAAGAATGAGGCAACAGGATTAATTCTGTAGACCAGCACAATACAGGTTTAGAAAGAAAAGGAAATCCACATCCTGAGTTGAATACAGACAACAATACTAGAAGGCTTCGCTGCTAACGGGGAGACGGGGGAAAGCACAACAGAGATGCAGGGTGAGCATGAACCTTCAAGTGTGACACTGAAGCAAAAATAATGATATAGATTATATATATAGCCACGGTGGTGACAAAAACAGTTTTGTGCTCAGAATAGGATGGTTATAAGTAGGGCTGGCCTGGGACTTTATCGCATCATTTCTATTAATTAACTACAGAAAGAACTAAAAGTAAAAAGAAATTATGCATTTAATCACATGATGATTTTTCTTTATTGTGTAAGAATGTTACCTTTCAAAGGAGACCAGACTCATGCATGTGCTATAAGTATAAAGTATAATAAACCGCAAATAACCTTTTTTCTTAGTCTGGTTTGTTCATAAATAAAAATAAAATAAGAGAAATTGATCAATCAAGAGTTATTTTTTTTTCAATGGTCAACTGTTCTGGAATGTACTTGAAAGTACTGCATTTTACTTTTACCTCGAAAGTGCTTGAGTTTACAAAAGGTCCTTTGCGCTATATATATTATTCCTAAAATTGCTGCACTTTGTTAAAAATTGCATTAATCTGTTGGTCTGTGTAGTAGCTAATACAGGATTGTGCTGCTTAAACGTATGTATAATGTATATTCATTGATTCACTCGTATACCAAAATTCATTTGAATTGAAAGATTTAGCTTTTCGCATAAAATATTGATATGCGATAAAAATGTGATTAATTTCAATTAATTAACTATAAAGTCTCGATTTAATCGAGTCCCAGCACTAGTTATAAGTGAAGGCAGAACTTAGAAAGTCACCCTCCATCCGTGCATCTAATCAAATCAGCAACCTGCAAGAGGTAATCACCTTCACAGGGGAGGATCACAGGATTAAGCCCGTAGGGGAAGTTGCATGGTGGCACGTGCACAGTCTGTCAGGACACTATCTGCAGTCCTCCATGACATTCGCTCTGCGGGATGTATAAGTACAGATCAGCATCGTTGCGTTTACTTTGAATGTGTACTGCAGCAGGAAACCGTGACTAACTAATCGTAACACAAGTAAATATTATACTGTTTGTCTATACAGGCAGAGCTTGGGTATATCGGACCACGCCCCTCAAAAGTTAGAGGCGAAAAGCGCATTTTCTCCCTACCCTTCCACGAGCAGAGTGCAGATCTCCGCACCAGCAGCGTCCAACATTATTGTTTTTCAGAGACTGTAGCTCAGTTTTAGACTGAATATACTGGTATCATATGAAACTAGACCCTAACCCTAACCCTAAAAGGGGTAGGCAATTAAGTTTGGCCGAGGGCCAAATTTTTTCCAAGCCATTGTATGGGGGGCCGGAAACAAAAACAATGGCTAATTTAATATATTGATAGTGAAAACATTTTAACTCTGTGACAGACCACCTTATAACTAAGACATACATTTGTGGGAGAGGCAGATAATGGACAAAATAAACGAGCTGCATACTGTAGGTGGCCTAATAAACTGTAAACGACATCATTTGCACTGAACATTATACCTTTGTCTGTTTGCCATTTTATTAGAAAACCAGAGACAAGCGCCTCTCTCTTATCGGCCTATCTTACATTACGCACAACCAATGTGTCTATCTGACGGCCCTTTCTGTGGAGCGCACTGGACTATTGAGAAACAATAGGAATGTTCCATTGGTTCTCCCAGTCCATGTGACCATTTCTAGCATTTCCATTGGCTATAGTGACAGACATAGATATATGATAAATGGATAGATACAGCGGATTAGATGCAGTCCAGAGAAAACAACCAATCTAGATATTTCAAGATTCTATGCTTTACATCCGCGCATTCTCTGAGAGATGCACTACATTTTTAGATGACAATCGATTCCAATACAATAAAGCAAGTATTTATCACAAACAAATCCAAAGATATTTAATGTTTTACAAAACATGTCTACTGTTGCGCCCGGCTTTAGAGGGTTAAAAGCCTAATAGTACTTTTTATTTAGTTAAATATCTCGTTGTAATTCCTTATATACCTTATATAGCGCATCTTCTTGAAGCAGATTCAGCTTTTTTTGCTCTGATTTGACTTCAGTTTAATTGCATTGTTACTGTTCACATGTTTGGTGCCGTCACAGTCATATATGTTATGGTTTGTAACCGACCCCAATCGCACAACACAAGACAGGTATGAGAGTAAGCCAAAACAGGGCAAATATTTATTATAGAACAAAAAGCGGCACAGTCCCTTTAAGGGAGAACACAAAAACACTAGAGTCAAGGAAATATGGAAAATGCGGCACTGTGCCTTTAAGAGGCGAACAGGCTAAGGGACTAAGGCTAAGGGACAGGGCCAGGGCTAAATGTCAAGGACCAGGACCAGGGGCACTGGAGAGGGGGACAGGGACAGAGGCCCGGAGAGGCGGGCTGGAGACAGGGACAGAGAACAGGGTTAAGGCCTTGGACAGGGCGAGGGCCAGAGCTGCTTACAGGGATGAGGACAGGGTTCCGACGGCAGAGGCCGGGCACGGGGACAGAGGCCCGACGGCGGAGGCCTGGCACGGGAACAGGGGCCCGACAGCGGGGGCCGGGCACGAAGACAGGGGCCCGACAGCGGGGGCCGGGCACGGAGACAGGGGCCCGACAGCGGGGGCCGGGCACGGATATCCTCCTCCTCCTCGGATGCTGCAGACGGGCAGCGCAGAACAAAGGGGGTCCCAAGGGACCGGGATGGGAACACGCCATCCTCCCGTGGAATACTAGGGAGCGACGACGAGCCTCACCCCAGGAACGAGGATCACGAAGAGACGCCTTCCTCCCGTGGAATCGGGAGCGATGGCGAGCCGCCTTGACGTCTGGAGTGGGAACACTGGAAAACCTCCCGTAGAGAATTAGAGAGCGAAGACGGCGTCCCACTCCAGGCAAACGGCGACAGGTGGTGATGGCTGGGCCGTCGTCTCACGCCGGAGACGTGGCAGGTGATGGTGACGTACAGAATGGTAACGTACAGCACTCCATGAACACAGACACAGATACAGAACGACCCGACAAGGACTAGAGGGGAGTCTGCCACCTAAGTACTCTCCCAAGCAGATTGCAAACTCCCAACAGGTGCGTGAAGGTAGAGGATCAAGAAAGTCCAAGGGTGGGGGCTGGTGAAGAGGAGAGTAAATCATCGCAAGGGTGGGGGCTGTTGAGGAGAGTAGACAGGGAAAACACAGGAAAAAAGGTCCAGGGACAGGCGAATCCTCACAATATATAAGTAAAGATAAAGTTTGAATGACTTACTGAACTGATGTTTTAATTTCACACCACACATGTGGTGTGGCTTGTTTGTTATTTCAGCACCAGGCGCTGTCCACCGACTTTTTTCATGTTGAGCAAGCACTACCTCGCTGCCTACCTGTTATTCACTCTCAACATGGATAAAACAATGTATAATAAGCATTATTTAGGTGGTGGTAGTTTCTCTATTTGGACATTATAGCTAACATATAGCCTAGCCTAGTTGGTCTGATATAAAAAAATAAATAAAAAAATTACAAAATAAATAAAATTTAAAATAAAGATATTCTGAAGGGCCAGATATTATTGCTGGCGGGCCAATTTCGGCCCGCAGGCCGCCTATTGCCGACCTCCATTGGTACCAGCCATGCTGCAGCTAGCTTGTCAGGAGGGGGGCTAAATAATGCTCCAAAGTTCAGCTACATTTTGGCGAGGGAGAAACTGGCATGGCCATTTTCAAAAGGGTCCCTTGACATCTCACCTCGAAATGTAAATCTATGTAAACCCATGAGTCTCCCCTTTACATATACTTTATGCTAAACCCATGCAGTTTTGGGCAAAAGCCATAGCATTTTTTGCATGCAGTAAAAATTTGTTATTTTCGCCCTATTCTAAAAACTGTATTTGACTATTTTTGCACCCTAAACAGTCTTGGAATGACATACATTGGATATTTATGACTGGAAAGCTGAGACTCCTGTGCGCCCAATTATATGCATGTGTGATGATATCCCCATATAGCCATTTCCTTCTTGAGATATTTTTCTTAATTTCTTTTTAACTTGACCTCACTGTATATAATGACTTGTTGTGATCTCTAGGAAACAGCCTCATAAAACTTTACAAACACAGACTAAAGACATGTTGAATTCAGAGGATGTATGGCTTTCCTATATAAATGGGTTTCTGAGCAACACATTTATCTGATACCAAATCATAATCATAATCCATTTTCTATTATTCTTGAAGGTCTTGGTGTCACCAAATCTGTGTAACAAATGGTATCAACCCAAAGATTCCTGCAACAACTTATGAGTCATAATTGAGCATGGTAATGGCTATCATACACTCTAAACTCTAAAGTCTCATTTTGCATAGGTGCCTAACCAAAACACAATGTTTATTACAGATTTTGACACACAGTGCTGAGCTAAATCTCAATGTAGTCTTCAGGTTGCCAGCATTCCGATGATGTATACTTATCTACTGTTGACCTGTTATCTCCCCCCAAAGATCCCCCCCTAAAAAATTACTCTGCTTCCAGTCTGTTTCCAGGGTTACGACCAAGAAAATATATTTTTAGATTGTTTGATGGACTTCCACTGAACATCTGCTTTTTGTCAGCCTGGAATCACAGTATGCTTGCAGTTGACTCTAACATCTGACAGAAAAAATTTAAAGAATGAATCACGCTGTAATGAATGAGTCATGAAGACTATTAACACTGGCCAGTTAGCTGTGCCTCATAAGTAACCAGATGTGTTGCGGCGTGCCTCTGTAGCAAAGCCATGCTCAAAAAACTCAAAAGACAGCAAGAAAACAAATCGAAAATGGATGCCGATTGTGCCTGAGCATCTCCAGTGCGCCGAATACCTATATATACGATTACTAATTGTACTGACAGAACGTATGACAAGGTCAGAGAAACCTGTGCTGCAAACCACCCACTGCTTTGCATCGACATAAAAAAAAACTCGCTGAATATTCAGCAGAGCTGCCTCGCTAGCCCTGCCGCTGTGCCTGCAAGGTCAGGCTGAGGGCTTCGTGGCGTGGTGAGCGCCGTGGGACACCAATGATGATGTGAGGGGATTCCCCACTGGCACCAACACGCAGTACACCGTACCGCCCGGGGTTTCTGTCTTTCCTCTCCTCTCCTCTCTGTTCTCTTATCTCCTCTTCTCTCCCCTCCTTTCTCCTCTCCCACCAGCTTTCCTTTCTCCTCTCCTGCCCCCTTGTTTCTCCTCTGCTATCGTCTCATGGCTTCTCCTCTTTCCTATTTTTATCCTCACCTCTCTCTCTCTCTCTCTAAACTTTATTTCTTTAGATATATTTATCTGTTCCTCTCTCTCTCTCTCTCTCTCTCTCTCTCTCTCTCTCTCTCTCTCTCTCTCTCTCTCTCTCTCTCTCTCTCTCTCTCTCTCTCTCTCTCTCTCTCTCTCTCTCTCTCTCTCTCTCTCTAGCAAGGCACTGAACCAGAGTGGTTGTGTCTTCGCAGCTGGTTGTGCTCTTTTTAGATGTGAAACACCTCTACGACCGGCAATATCACTAACTCACTCATTCATTAATTTGTTCGTTCATTCAGCCACTCACACTTAGCCACTTTGCATTGTGTTGACATTGTGTGGACATCAACATCACACTTCCACACAACGTCGACACAGGACTAACCCTAACCCTAACCCATTGAATACCTTATCACAGTGACATGAATACATCTGCAAGAAAGCACTGTGAGCCATGTTCACTTTTAGTGGCTCAAAAGTGTAAAGCTCATGGCTTAACACACAGTAGAGTTATAACAACTGCAATACTTTTATAACGAAAAACAAGATCTAAGATATCTATTTATTATGCATGACTAAAATGTATGTTGTGTTCTGCTTTTTTGCCATTAATTGTGGGACGCTTTGCATCTATGACATGTGTTCTTGTGGTACAATTTGTTTCCACGTATATATTACCTGTATCTATTACTTTATCACCTAATTTATTACTTTATGTGTGTCATCACATAATGGACTTGGTGCGGCTGGGTAGCGCAGTGGACGAAGCACTCGCCTACAACTGCAGAGACTCTGGGATCGAATCCAGCTGTACCACCGGCTTGGTCAGTCGTCTCTACTAACACAATTGGCAGTGTTAGCGGGTGGGAAGCCGGTGGGGTATAAGTCCTGGTCGTTGTAAACTGCAACTCCTACTGGTCGGTCGGGGTGCCTGTTCAGCAGGGAGGGGATCTGGGCGAAATAGCGTGAACCTCCGCAGTCCGCACGCATTACGTTCTCCCAGTGAAACTCCTCACTGTCAGGTGAAAAGAAGCGGCTGGCGACTCCACATGTATCGGAGGAGGCATGTGGTAGTTCTACACCCTCCCCAGGCCGACAGTGGGGCAATGCGCACAATGACCAAGAAGGGAATTCGCATAACGACAAAAAATTGGGATGAGTGAAAAATACAGAAAGCCCAAAAATAAATAGAATAATACAAAAAAATATTTAAACATTAATGGACTTACCAGTACCAGTGGTTGGAACAAAAACCAGCTTACTGTCTTTACTACTATGTACTATTGTTATGGGACAGACTCACAACAACTATGCTACTATGTCTACATTACTACCTACTATACTCCTATTAAATAGTAGTATAGTAGGCAGCTTTTTTTTCTTACAGTGTACAGTAGTAGACATTTTCTATACTATGCACTAAAAGTGACTGCACTGCTAGACGAACAATATCACTCACCCTTAGCCGCCAGAGGTGTACCCCTCCTGCTGACTTGTTCACAATTTGTAAGTTGCTTTGGATAAAAGCATTAGCTAAATGATCAAATGTAAATGTAAATGTAAATGTAAATGTAATGTAAATGTAAATGTACTTGCAGAACAGCTGGGGTATATGAGCAGTCACCCCAGGCAGAATTAGCAGGTAGAGTGTACTGGATGTGGGCGGGACCACAGGTAGGGGTCACAGGCAGGTCTGCTTGTAACATGACGCTCCAGGGGCTGAAAACCAGCTCTAGCCAGTAAGCTTCTAGCAAATATCCCGTCTCTAGCACGCAAGATGGATGATCTGAATTGCAGTTTTGCCTCACAGCAGGACATTAGAGACGATGGCGCCATCATTTTCACTGAATTGTGACCGACAAACTCAATTCCGAACGAGGTGATACAGCCACAGGGGTTCTCCATATTGCGGGCCGACAGATCAGCTGATTCTTCTGGGAAGAACAAGGGCGGAGGGGTGTCCGCTGCCTAATAAACAACAACTGGTGTACTGACATCTAAGTGCTCACTTAATACTGTTCGTTCAACCTGGAACTACTGGCAATCAAGTGGCAACCATTTGATTTATCCAGGGAGATAGTGGCTGTATCCAACCACAAGCCAATGCTAACATTGCAATGTGTGACCTGTACAAGGAAGTTAGCAGACTTTAGAACCGGCATTCCGAGAGAGCTCCCATCATCGCAGTTGACTTCAACCGCTGCAAACCTCAAGAAGGTAATGCCTCTTCCAACATATCTTGTGTCCGACAAGGACAGAAAAAAACATTGGACCATTGAAACAACGATGAGATAGAGTCCAGAGATGAGATATTCCAGTTGGAGAGATGTGATGCAGTGACAACAATCTGGCCCCCACTTTCTTCCCACAGGCTTCTGAACACTAACTCAATAACTTGAATTTCTACCTGACACAACAACACACCACAACTATATGATATTAATCACTGTGAACTCCATGCTGTATTTCTTTAGCCACTGTAGAATTTACTGTAAAATATGCTGCATACTATACTGTATACTATAATGTAATGTATACTGTACTGTATACTATGATGTATACTATACTATATATTATGATGTATACTACACTCTATACTATGCTGTATACTATACTCTATACTTTGCAACTGTATATAGTATCTATTTTTCACAGTATTCATTTTGCCTGAATAATGTTGCCTTGGGAACTGGAGGTGTCCCACATATTTGTCTCTCATCTAGTATTATGTAATCCAGTTGATGTCACCGCAGATGTAACATTTGTGTATTGTGTTATAACTATTGCTTTTCATTATTTATGCTGTGTGAGTAAGCAGAGACAGAGAATAAGAATTCCATTGTAGCTGTTACATATGGCAAAACATTGAAATATTCAATCGCTTGAATATTGAATCCCCCAGCTCCTCCCCCCCCCCCCCCTCCTCTCCTCTCCTCTCCAATACTACTGCAACCATAGCTACTGTGTGCACCCTGTACAGAAGTACAAAGCGATTTGTAACAGCAGTCCTCCTCGTAGTCACAGTATGACGTTCACACTGCAAGCCTTGGTGCTACATATTTGCTCTCATTTATTGCATCAGATTTTTTTCAGATACACTACTTTTTAAATGTGGCCAATCAGATTCCAGTGTAAACTGGTCACGCTCCTTAACTGACCCGCATGCGCAAATTAACAATAACCGTTATTGAAGATGGACATAAACAGGGAGGACACTGAAGTCACAGTTTATGGTTTAATTTATAAGTTGATGTGCAGTGGAGGCCGGCAGATGATAATGGGGGTGAGGAGGAGGTGAAAGAGAGCAATTTCTTCTTTCAATATGCTCTTAAACACAGACCAGTTATGATATGTCCCCTCAAGCTTTGATTGTGCAGAAGTATCACCCCAAATACATATAAGGTAAACACTTCACCAGCTCCCTCCACTGACCACCTCCGTCACAGCTGTCTTCAAGTTTCAAGTTTGTTTATTATTTGTCAGAACAAAATACAGAATACTTTATGATGAAATGCTTGTTTCTGTATGAGCCCCTGAGAGTGTGCTACATACAGTAAAAAGAAAGTAAGTAAAACAAAAAGTAATTAAGAAGTAAGAAAAAAGTAAGTAATGTCAATATACATATACAATATACAATACAGAGTAAAATGAGTAACAGTGAGGTACAATGCAGAGGTACAAAACATAGGGTAGGCTGCAAATGAGGTATGGATGTAGTGCAAATCTCTTTAATTAATAATAGATAAATATAAAGTGTGTTAAAGTGTCTAAAGTGAATAAAGTGAGTGGTAAGGTGAGTGTTTGTTTAAAGTGAGGATGTGTGTCATTGAGTATGTTTGTATTCACCGAGTGACTCCTGCCAGCACAGAATTGTGATAAGTGTCTATAGAGTGACGTAAAGGTGCATGAATTCCGACATGACCGTTCAGACTGAAATCGCATTGCAAAAAGTCAGACCTGCATCTGATTTAGGACAACATATGAAGTGACCCAAATCAGCTGTTCACACTGTTGTGAAAAAATCTGATCTGAATCACAGATGAGCAAAACATTTTATCAGATTTGGGCCACTTTTCACTGCAGTCTCTGGATGTAGAGATCGATACACTATTCCCTTCACAGGCTAACTGAGAAATACGTGACGTGTCCAGAGAACGAATCTCTTCCCCTCTTTTCCCTGGGGCACAGGTGTTTTTGACTCTTGTGTTAAAAGTGCGTGACTGTGGGAGAGTGTGAAAGAGGATGAGTTAAGCGGCTCAGCGGTTATGAATATTTCATTGTTTGTGTTTGACAAGCTCTCCATCATCGCGTAACGAGAGGGGCAGCAACTATTTTTCTTTTTTTTCTTTTTTATGGTTCCATTACGCTCAAGTGGAGCTCTCTCCCAGGGGGTGTTTTGGGGCTGTATGAATAAGCTGGTTGGGATGAGGGTTTTTATCTCTGTGTAAACACACTCCAGACTAGGGATGTCCCGATCCGATCACGTGATCGGAATCGGCGTCGATCACGTGCTTTTCAGAGTATCGGGGATCGGGAAAAAATAATAATAAAAATCGGCAGTCAAAAAAAGAAAAATTTTATTCAACAAACATGACCATGTCCACGTCTTAAACTCATACGGAGGCCTTAGTTTTGGTTTTAAATTACATATAATATATCATCATTAATGTATTTATTGTCACACAGAGCAGAATAATTATCCACAACAAACACATTCCCCTTTAATTTTCACCGTTGCAACAAACATTCCCTTTAATTTAGACGCTACACGCTACACGCGACCACAGATCACAACAACAACACGTCGCTCCCGAAACACGGTTAATATCCACTGACTTGAGCAGCTAGACTTAATGTCAGAGGTTTGGAACTAAGCATTTTAAAATACAAAGTCAAGCCAGTTGCAATGTTTGCAAGGAGGAGATTCCGCGTGGAGGAAAAACTCATGAAGCAGCAGGCTGGAGGCGAAGTTTTCAGACTAACTTTCACCTGGAGGATAACGTTACGTGACTTTCGGCGTTTCAGACCAGAATGGACCATTACGTAAGTCGAACACTGAATGTATACTAATGTGCAAACATATATTGAAACTTTTAATATTTCTCATATGAAGCAGAAGCACATTTCTCAGGGTGAATGTAATAACAAAAGCCTCCGCTCTCGCGCCCCGGACTATTATAGGCAACAGATGGGCTTGTGTCGCTCTGCCAGTTTCTGACAAAAATGCGTCAAAATTGATTACTAATGTGAAAGATCGGATCGGAAACGATCGGATCGATAGATATTTAAAATCACATGCTCGGGATCGGATCGGAAGCAAAAAAAGGCGATCGGGACATCCCTACTCCAGACTTAAGTAGTGTATAGACGCCCTTCTCGCCTGGTCGCAGCCCACTACAGAGGCAATTATTTCTACAAAAGTATTTGTGCTTGACTTGTGTATGTCTGTGTTTTTCTATGTGTGTGTGTGTGTGTGTGTGTGTGTGTGTGTGTGTGTGTGTGTGTGTGTGTGTGTGTGTGTGTGTGTGTGTGTGTGTGTGTGTGTGTGTGTGTGTGTGTGTGTGTGTGTGTGTGTGTGTGTGAGTAGCCTAAGTGAGTGAATGAGAGGAAAGTGTGTGTGTGGTGTGTCTGTGTGTGTAAGAGTGAGTGAATGAGTGAGTGAGTGAGTGAGTGAGTGAGTGAGTGAGTGAGTGAGTGAGTGAGTGAGTGAGTGAGTGAGTGAGTGAGTGAGTGAGTGAGTGAGTGAGTGAGTGAGTGAGTGAGTGAGTGAGTGAGTGAGTGAGTGAGTGAATTTGTCTGTATTTGTGTGTGTGTGTGTGTGTCTGTACGTGTGTGTGCATAAGTATGTGTATGTGTGTGAGTGAGTGAGGAGGAAGGGAGATAGAAAAATAGAGAGAGAGAAAAAGAGAGAGAAAGAGAGAGGGTGAGGGGTATAGACAATAAGAGACCGCTGCCCTGCAGCAATGGAGTGATGCTCTGTCTATCAGGGCCAGTGCGTCAGTGAGCACGGAGAAACGCACTGGCCCAATAAATCAATCATACCGCTCCTTCACCGCAAAGAATGCTGCCCGCAACGCAGCTTTCTGTAACTATGCCCCCCCCCCCCCCCCCCCCCCCCCCCGCCTTTAATCCAGGAGATGATCTGATTGTCCTTTTTAAGCCATGGGTGCTTTAATGCTTTAAGAGGCTGGCAATATCCACACAAACAAAGCCATCTGTTTAGGTCTCTCTCTCTCTCTCTCTCTCTCTCTCTCATCTCTCTCTCTCTCTCTCTCTCTCTCTCTCTCTCTCTCTCTCCCTCTCTCTCTCTCTCTCTCTCTCCCTCTCTCTCCCTCCCCCTCCCTCCCTCCCTCCAGAAAACACATTCTACTGTCTCACTACGAGGTCCTGACAGACCTGACAGCCACGTCTCAGGCGGTTCACAGCCCATGAGAACACACCGATTCTGATTCCCAACCTTGATGAAGAAGTGAATAACGGCACTGTTAGTCGCTTGTGTTGGAATTGCAGAGACCATAGCCGTCACCAGGAATGATAACTCATTCCCTCCAGCACTTCGAGGGCACCTTGAAGAATGATATCTATGGAGTGGAATGAAAGCCAGGTGCCATATCCCTCTCCCTCTCTCTCCACCGTGCTGGAGGACAGGCACTCCTCTTCCTCTCAAATTGCCTTGTGTTCCGGTCATTGACTGGCGGCGTACTGTAAACTGATGAATTATTCAAAGCACAGGTCGGGCGAATGTTTTTCCTAGACGGTGGAACGCCAATGAAATGCAACATGTCGCTTGGTGTTCAAAGTGGCCATTTACAGGCTCGAGCAACCCACCGCGGGATTGTGCCGTGGTGTGGAAGTGGGATTAAGGGTGTGCGTTTAGAGAGTACAGTATGTGAACGCGTACATGCGTGTAAATCTGCATATCAACAATAACTGGCTCATGCTCAGGCTAAAGGTATATTGATTGGGGCTTAGTGACTATTGCTATACGCCCCCCTCCCCACACTCCCACCCGTAACTGTACAGCCCTCGGGGAGCTGGATCAGTTGCATTTCCATCGATATTACAATCGAATCCCGTAAAGAGATGTAAAATCGGCATGCCGTATGCCACGACCACAGCACTAATCGAGAAAAGTCGCCCCTTTCCTAGCGAAAAAAAAGGGCCCAAAAAAAACGAAACAGCCCGTAGCGATCCGTCAGGCGGGTGACTAAATAAAACAAACATTGTATTTTGTGCCACGTGTCGTGTCACACTATCTTTAGGAGAAGCTGTCATCTACTGTCTCGTCCTGCCAGCAGCCTGTGGGGCATGTTTCTCCACGGAGCCCAAGCTAAACATTGACTTGATGGGGGGAGGGGAGCGCACATTACACGCACACACGCACACACACACACACACACACACACACACGCTTAACCCACATGCAAAATTGAACAGCGATTAAATGATTCTGCTGTAAACAACAACACAAAGCAGACAGATAGGGCATTGGTCGACAGCGATATCGTGGCACCCACATCCGCCCAGTTTATTAGGGAAGTGAACACTGTATGCAGATGACACCACAATGTAAGGGCTTTATATTTCCTGTACTTTAAATCAGAATACATTAGGTCTTATAAATAGATGGAAAATAATGCACCAGAGCACGACACAAACAATAGCCCGGAATCCTCCGCACGTTGGCTTGCTTGCGTGACCAATCTAACCGGCGAAAAGGGATTTACGCTCCATGTGTGTAGACCTAACTCTCAAAAGGAGGAAAAACTAGATCTGAATACATTTGAAAAATTAATAACCATATCAAACAGATTTATCCTCCCTGGTGGGTTAAGCTTGAGCTTGCATGTTTTTGTTTGATAGAACCTAAGTGTGTATGTGTGTATGTGAGGAGAGAAAGAAGGAGGGAGAGAGAGAGCACATTTCCGTGGCCTATATTTGAGGTATCACTGAGTATCAATGCCAATGTGTGCAGTAGTCATGTGCACGCGCCTGTCTGTGCATGTTGGGGGGGGGGGGGGGTTACGAGAGAGAACAGCTCTCCGGGAGCAAGAGTGACCCCCCCACACACACACGCACTTCTGTACCACCCCCTCTCTATAAATGCTAATTGCCGTAAACAGACCAGATGGGGTACGGTAACACCTAGGGGAGGGCTTTACGGATGTGGGGGTGGGGGTGGGAGTAGTGGGCATTGATGGAGGGACGTGGAAGGAGGAGAGGAGGTGTTGATTAGGTCCCACTGAAGACTAGAAGATCTAGGCTGTGGCATATACAGTACAGTATATAGGCTATGTCTATGTTGAGTTTCACGGTGCCCGGCAAGAGAGCAATATAGGCGCTGTAGATGCTCTCTGCTCAGCTGTCCTTCATTTGTTACAAATTGTTAGCTAGCAGCACTACTGTGTTCATCAACAAAATGCATGCTTAATTCATTTGCTATGTTTAGACGTATAAGTGGCGTAATCCATTTCATGAGACACTTCTCGTGTCTTTCTCTGTCTGTCTCTCTCTCTCTCTCTCTCTCTCTCTCTCTCTCTCTCTCTCTCTCTCTCTCTCTCTCTCTCGTGAGTTAGGGGAGTGGTGGTGGAGGTAGAGGTGGAGGTAGCGGTGGTGGTGGAGGTGGAAGTAGAGGTGGTGGAGGTAGAGGTAGAGGTGGAGGTGGTGGTGGAGGTGGAAGTAGAGGTGGAGGTGGTGGAGGTAGAGGTAGAGGTGGAGGTGGTGGTGGAGGTGGAAGTAGAGGTGGAGGTGGTGGAGGTAGAGGTAGAGGTGGAGGTGGTGGTGGAGGTGGAAGTAGAGGTGGAGTTGGTGGAGGTAGAGATTAGAGTTGTTCCGATACCGATACCAGTATCGGAAATGCCGCCGATACTGCCTAAAATGCTGGTATCGGTATCGGCGACAGCGTTTCCGTTAGCCGGTAATTACCGGTATTTGACCGGCAAAATCTGTTGAAGTCCGACATATTTAATCTCTCCGGTCATAATGTCCGGTGAAAATAATTCCCTCTAAGCACAATTAGATTATTTGAATTGTATTAAAATAGACTAAAATTAAATAGCCTATGCGATGAACGAAACAATTACATTTGTTTCATCGTTGCTTCACCAAGCAGCCGGTCTAATAATGACACCGCTGTGTCAGCGCGAGCTTGCTGCTCCTAGATTTGTGAGAAGCATCCATCTGCAGCCCCACAGAATGCAGTACTCCAATCCAGCCATTGGCAATTCAGCTGTTGGGTGGGCGGCGCTGCTGAGCCCAGACCGGACCGGACCTAAAAACACCGCTGCTCTGTCGGTCTGCAGCTCCATGCTTCACGTAAATCTAACAACAGCCAGCTCGTGCTGACACAGCGGTGTCATTATTAGACCGGCTGCTTGGTGAAGCAACGATGAAACAAATGTAATTGTTTCGTTCATCGCATAGGCTATTTAATTTTAGTCTATTTTAATACAATTCAAATAATCAAATTGTGCTTAGAGGGAATTATTTTCACAGGACATTATGACCGGAGAGATTAAATATGTCGGACTTCAACAGATTTTGCCGGTCAAATACCGGTAATTACCGGCTAACGGAAACGCTGCCGTGGGCTTCTAGTGATGAAGGGCCAGCACCAAGTCGTTGGGAGGTGGAGTCATCACGCAAACCCACGATAATGTTGCCGTCTCTCTCTGCCAAATTTCTCAGTTCTTCGCTTGATATAATTAATACAAATGTCCAATATAACGGAATTCGTTAGCTCATAAAAATGTAATTATAACAGACTGCTGTTTAATGTCGGGCAGACTGCCCACCGACACCTCAAGTCGGCAGCAGCACGAAGTCTCGAGGGACTTATTTTATTTGGAATATATTAATGACTGTATATGCAAAAGTAGCCTAGTTTTAAGTTAAAATATTATAAATGTCTTGATGATGTCATTCTTTATATAGGCCTATCAATTGTTTTTAAGCTCAATAAACTCTGACCGGAATTTATCCCATTTGTCCGGTAGATTGAAATCTACCGGACACTCAGACCTGCAAAAAAAAATTCTAACGGAAACCCTGATCGGCGAGTACCCTCTAATGTTAAAAATGTCTGAGGCGGAGTCTCAAAAGAGAATGTTGAATATTTATTGTGCAAAAATCAC
Source organism: Notolepis coatsorum (assembly GCF_963971535.1). NCBI lineage: Eukaryota > Metazoa > Chordata > Actinopteri > Aulopiformes > Paralepididae > Notolepis > Notolepis coatsorum. The sequence continues at coordinate 54,062,161 of NC_140168.1, forward strand.
AACAACAGAGCCTCTGCTACTAAACGGAGCCTTCTTGTGGAAGCAAGTGCAGCAACGAATAATGTCCGTGTGGAACTAATGTGCCAACAACCTTTCCGTGGGTGAACTCATTGAGATAGTTTTAGTACTGATACTAATACTAATCTATACAATCACCTGTTGTTGAATAAATACCATTACTTTATAGTTATTACTAAAAAACAGTATATATAAAACAGTAGCTGTATTAAAAAAAAAAAAAATTTATAATTTATATAATATTTTATTTATTTTTTTATTTTTTTAATGTATGCACTGGTATCGGATAAGTATCGGTATCGGCCGATACCCAAAGCTTAGGTATCGGAATCGGATCGGAAAGGAAAAAATGGTATCGGAACATCTCTAGTAGAGATGGAGGTAGTGGTGGTGGAAGAGGTAGAGGTGGATGTGGTGGTGGTGGTGGAGGTAGAGGTAGAGATGGAGGTAGAGATGGAGGTAGTGGTGGAGGTGGAGGTGGAGGTAGAGATGGAGGTAGTGGTGGAGGTGGAGGTAGAGATCGAGGTAGAGATGGAGGTAGTGGTGGAGGTGGAGGTGGAGGTAGAGATCGAGGTAGTGGTGGTGGAGATAGAGGTAGATGTAGAGATGGAGGTAGTGGTGGAGATAGAGGTAGAGGTAGAGATGGAGGTAGTGGTGGAGGTGGAGGTGGAGGTAGAGATCGAGGTAGTGGTGGTGGAGATAGAGGTAGATGTAGAGATGGAGGTAGTGGTGGAGATAGAGGTAGAGGTAGAGATGGAGGTAGTGGTGGAGGTGAAGGTGGAGGTAGAGATGGAGGTAGTGGTGGAGGTGGAGGTAGAGATCGAGGTAGTGGTGGTGGAGGTAGAGGTAGAGGTAGAGATGGAGGTAGTGGTGGAGGTGGAGGTGGAGGTAGAGGTAGAGATGGAGGTAGTGGTGGAGGTGGAGGTAGAGATCGAGGTAGTGGTGGAGGTAGTGGTGGAGATAGAGGTAGAAGTAGAGATGGAGGTAGTGGTGGAGGTGGAGGTAGAGATGGAGGTAATGGTGGTGGAGGTAGAGGTAGAGGTAGTGGTGGAGGTAGAGGTGGTGGTGGTGGATGTAGAGGTAGAGATGGAGGTGGTGGTGGAGTAGATGTGGTGGTGGTAGAGGAGGTGGAGGTGGTGGTGGAGTAGATGTGGTGGTGGTAGAGGAGGTGGAGGTGGTGGAGTAGATGTGGTGGTGGTAGAGGTGGTGGAGGTGGTGGTGGAGTAGATGTGGTGGTGGTAGAGGAGGTGGAGGTGGTGGTGGTGGTAGATGTGGTGGTGGTGGAGGTGGTGGATGTAGATGTGGTGGTGGTGGAGGTAGAGGTGGTGGTGGTAGAGGAGGTAGAGGTGGAGGTGGTGGATGTAGATGTGGTGGTGGTGGTGGTGGTGGTGGAAGTAGAGGTGGTGGTGGTGGTGGTGGAGGTAGAGGTGGAGGTGGTGGAGGTAGAGGAAGTAGAGGTGGTGGTGGTAGAGGAGGTAGAGGTGGAGGTGGTGGAGTAGAGGTGGTGGTGGATGTGGTGGATGTAGATGTGGTGGTGGTGGAGGTAGAGGTGGTGGAAGTAGAGGTGGTGGTGGTGGTGGAGGTAGAGGAGGTAGAGGTGGTGGAAGTAGAGGTGGTGGTGGTGGTGGAGGTGGAGGTAGTGGTGGTGGAGGTGGTGGTGGTGGAGGTAGTGGTGGTGGAGGTGGTGGTGGAGGTGGTGGTGGTGGAGGTAGAGGTGGTGGTGGAGGTAGAGGTGGTGGAGGTAGTGGTGGTGGAGGTGGTGGTGGAGGTGGTGGTGGTGGAGGTGGTGGTGGAGGTGGTGGTGGTGGAGGTAGAGGTGGTGGTGGAGGTAGAGGTGGTGGAGGTAGTGGTGGTGGAGGTGGAGGTGGTGGAGGTGGTGGTGGAGGTGGTGGTGGTGGAGGTAGAGGTGGTGGAGGTGGTGGTGGAGGTAGTGATGGTGGAGGTGGTGGTGGTGGTGGAGGTAGAGGTAGTGGAGGTAGTGGTGGTGGAGGTTGTGGTGGTGGAGGTAGAGGTGGTGGTGGAGGTAGAGGTGGTGGAGGTGGTGGAGGTAGTGGTGGTGGAGGTGGTGGTGGTGGAGGTAGAGGTAGTGGAGGTAGTGGTGGTGGTGGAGGTCGTGGTGGAGGTAGAGGTGGTGGAGGTAGTGGTGGTGGAGGTGGTGGTGGTGGAGGTAGAGGTAGTGGAGGTAGTGGTGGTGGAGGTAGTGGTGGAGGTGGAGTCTCCAGCTCTGTAGGCAGGGACTATTATATTTATCAGATGTGAATTTGATTAATCTCTGTTGGAGAGAGTGATAATGCTCTGCTTCAAACCAACAAGATTAGATTTATTTTTTATTATTATTATTATTTCTCTGTAAATGTCCAGAAGTGACGGATCATTTCAACCAAAAAATGTTGCTTGATAAAAATCTCTTTCAAACGCCCTCTTCATTGATCACCCACCACCCCCACACTCTCTAATATGCATTACCTCAATCACACACCATGCAGTGCTTTTTTGAAAATCTTCAAATAAACCCACACCCCTCACTATTGTATATTAATGTGGTCAAATTACCATATGGCTTTATTGAAATATTAATGTGCACAGTTGTGCATGGCCTAATGATGCTTGAGCATTAGCGGAGATGTGTGGGGAGGAGGACTGCAGACACAGCCAAGCAGGTGGACCCAGCGGAGGTGCTGGAGGTGGTATAGGAGGATAGATTTCAGTTGTGCATGTAAAAGGCACTGTAACAATAATAGTAGTAATAAGAATAATACATCTAATTTATAGAGCACCTTTCTAGAACTCAAAGTTGCTTTACACTGGTTTCTCTGTGATTGACATTGCACTATTTCTCCATGTTTTATTCCCCATGTTTTTATTCTCTTTTATTTTATATATCCCTTGAGTCAACCTTTAAAAAACCCACTATCTGTCTCCCTAGTGACCGAAACTGCGATCTCAGTAAAAACATTGATGTATTGTTCCAATTTTCTTTCATGAATATCATTATTAACTTCAGTCCTCACCATACATATAGAATATTTATTCATTTTCAGGATTTCAACCATTTCTTAAATTAGGGCTAGGGTTAGGGTTATGGTTGGGGTTAGGGTTAGGGTTGGGGTTAGGGTTGGGGTTAGGGCAGTGGCGGCTGGCCACTAGGGGCGCTCGGGCACCGACCCCCCTGTGGTTAACCCTGGTTAAAAGAGAGAAGAAGAAATATTTTTTTTTGTTTTTTGTTTTATAGCCCTATAAATAATATAAACATGTTTAAAATGAATAATATTTACTCATTTTAAGTATGTTGTGTTTCCAATGCACAATATAACGTTAATATATAAAATAAAAAATACTTGTTTTCCTGAACAGGAAGTGACTCACTCCTGCCGCATTTCTCCTGCCGCATTGAGTAGGGTCGAGCTGCAGACTCGGAGCCTCGAGGTCCAGATTGGTACTTCCGACCGCCACAGGACTTCCGACCGCCACAGGACTAATGCGGAAGTATCTCGAAGTACGTCTGACGTATCTCGAATTACGTCTGACGTTTCTCTTCATAAAATAATATAAAATCAGCAGCATGGGGAGGGCCGGGGGGAGGGGAGGTACAGGTAGTAGAAGACATAGAGGTACAGGTCACATAATTATAGTACAGTGGAGAAGTAAAAATGGAATAAAAAGGCAGTGTAAACAATATACAATATTATTAACTCTAATAATAACACGCCTCGCGGGCTCATTATAATACGAGTCACATAATTATAGTACAGTGGAGAAGTAAAAATGGAATAAAAAGGCAGTGTAAACAATATACAATATTATTAACTCTAATAATAACACGCCTCGCGGGCTCATTATAATACGAGAGCCGTGGGTCTGCATTGTATAGAGCGGATCCCCCGGCCGTATTCAAGCGCTGGAGCGCTTTGCGATGGATCAAACTGTATTAATATAGTAGTAATAATAGTAGTTGGCTAGTTGCGCGCTTCTGGCCACCTCCCGCAGTGCGCGCATACACACATACTGTCTGTAGCTATACAGTACGTGCAAAATTAATTGTCAAGAGCCTCATCTCATCTGGCTCTGCAAATAGATCTAGAGTCTGAATATCATATAATAGCCTGCTGATGATCTCTCTCTCGAGTCAAATCCATTCTGAGAACGGAATGCAGTGCCCGCGACGAGGGTCTTGATTGATTGATTGATTGATTGATTGATTGATTGATTGAAAATTGTATTAACAGATCATGCTGGACCTACAAAAGGCCTTTGACACTGTCAATCACTCCATTCTTGATTGAACATTTTATTAACAGATTGCAGAATGGGTACAGTACAGTACAGCTCAATACACACAATTGTTAAGGGGATGCAGACCAGAGAAAGACTTTCGTCTTGTTTACATCAGGGTCCCCCATTTTCAATTCATCAGGACATATATGACATACCAGATTTGCAAATACAGTATTGTTTGTGATACAAAAAGAGTCCAGAAAAGAGAGTATATACATTTGACGTAGAAACTGTACATTGGAGGAGGTTGGGTAGGTGGGGGGGGGGGGACTGTACATTGGAGGTGGTTGGGGGGGGGGGGGGGGGGGGTCGGGTAGGAGGGGTGGGGGGGGGGGGGGACACACACTGTACAACTGTACAAGCAAAACTGTACATTGGAATATTGACAACCATACTTGGTCATTTACTGTACATTGGAGGGGGTTGGGTTACAACACAGGAGCAGAGTATAAACAACAGTACAGTACTGTTTCTCATTCCTGTACTGTTGTTTATACTCTGCTCCTGTGTTGTAACCCAACCCCCTCCAATGTACAGTAAATGACCAAGTATGGTTTTGTCAATATTCCAATGTACAGTTTTGCTTGTACAGTTGTACAGTGTCCCCCACCCCTCCTACCCGACCCCCCCCCCAAGGCGAAAGTCTTTCTCTGGTCTGCATCCCCTTAACAATTGTGTGTATTGAGCTGTACTGTACTGTACCCATTCTGCAATCTGTTAATAAAATGTTCAATCAAGAATGGAGTGATTGACAGTGTCAAAGGCCTTTTGTAGGTCCAGCATGATCTGTTAATACAATTTTCAATCAATCAATCAATCAATCAATCAATCAATCAATCAATCAAGACCCTCGTCGCGGGCACTGCATTCCGTTCTCAGAATGGATTTGACTCGAGAGAGAGAGATCATCAGCAGGCTATTATATGATATTCAGACTCTAGATCTATTTGCAGAGCCAGATGAGATGAGGCTCTTGACAATTAATTTTGCACGTACTGTATAGCTACAGACAGTATGTGTGTATGCGCGCACTGCGGGAGGTGGCCAGAAGCGCGCAACTAGCCAACTACTATTATTACTACTATATTAATACAGTTTGATCCATCGCAAAGCGCTCCAGCGCTTGAATACGGCCGGGGGATCCGCTCTATACAATGCAGACCCACGGCTCTCGTATTATAATGAGCCCGCGAGGCGTGTTATTATTAGAGTTAATAATATTGTATATTGTTTACACTGCCTTTTTATTCCATTTTTACTTCTCCACTGTACTATAATTATGTGACTCGTATTATAATGAGCCCGCGAGGCGTGTTATTATTAGAGTTAATAATATTGTATATTGTTTACACTGCCTTTTTATTCCATTTTTACTTCTCCACTGTACTATAATTATGTGACCTGTACCTCTATGTCTTCTACTACCTGTACCTCCCCTCCCCCGGCCCTCCCCATGCTGCTGATTTTATATTATTTTATGAAGAGAAACGTCAGACGTAATTCGAGATACGTCAGACGTACTTCGAGATACTTCCGCATTAGTCCTGTGGCGGTCGGAAGTCCTGTGGCGGTCGGAAGTACCAATCTGGACCTCGAGGCTCCGAGTCTGCAGCTGGACCCTATTGGCCGCATTTCTCCTAGCCGTATTTCTCTGCCCGGGCTAGACGCACTAGCGCTAGCGTCACTGTTTCATCGCTGTATCCGTCGCAGCCAATCAGTGCGTAACGCGCTGTGCGTTGAAATATGATGTTTATGATGGAAGCCTGGCGCGATTTGAAGCGGTCTAAGCAGCAGCATTTTTTTCCGTAGCCGCATTTCGCGGAGACGCTCTCTCTGATTGGCCAGCACCAGTTTCTAGGTTCTAGGTTGGTTCCTAGGTTGGTAGACTGTGTTGTTGTGATACAGCTATTAGTCTTAGAGCGTGAAGGCAAGTTCTTTCGACGGTTAAGCTTAGGCACTCTTTCAAAGTTGGTTAAGGTTAGAGTTTGTCTTAGAGCAGGGCGATAGAACCAGGGGCGGATTTAGGATTGTAGGAGATCCGGGGCTTAGCCCAGATCCGGGGCTTAGCCCCCCTCCTCTTTTTTTTTTTTTTTTTTTAGATTTTTTTTGTATTTTTTTTGGGCAGGCAAGGGGTGGTTTGGAGGGGGTCATGCACGACCCCCTCCACGACATTTTTTTTTTAATTTAATGAACCTGTACGTGCAATTTCCTGCAATATAGAGCCTTCAATCTTGACCAATAAAGCTGCTCTTTTCACTATAAAACTCAGTTAACCATAACGTAGTTATGGTTGATTTATATATTGGGGGGGATATATCATATTTTTCATATAATCAAAAAGTGGTGGAGCAAGATCATACCTTTGCTCCCCCAAGTTCAATAGTGGGAGAGCAGAGATGCTCCAAATGCTCTTATGGCCAGGCGTCTATGATTCACTGATACAAAGTAAAATAGTGCAGTGCAATAAAATAGTTAGTAAAATAGAATAAAATAATGCAATAGTGCATTGCAATAAAATAGTTATCATCGTATTTTTTTGGGAGGCCGGTAAGGAGTGCATTACAGTAGTCGAGTTGGCTTGAGATAAATGCATGGATCTGGTTTTCAGCGTCCTTTTGATTTATAAATGGCCGTACTTTAGCTATGTTTCTAAGGTGGAAGAATTAAGTTTTTGTCAACTTGTTGATTGTGATTTAAAGCTTGGGTCTGAGTCTACCATAACACCAAGACTTAACTCACTCAAATACAGTTAGCAGCTGGATAGACCACAGATGGAAATTAGCTTCTGCTAAATCTGGTGCAAACATATTTTCATGTAACAATGATGAATTGTAAAAAAAAAAAGAAAAAAAAAATCATTTTTTTTTATTTTTTTTTTATTTTTTTTAAATAGATTCGGGGCTTTTCAGAATACATCCGGGGCTTGAGCCCAGGTAGCCACCCCCTAGCTCCGCCCCTGGATAGAACGCCAGGTAGTTTGCAGGCTGTTTGACGAGGAAATGGGCAAAGACACATGTAACTGAGGGGTACAATTCCCTGACTGTATTACTAGATATGATACTTACTACCACTACCTTTGTACTTAATATTCGGCCACCCAGTACACGGCATAAATATATTATCATGAACACTCTCACGTAGATGAAACGGATCCAACACAAATGTACGAATTAGAAACAGGTCTTTATTTCCTACACAGCGATGGTGTGTAGAATAAACACTTAATCACTTAATTACATTTATGAATTGAAATAGTATGCACTTTTATGGCAAGGAGTATTCGTCGGTATATCAATAGATAATGTCCAATCTCTGAAGGCGCAGGTGGTAAATATACGACCTGGAATAGTTAAGGAATAACAGCAATGATACTTTAATGATTATAGGCTGGATACACTAGAGGGGGTTAATCCGGTCGCTTGTAAGCCGACAGGAGTAGGAGGGGGGGGGGGGGTAGAATCCAGCTGCCTCGTCCGGCCAAGGGTATCCCAGGTGAACCCACTGTAGTGCCGTTCAATGCGCCGGCGATCCTTGGACCACAGATGAAAGCAGGTGGACTCTTTGTGGGCCGGCTCTCTCCGGTCCACGGGGGAGAGATGTGGAGAGACCTCGTCTTGCAGAGCGTCTCCTCACCTTGCGTCCTCTCCAGGGGGGGGGGTTCCAACACACGGTAGTGTCGGGGGTCTTTATCCATAGAATAATCAAAGTATCCAAAGCATAATCCGTGCCTGGGAAGGCGGGCTGTCGTCGGTAGAATAATCCGGTATACAGGTCCACTCGCTCGTCGGCTCTGGGGCTCCTCGGGTGCAGCTTCACATAGGGTCAACCACCCTGGGTAAGCAGCCAGTTCTCTGCCCGAAACGATGGGGTACTGACTACGGTAGTATTCTCACCGCACGAAGCACTATATATTAACAGACTATTATTAGCTTAATAGACTACGTCCAACTCGACGATATAGTGCCAAATATGACTATTCAAATATTAATATACACGATGTCTCAATACCGATGGTAGGCCGAACTTGGCCTTACTCCCACACGTGGCATCGCGGGGAGGCTTTACGTCTGTGACTCTATTGGAGGGTAAGAAACTGGACTGAAAAAGAAAGTCCTACTTTAGTAGCGCAGTATATATACGCACTATGAACAAATAGTCCCATTAGTGGTGCGGTAGCCAAATTCCTACGCGGAACTAGGACTTGTTCGTACATGTCGAGCGGTACGTTTGAACTGGGTCTGAGGGGTATGGCAGCCTGGCACCAAGGTCTCGACCAATAGTAGAATGGAGACTATTATGGGATGTTCAGTAGGCTAGAATGGATATTCAATGCATATTGTACAAGGAATATACAAGGGATATCAGGGAATATTAGAGAATATACAAATACAATTAAATATATATATATAAATAAATATATATATTCGGTTTAATCTGGCCCTTCACAACAGCCACCCCCTGAATAGGTCCCAGACCTAATCAGTTAAACGGAGACAGATTAATCGCGTTGTCTATTTACACATAAGGGTTTGCTGTAGGGGTCAGTCAACTTCACAAAGTCATAGGGTTGTAGGGTCATGGTCATCATCGATTGTGTCTGGGAGTCGAGGCAGTTCTATGAGCCTTGCCACGGGACGGGTGTAAGTGCGACCCTGGACGAGCACTTCAGCTGCTCGGACCTTGCCGTCGGCACCGGTGATCACTTTGCTTACGCGGCCGGCCGGCCACATAGCTCTGGGCAGTGATTGATCAATAATCATGACGACTGTTCCTTCTGTCAAATTGTCTCTCTCCTTTACCCACTTCTGGCGGGTCTGTAGAGACGGTAGGTAGTGCAGTAGGAAACTGTTCCAAAACTTGTCGGCTAATACTTGGCTGTACCTCCACATTCGTCGGCCGTTCGCTTCTTCAGGCCGGTACATTGTCTGGGGTAATGTGGGATCTAGCCGCCCCATCAGGAGTGTGTTGGGGGTAACTGGGTCGATATCCGCCACATCACTGGAGACATATCCGAGGGGCTTCGAGTTAAGTACTCCCTCAATCTCCGTGAGGACTGTCATTAGGACTTCTTCTGCCACAGTCTGGGCCCCAAGTACTGCGTACAGGGCTGTCTTTATGGAGCGCACTTCTCGTTCCCAAGTGCCACCGAAGTGGGGTGCGTTTGGGGGGTTGAATTGGAAATCAACCTGTGCTGGAGCGAGGTGGGTCTTAAGTTCTGGGCCCATAGCTTGGAAGCTCTCTCTCAGCTCTCTTTCGCCGCCTTTAAAGTTTGTCCCATGATCGGACAATAGGGTAGACGGTCTTCCTTTCCGTGATATGAATCTACGGAAGGCCATAAGGAATGAGTCTGTGCTCATGGTCGGGAGAAGCTCGATGTGTATCGCTCTGGTGGTCATGCATTTGAATACAATACCCCACCGCTTCTCGGTTCCTCTTCCTTTCTTTATGTGCAGCGGGCCAAAGCAGTCCATACCCGTTGAGTGGAATGGCTTGTCACCGATTCGGAGGCGACATGGAGGAAGGTCAGCCATCCTTGGTATGCTGGGCTGCGCGCGCCACTTGCGGCAGTCTAGACATGTTCGTTGGAAGCGTCGTACCGCCTCTCTTCCTTGTAGGATCCAGTAACGACGTCTGATTTCCGCGAAGACTCTTTCTGCTCCTGCGTGATGTACATCCTCATCGTATTTCTTTATAATCAGCTCTGTTACCTTGTGTCGGCTGTTCAATACGATCGGGTATTTAATGTCATCCGGTAGATTGGGGGCTCTGCGTAGGCGACCACCCACTCTGATGAGGGTGTGAGCGTCGCTCTCGGGGGCCAGGTGAATTAATCTGCTGTCGGATGGGACGGGCTTTCCTCCCTGTAGACAGGCCAATTCATCGGGGAACGAGTCTCTCTGGGCTCGCTGCAGTAGAAGCAATTCTGCTTCCTCGTAGTTAGCTGCTGACATATCAGCGGGGGACTTGCACTCCGGGTGGTACCGCAGGAATGTTCTTTGTTGTGCACTCTCTATGGACGTGCAATCGTTTATGTTAGGGTCGGTGGAGGCTACGGTGCTCAATCCACAGAACACAGACTTCTTAATTTCCACCTCCTCTGGACTTGCTTCCCTCGGGATAGGCATGGGCCACTGTCCTTCCGGGAGTCTTAGGAATGCGGGGCCGTCACTGTAGACATTGCGACGGGTGAGGTCATCCAGGGGCATCCCCCGGGTGATGACGTCAGCTGGGTTCTGTTTTGTATCAACGTAGCGCCACTCTGTTTCTCCGGTTAACTCTTCGGTTAAGTCTTGAATCTCGGTGACTCTGACTCCCACGAAGACTTTGTACTTGCATGAGTCCGATTTGATCCAGGCGAGTACCGTCGTGGAATCTGACCACAGGATTGTTCTAGACACCGGTATGGTGAGCTCACGTTGGATGAGCGTGGCTAGGTGCGCTCCGGCTAGGGCTGCGCAGAGCTCTAGACGTGGGATAGATTGTTGCTTGCGTGGGGCTATTCTCGAGCGGGCGAGGACAAATGCTGTGTAGATCTCTCCCCCTTGGTCTTGGGCCCGCAAGTAGGCTACTGATCCGTATGCGACCTCTGAGGCGTCACTGAAGACGTGTAAGTCCATTTTACATGTCTCTGGCCTCACCTTGGGTGGGAAGTAGCTTCGGCGCATATTAACGCCTGGGAGTGAGTGGAGCTCCATCTCCCACTCTCTCCAGGTGGATGCAAGCTGTGCGGGAATGGGGTCGTCCCAGCCCTGGTCCTTGTCCCACAATGCTCGTACAATCATTTTTGCCCTGGTGGTGTACGGTAGAATACATCCTAGCGGGTCATATTGTCGGGCGAGTGTTGTGTACACACTCCGTCTGGTGGTCGGCGCCGCCGCCGGCCTTCCCTGCTCCGTAGTCAGGGGCTTGTGTCTGTAGTGAAGCGAATCTGTTTTGAATCGCCACACCAATCCCAGGGTCATCTCCTGGGCTTCTCCCGGGATTGTAGCCATCCAGGTCTCGCTGCTGGCTGCCTTGTCCTCGGAGGAGAGGCTGCGCAGTACTTGCGGATCGCTGCTGGCCCACTGCCTGAGATCAAAGCCGCCTTTGATCAATGAGGCGCGGAGTTTAATCAGGAGAGCCTCGGCTTCTTCCTGGGTTGAAAGGCTTTGTAGACAGTTGTCTACGTAGAAGCTGTTCTTTACGCTGTGTCGGACCTCTTCGTCCGCTGCTGGGTCCTCTGCTACATGTTTCTGTAGTGCAAATGTCGCACAGCAGGGGCTGCACGTCGTTCCGAAGGGGAGGACTTCCCATTGGTAGATGGCTGGGTGCTCATCTCCTGGCTTCTCTCTCCATAGGAACCGTAACAGGGGCTTGTCCGCCTCTACTAATCTCACCTGCAGGAACATTCCTTTAATGTCCCCGCTGATGGCCACCTTTTCCTGGCGGAAGCGGAGTAGAACGCCGAGTAGGGAGGGGCCGAGTGTGGGACCGGGCAGTAACTCTTTATTCAGATTTTGGGATCCGATCTGGTAGCTGCAGTTAAATACTATGCGGTCTTTACCGTTGTGATGGACCTTGTGGTGGGGCACGTACCACGATTCAGTGGTCTGGTCAGCCTCTTTAATGTCCATCTTTGTGACGTGTCCCGCTGTGATGAGCTTCTCAATCTCAGCGCGGTATACACTCTCTTGGGCGGGGTTCTTGGCTAAGCGCCGCTCCGTGTTCAGCAGGTACCGTTCTATGGCGTCTGTCTTGGCGTGGAAAGTAGGCATTCCTTTTCGCCGCAGGAGTGGCGTGGCGTATCTCAACACGCCGTTGACCGGGACTCTCTTGGTCCCTGTCTCGAGGAGGTGAATGGCGTAAATGTCATCTTTAGAGCGAATGTCTTTCTTTCCATTCTTAAAGGGCATTTGTTCCAAGCTCCATAGCCGCTCTACGTGTTGCAGGAGTGCGGTTTCTCCCTCTGTGACTCGGGAGTGGAGACATCTAGTGGCTGTACTTCGGTTGAGAGATTTGGCGAGCGGGCCTTGGAGAGTCCATCCCAAACGGGTCTCGACTGCTGCAGGACAGCCTCGGGGTCCGGTATGAACCCGGTCTATCGGGACAATGAGGTCTGCATGGTCGGAGCCTATCAACAGGGTCGGCATAGCATTGTCTATGAGCGGGATCGGTAACTTGCGCAGATGTGCATATTTCTCCATCAGCTTGGCGACGGGGTATGTGTACCGCGACAGTCCTATTTCTTGGCTGGTGAAAGCGTCTGCAATCTGGTACCGTCGCTCAGGCTGGCCGCTTGCTGCGATAGAGAATGAGACATTCTCGCCCTTTATCGTCTTCAAATCTCGTCTTATTGTCCGAATTGTCATTTGGGTTTCGCTTCCCCGCAGCCCTAGCTGGGCCGCAGCGGAGGCGAGCAGCAGGGTCTTCTCTGACCCGTCATCGAGGACGGCGTAAGTGTCCAGGACTTTATTCTGGTGGCTTAGTGTCACACGCACTACTTTTAGGAGTACTCGGGCTCCACTGCTGCTGGCGGGATCGATGTACATGACGCTCGCTTTGCGGCTGGATGGTGCAGGTGAAGGGCGCCGTCTGTTACTGTCGTGAAGTATGTCCAGATGGGCTCCATCGCACTTGGTGCACCTTTTCTTTAAGCGGCATTCGGCTGCCATGTGTGAGCGCGCACAGCGAAAACAGCGCTTGTTGGACTTTATCCATTGACCTGCTTCCTCCGCGTTCAGCTTGGGGAAGGAGTCACATTGTGCTAGCCAGTGTTCTTTCTCACAGTAGGGGCACACTATCTTCCACTTCTCCGTTCTGGAGGGGGTACTGTGGCTCCTGCTGCTCGGTACTGACTCCGATTGGTGCATCACAGTCACCGATCTTCTTCCATCATTTAGTCGTCTGGTTCCTTCTCTGGAGCCAGGGGTGCTCCGTCCGAATGTATCTAGCCGTAGGCTGCTGACTTCTCTCGCCAGGAAGTCTGCTAGATCGAGGAGGTTCGGTTCGGGGCCATTCGGGTCTCTGTGGTCCCTCTGCCGCCTAAAGCGCTCCTGACGAGCGGGCGGCAGCTTCTCCAGGATCCTTTCCACATTTGAGTTGGCGTAAAGTTCATACTTCCCCTTCTCTCTTTGCGCTCCCAACATCCCTACCAGGGACTGCACTCTGATGGACAGGTCGTCCAGTGCTCGATTGTCTATTGCTGGGGGTAAGCGGTCGATGTGTCCGATCTCCTGGATCACGTAATCCCATATGCGCCCATACCTCTGGTCCAATGCTACCAGCGCTGCTGTGTATGGGGTGGTGGAAGTCGCGTAGGCGAGCGCTATATTATGTGCGCGGGGCACCTTTAAGTGCTGCAGTAGGATGGCGTATTTGTGGCGTTCATCCAATACATCCACCAACATGGTCTCCAGACACATGCGGAGTTCTGTATACTGGGCCCGGTTCTCTTGGGTGAAGTCGGGTACCATAGGCGTGCCAATGTATGACGCTGACTGTGGATACATCGGCGAGCGTTGGGGGAGAGGCCTCCTAGGCGAGTCTCCTCCCGCTCCTTGGTATGGGCTGGTACCGGCAGTGTACCATGGCCCGCTTGTCCAGGTGCTGTTCCTCGGTGCGGGTCGTGCGTCGTGCTCACCCGTGTATAGAGTCGGGGGTCTGTAGCGCAGCTCCGCGGGAGTATAGCCTGGGCTGTACCGGACCTCCTGGTCCGGTAGAGTACTGTGCTGTCTTCGGGCGCGGTTCTCCTCCTCTTCCTCTTCGTCTTCAGTTAGGTCATCCAGTGCTTGTAGTCTCTGGTTTAGCCTCTCCACAGGATATGCTGCTCCTTCCCGGTTGCTAGGTCTCGCTTGGACCGGTGGGGGGAGGTGGTCTGTGGGGGGTATAGACCTCGTCTGTTGGTCAAGTTCAGGGTTGTTTACTCGGCTAGGGGATGCCGCCCTGGAGGTGTGTCTAGACGAGTTCCTGGAGCCTCTGGCGGAGGGAGAGGGTGTTGTCCGTCTGATCAGCTGTTCTATTAGTTGCGCTTGCTGTCTGTCGCGCTCTGCGTCCCGTAGAGCACCAGCAGCTGCTCGCTGGCTGTCTGCTCGGTCTCGGGCCACATTCTCTTCCATCTGAATGCGTCTTATTTCCAGGCGTATGTGCTCTTCTTCGCTCCGTTGCTGTAGCTGCAATCGATCGCGTTCACCCTGGAGTCTATCGCGTTCAGTAGAGGCTTTCAGGCTGACGAGGAATGCCTGCTGTAGGGTCCTCTCTGCCTCGCTGGGAGAAGGCGGTTGTATAGGGGAGCCTTCCCTCGGGGTACTCCTTGCGGAGCCTTGGAGCTCTATCTCCACGGTGCTCTCCCCGTCTTCTTCCGTGCCGAGTTCTCTCTCGGTAGCGTTGTATTCCTCCCGGGACTCATCGGGGACTACTTCTTCAGTACTGGCGGGGTGTGAAGTCATGTCTGGTTCCCACTGGTCCCCACCGTGAACTTGGTCAGTTACATTAGAGCCCGTAGGGGCCTCTATGGTCGGGGTAGTCTGGGCGTTGGGGTTAGACATACTTTTACTTGCTAGTTTTACCGCGTTTACTGTTAGTAGAAGACTAGGTTGTTGACTGACAGCGTAAGCCTCTAAGTACTGAGGGAGCCGTCGTTCGCGCTGCGGGCGTTGGTTAGGAGGATCGTTTCGTGGAGTGTTCATCATAGGCCATTTCAATATTAATAACACTATATTAATATTACACTAATTACCATCCGGCTCGAAGGACCAATTGTAACTGAGGGGTACAATTCCCTGACTGTATTACTAGATATGATACTTACTACCACTACCTTTGTACTTAATATTCGGCCACCCAGTACACGGCATAAATATATTATCATGAACACTCTCACGTAGATGAAACGGATCCAACACAAATGTACGAATTAGAAACAGGTCTTTATTTCCTACACAGCGATGGTGTGTAGAATAAACACTTAATCACTTAATTACATTTATGAATTGAAATAGTATGCACTTTTATGGCAAGGAGTATTCGTCGGTATATCAATAGATAATGTCCAATCTCTGAAGGCGCAGGTGGTAAATATACGACCTGGAATAGTTAAGGAATAACAGCAATGATACTTTAATGATTATAGGCTGGATACACTAGAGGGGGTTAATCCGGTCGCTTGTAAGCCGACAGGAGTAGGAGGGGGGGGGGGGGGGGGGTAGAATCCAGCTGCCTCGTCCGGCCAAGGGTATCCCAGGTGAACCCACTGTAGTGCCGTTCAATGCGCCGGCGATCCTTGGACCACAGATGAAAGCAGGTGGACTCTTTGTGGGCCGGCTCTCTCCGGTCCACGGGGGAGAGATGTGGAGAGACCTCGTCTTGCAGAGCGTCTCCTCACCTTGCGTCCTCTCCAGGGGGGGGGGTTCCAACACACGGTAGTGTCGGGGGTCTTTATCCATAGAATAATCAAAGTATCCAAAGCATAATCCGTGCCTGGGAAGGCGGGCTGTCGTCGGTAGAATAATCCGGTATACAGGTCCACTCGCTCGTCGGCTCTGGGGCTCCTCGGGTGCAGCTTCACATAGGGTCAACCACCCTGGGTAAGCAGCCAGTTCTCTGCCCGAAACGATGGGGTACTGACTACGGTAGTATTCTCACCGCACGAAGCACTATATATTAACAGACTATTATTAGCTTAATAGACTACGTCCAACTCGACGATATAGTGCCAAATATGACTATTCAAATATTAATATACACGATGTCTCAATACCGATGGTAGGCCGAACTTGGCCTTACTCCCACACGTGGCATCGCGGGGAGGCTTTACGTCTGTGACTCTATTGGAGGGTAAGAAACTGGACTGAAAAAGAAAGTCCTACTTTAGTAGCGCAGTATATATACGCACTATGAACAAATAGTCCCATTAATGGTGCGGTAGCCAAATTCCTACGCGGAACTAGGACTTGTTCGTACATGTCGAGCGGTACGTTTGAACTGGGTCTGAGGGGTATGGCAGCCTGGCACCAAGGTCTCGACCAATAGTAGAATGGAGACTATTATGGGATGTTCAGTAGGCTAGAATGGATATTCAATGCATATTGTACAAGGAATATACAAGGGATATCAGGGAATATTAGAGAATATACAAATACAATTAAATATATATATATAAATAAATATATATATTCGGTTTAATCTGGCCCTTCACAACAACACAGCTCTTCACAGTACTTGTTGGTTAACAACAAGCTATATGGATGCAGTGTGGACAACTGGACATGCATGGACAATGGACATCAACACAGTCTGGACAGTGGAGTGGATATACTTTATCAAGCCCTTCTGCCCTGCTGGACCACTGTGCGTTTCAACTTAACAAGGTATAGTTGCGATCTCTCTCTCTCTCTCTCTCTCTCTCTCTCTCTCTCTCTCTCTCTCTCTCTCTCTCTCTCTCTAATTTCGCATGAATGGTAACTTGTTTAAAATGACAAGATATACATATGTGTTTATTATTGAATGGATCTGAGAGAGAGAGAGAGAGAGAGAGAGAGAGAGAGAGAGAGAGAGAGGAAAGAGAGAGAGAGAGAGAGAGAGAGAGAGAGAGAGAGAGAGAGAGAGAGAGAGAGAGAGAGAGAGCTGTGCGTGTTTGTGTTGGGCTATTGGAAACGTGGTTGCATTTGACTGACTGTGATCATATATTGATCGATGGCAATGGTGATAATATTCGCCAATGCGTGCCTTGTACATGTTTGCAAAATGTTTGGTATAGCGCCCCTAGTGGAGAAGAATCCACCAGCCGCCACTGGGTTAGGGTTAGGGTTGGGGTTGGGGTTAGGGTTAGGGTTGGGGTTAGGGTTAGGGGGTTAGGGTTACCCTAACCCTAACTCTAACCCTAACCCCCTAACCCTAACCTGTCCAGTTCTGCGACTAGGGTGGAAGGTGTGACACTTGTTGTTCACGTGCTTAATAGTGATTGTTTAAAAAAAAAACATGGATTATTGTAATGTGAGTCCAAGATGTGATACTGAGCAACTTTTTTGGCATATACATAAAATCTAGCCAACGCTATCCACAAACACACGTGAAGAAAATCCTAACCCTGACCCATTTGACCAGTTCTGCGACTAAGGTGCCTCAAGGGATATCCGAGGCAGGACATCCGTACTAGTCAATTACTGTTTTCCCACAGCTAGGCGGGACGTTTTGGTACCGTGAGCAGGAAATGTGAAAGGTTTTACAGACCGAGGGGCGAATTCACAAAGAATGGAATTGTGCGGTGCTAATTGCACCCTTAACTGAGTTTAGCGCACAGTATCTGCTCAGTCTTTGCTCGCTATTCACTAAGGACATAGCATAGAGATGAGATACTAGAGCAAACACTAATGTGAAAAACTGTGATTTTATATGTCTGCTAATTTTACCCTGCTATTATTTTACTTATTTTTACTTTTATCTCTACGCCCCACTATCCGCTGGTTGCATACTCTGACCTTTATCATGTTTTGTAACAGATTACAGATGTGTAAGCATATTGGAATGTGAGGTTCTGATATGATAATATATCTGCATTATTGTATCCCACTTTATGCTTTGCTCTTGCTGCTTGGTTTGCACTGATTGTATGTCTTATTTCTTACTGATGTAAAGCACTTTGAACTGCAATCCCCTGTATGAAAGGTGCTATACAAATAAAGTTATTATTATTACACTAATGGACAGTGGTAGTGAGAAAAAACAACAGACAAGCATTACAGAAACTCAAAAGGATGAGTTTTGATGGGGGGGGGGGGGGTGGGCCAAGAGAAGGCAATGGAGAAGAGATGGGTCTTGAGGTCTTGAGATGTGATTGGAAAGGTAGGCTGAGGTAGATCTGTTGGTAGGTCGTCGGGGGAGAGGTCTGTGAGAGAGGCGGGAGAAGGGTTTTTGTAGGTGAGCTGGTGAGGACCAGGATTTTGTAGTTGATCCCGTGGGAGACAGGAAGCCAGTGGAGGTCTGGACTGGTGTGATGTGGTGCCAGTGGAGGTCTGGACTGGTGTGATGTGGTGCCAGTGGAGGTCTGGACTGGTGTGATGTGGTGCCAGTGGAGGTCTGGACTGGTGTGATGTGGTGCCAGTGGAGGTCTGGACTGGTGTGATGTGGTGCCAGTGGAGGTCTGGACTGGGGTGATGTGGTGCCAGTGGAGGTCTGGACTGGTGTGATGTGGTGCCAGTGGAGGTCTGGACTGGGGTGATGTGGTGCCAGTGGAGGTCTGGACTGGGGTGATGTGGTGCCAGTGGAGGTCTGGACTGGTGTGATGTGGTGCCAGTGGAGGTCTGGACTGGGGTGATGTGGTGCCAGGATCTGGTGTGGGTTAGAAGTCGGGCAGATGTGTTCTGGACCAGTTGGAGTCTATTGATGGAGGAGTGAGTTGCAGTAATCAAGACGGGAGGAAATGAAGGTGTGGATCAGTGTTTCAGTAGTAGGCCATGAGAGAGAGGAGAGAGAGAGAGAGAGAGAGAGAGAGAGAGAGAGAGAGAGAGAGAGAGAATGTATTTTTGGTTTGTGTTGTTTTCACCTGGACCTATAGTTAGCTGTACTTACCCTTGTTCTCCTGTGTGTAGGATCAGACACCTCCGGCCTGCACCCCCACCCTTGGACATCACCAGCCTGCACTATCCCGGGGCCGCATGGACACACACCACCCACCTGTACTCTCTCACTCCAACAATTGACTACCTGCGTTCCTTGTCGTTCTCTGGGTTTCATATTAAATACCCTAAACCGCCTCATTCTCCTGTGCCTTGTGTTCTGCTCTTGGGTTCTCCCGACACCCCCACCCTAACAATTTTTGTTTTCATAGATATTTTCTATGAACGTTCTTTATTTAGACTATTTCTTTCGAGTTAACAAATGTACCGACTTAGAACAAGTGGGCTGAGAGAGGGCCAGAAGAAGGCATGGTGCACATGGTGCTGGAACTATGATTTACTGCCTTCGCCTTATCTTGAGCCAGGAAAAACCCTGAATGCTGTGTGGGCTACGGTTATTTACTATAAAAGCTGACGTTTTTATCCTCGCCTGCACCAGCGAAGCGAGCATATTATGCGCATAACATCCCTTGTCAACCGACTTAAAACGTCGCCGCAAACAACCAACTCCACTAATTAGGCCACTTCCAGTCTGTGACGTCTTTCATAATCTCTCATCTGATCGCCTGAGACAAACAGCTTCTTCAACACACACACACACACACACACACACACACACACACACACACACACACACACTGGCTGAAGTCTCAGACAGACGGTGGTATTTCACATACAGCCAGGCCCTGGGTTTGACTGTAGTTTACCACAAAGCCTTATCCTCCTGGCAGAGAGGGGATGATTATAATCCATTGATCGACACATCTGCAGTTCTTGCCTGCAGGCATCTGGAGGATGATGAGTCCCATCCTCCACAGTGATGAGTCTCATCCTCCACAGTGACGAGTCCCATCCTCCACAGTGATGAGTCCCATCCTCCACAGTGATGAGTCCCATCCTCCACAGTGATGAGTCTCATCCTCCACAGTGATGAGTCTCATCCTCCACAGTGATGAGTCCCATCCTCCACAGAGACGAGTCCCGTCCTCCACAGTGACGAGTCCCATCCTCCACAGTGATGAGTCCCATCCTCCACAGTGACGAGTCCCATCCTCCACAGTGACGAGTCTCATCCTCCACAGTGACGAGTCCCGTCCTCCACAGTGACGAGTCCCATCCTCCACAGTGACGAGTCCCATCCTCCACAGTGATGAGTCCCATCCTCCACAGTGACGAGTCCCATCCTCCACAGTGACGAGTCTCATCCTCCACAGTGACGAGTCCCATCCTCCACAGTGATGAGTCTCATCCTCCACAGTGACAAGTCTCATCCTCCACAGTGATGAGTCTCATCCTCCACAGTGACGAGTCCCATCCTCCACAGTGATGAGTCTCATCCTCCACAGTGATGAGTCCCATCCTCAACAGTGACGAGTCTCATCCTCCACAGTGATGAGTCCCATCCTCCACAGTGACGAGTCTCATCCTCAACAGTGACGAGTCTCATCCTCCACAGTGATGAGTCCCATCCTCCACAGTGATGAGTCTCATCCTCCACAGTGATGAGTCCCATCCTCCACAGTGACGAGTCTCATCCTCCACAGTGACGAGTCTCATCCTCCACAGTGATGAGTGTCATCCTCCACAGTGACAAGCATCACAATATTACCCAGGAGAAAATAAATAAATACATCATCTCATCTTCCCATTTAAATATATTTCAGTGTAAAACGTCATGAATCTTACGGGTCTTCTAATATTGTTGTTAGTATTGGTTATGTAAGTATTATGTTTGTGTAGAATAACTTTTTCAGCCAGTGGTGGTGGTGTAGTAGTAGTAGTAGTAGTAGTAGTAGTAGTAGTAGTAGTAGTAGTAGTAGTAGTAGTAGTAGTAGTAGTAGTAGTAGTAGTAGTAGTAGCAGCAGCAGCAGCAAGTATTAGTATAAGTAGCAGCAGCAATAGTAGTAGTAGCTAGAGCTGCCGCGATTACCGCATTACCGCGGTATCGCTGTTACATCACGGCCACCGCAGAGTAGGCTGAATACCGCGTCACCGCTGTTTTTTATAATAATAATAATAAATTATCCTCCTCTCGTTGGGCTTGCGGCTCTGCAGATATACCCTACTTCTCTATCGAGGTTCCAAGCGACCCTATTGGGTACCAGAAAAGTCACGTGAAACATTGCAGACCACTGATTGGTCAGAAGAGAGACGCGTCACACGTTTTTTACGTCCTGAATGTCAGATCATCACAACACGGCTAATAACGTTAGCTTTAACTCTCCGCCGGAGTGGACTACCATCCTCTTCAGGAGTACTAAACGAGACATAATGATTTTACTGTCTGCAACGAATGTTATAATAAAAGCCCTTCGTTCTATACACTTGTCTGATTGAAAACTTTATTAACAGACCGCAGAATGGGACAACTCAGCACGCTCTGAGCAAAGAAAGGAACTGAGATATGAATAGAGTATTGCTTGCCTTGCTATCGTCCGGTAAATACGCTCAGTGATGTTATTGAACGTATAACTATAATGTTAATGCCACAAAACGAATGCCTTTATTATAAAGTAGTAACTTTATAGTAATAATAATAAGAAAGGGTCGGGGGGGGGGGGTAACCAGCCCTGCCCGCGACACCGAGTGAACTGCGCACGACCAGAGGGTAAACTTCGAATCCGTGTTTCACTTTCAATAACTAATGCGTGCTTGCCGAATCCCAAACAATATTCATGCTGCAAAGTCATCCTCTAAAGATAGACATTTAGACTAGAGGCAGGCTGTTTGCTATAAAGAGTAGACTACTACTAAAAAAAAATGCATTCAAATTTTTTTTTTTTTATTTTTTGCGTGCGGTAATACCGCAGCGGTAGGAAATATTTTGCAAATTTGTGCGGTAAGGAAAACAGCAATACCGCGGCAGCTCTAGTAGTAGCAATATAATATTAGTAGTAGTAGCAGCAGCAGTATAATAGTACAGTAGTAGTAGTAGTAGTAGTAGTAGTAGTAGTAGTAGTAGTAGTAGTAGTAGTAGTAGTAGTAGTAGTAGTAGTAGTAGTAGTATTCACTATGAATTGAAAATGGGGGACCCTGATGTAAACAAGTCAAACGTCTTTCTCTGGTCTGCATCCCCTTAACAATTGTGTGTATTGAGCCGTACTGTATTGTACCCATTCTGCAATCTGTTAAATAAAGTTTTCATTCATTCATTCATTCAGCAGCAGTAGTAGTAGTAGTAGTAGTAGTAGTAGCAGCAGTAGTAACAGTAGTAGTAGTAGTAGTAGTAGTAGTAGCAGCAGCAGCAGTAGTAGTAGTAGTAGCAGCAGTAGTAGTAGCAGCAGCAGCAGTAGTAGTAGTAGTAGCAGCAGTAGTAGTAGCAGCAGTAGTAGTAGCAGCAGCAGTAGTAACAGTAGAAGTAGTAGTAGTAGCAGCAGCAGCAGTACTAGTATAGTACTAGTAGGAGTAGTAGTAGTAGTAGTAGTAGCAGTAGTAGTAGTAGTAGTAGTATAGTACTAGTAGGAGTAGTAGTAATAGTAATATAGTGCTGGTGGTCATGGACAGTCAATATGTTTGCTTACCAGACACTGCCTGACAACCAGAATGTGAAAAGACAAATCTGGGCTCCAACAGACCACATTAGTCTCTTGGAAGGGCATCGTTGACAATAGCTTGGCATAAATATTTAATGTTAAAGTATCATTTCATGGGCTGGCTGGGGAACAACTTGCATTTGCCCTGCAGTGATATGCACCTGGCTGGGGCTAATGGAACCATGACGGCTCCCACAGGACCCACACATAAGATCCTCCGATATGGAGGAGTGGTTACCTTGATCCATATCAGCCTACTACAATTTGGGGACTGTATGGTTTGCATGTGAAAACCAAAACAACATGACCACAGCAAACCTATGTATTTCCCCTGTGCCTCTCATTTATTGTGTGTATTGTAACATAATTGTACAGTATGATGAGCTTCACTGCATTGCAATGACATTCTATAGAGGCTACTGTAGAGTGTTTGGACAGGTGTCTTGTGTCGGGATGGACTGATACTGATATTCTTATCCAGAGAACTTCCCCAATACTAATATCTGATCGAAGAATCATGTGTAACATGGCAGAAATGAAAACTGCATTTTTGACACATGGAAGCATGTTAGATCTCTCTGATGGAAAACTTTTGAGTAAATGGATGGTCTAAATCGATATCGATAAGTCAAAGTGATGGATTGTATTGCAATTCTGTATCGGCCGATAGTGAATGTTTAGGACTCGGAATCAGTAGTGAATTAGGACTCATACGCACATTTCAGCCTCCTAGGGTTGAAGACTGGCTGCTAGAGGGTGAGGACACACTCAACATTGGTCTCAGTATATCCCTAGTATTACATTGTGTGACTCGACGAAGATCAACAATTGATCAGAATTGTTATTTGGCATATAATGAAGACTAACATTGATCATGTTGTACTGCTGTACTTCTACATCAATGTTCTACACTTCAATAGCTCGGCAGCCACTGTTGACGGGTGTAGACAGGTAAGTCTTCAATAAATACGGGGCACAGAGGAACACACACACACCAGCAGTTCTCAGAAACCAACCAAAATGCATGTAAACACATTAATCAAGATGCATGGGGGAAGACTATACGCCAAACACGCAATCACACGGCGACGGCTCACTCTGCCACAATCAGATCCGCTCTCCCGCTAAGCCAATCGTTGGCACAGCGAGAGCCCCGTACATCTCTGCGTCGCTGCCCTTTCCTTGTGTTTGCGGCTGAATAATGCGATTAAAAAGACTTGTTCATTAGAAGAGGGACACACTGTCTGATTGAAACGGGGATAATTGTGTTACCATCCACAGCTGCATGACCGGATTGCTTCATGTGCACAGCGTGAGACGGGCCAATTACAACCCCTCCCGGCGATATGTGAATCTAAACACCTAGAGTACCACCTCCTGGCTGGCATGACGAAAACACAGGCGTCAACACTGAAGCATTGAAGTAAATGTGATATTTCTCTCAGCTCAGCACATGATTTTGCGGAGCAATTCAGACAAGGCAATTAAGCTTGCAAGAGTATTTCCAGGAGACAAAATAAAAACAGACACGTGCGTCTCAGCCCCTATGTAAACAATTCTTAATTGGCCCCTTTATTCTCATACAGCAGTACAATGTAACAACACCTGGGCAGTTTAGCTAGGCCTTTGATGACTCTCGGATTCCACATAAATCCAGCACTCTGGAAAACAACACACAAATATCCCCCTCCATTGTTATGAGAGGGACAATAGCTAATTGGTTAATAATGGTCGTTCACGGCTGAGTGGTCAGGATATTAACGTAGTTTGAGGGAACACACAGGCTCCGCCCACACGCTCAGCGCTCTGAGGGGGATTCAGACTCATTTTGGAACCCGCAATGAGTTCTCCGCTTTCTGACGTGAATTTAATTGTCTTGGTAGCCTGGGATTACCCACGATGGTGTTACGGATTCCTGGGAGACTCTACCATGGATGGAGGGATATTTGGGGTTAGAGGAGGGAGAGTGGGGGAGACTGCGGGTTGCCTGCAATCCATCTGGGCAGAAGATAAATTAATCCAGTCCCTTTGATACCGGCCTCCCGGGGTGAGCTGGGGGACGGCGCCTTAAGATGCAAAAACAACAACAACAACACACACGTCTTTTACTCTTCGTCTCTGGAATTATTCCTGAACATCAGCATTTTTTTTCTTTTGTTTTTCTCCCACAAACTGCAACGCCAGTAGTGGTTCACTACCATTAATTAAACTGGACTTTGAAGACGTTTTTTATTCATTGCACACATTGACAATGTCGTCATGCAGTGAAACACACATGCAATTTTTGGGCTGCGACGTGGGGCCGCGCCCGGGGACCAATCCAAGTGCTCGTGTCCGTCTTCGCCAGGGATGCGATCTGTTCTGCATGTTTTTCCATTGGGTTTATCTCTTTTTCTGGAGGGGAAACCCTCGTGAGCACGGGGAGAACATGCAAACTCCACACAGAAAGGCCCGGGAGATACACCATCTGGGTAACTGGCAACACGGCAACCTGGTCCCCAAGCAGGAATCGAACCCTGGACCTTCTAGCTGTGAGGTGAAAGTGTTAACCACTACACCACGTGCCGCCTTAATACAAGCCCTCACCGCCAGTAGTGGGTCAGTACCATTAATACAAGCCCTCAACGCCAGTAGTGGGTCACTACCATTAATACAAGCCCTCAACGCCAGTAGTGGGTCAGTACCATTAATACAAGCCCTCAACGCCAGTAGTGGTCACTACCATTAATACAAGCCCTCAACGCCAGTAGTGGTCACTACCATTAATACAAGCCCTAAACGCCAGTAGTGGTCACTACCATTAATACAAGCCCTCAACGCCAGTAGGGGGTCACTACCATTAATACAAGCCCTCACCGCCAGTAGGGGGTCACTACCATTAATACAAGCCCTCAACGCCAGTAGTGGTTCATGGTAAATGGCTGCTTTTTCATATCGCTTTTATCCAAAGCGCTTTACAATTTGTTACTCACATTTTACCCATTCACTCACACATTCACACACCGACGGCGGAGGCAACCTGCTCATCGGGAGCAATAAGGGGTTAAGTGTCTTGCTCAAGGACACATCGACACGCTGCCCGGGAGGAGCGGGAATCAAACCGGGAACCTCCGGTTCACTACATACAAGCCCTCACGCTTCCCCCACAGAAACAGTCCCTGTGCAGCTATTGTTTGTGGGATAAGGCTACAGTATCTGTGATGGAATATTTATTGTACCCTTGGGCAAGAAGGTGCAGTTAATCCGCAGAATAACTTAAAGCTACTCCTACTGGTCACATAGGTAAGCTGCCATCACAGCGGGCAAATATCATTACTCTGAGGCTTACAGCACGTCAAACATTGCAATCCCCCCCCCCCCCCCCCCCCCCCCCCCACCACACACACACACACACACACACACACATCCATCACAATAGAAATGTCAATCAAATCAGTCTGAACAATCACTTTTGGTATGACATATGATTTATTTATTCTTCAAAACACACTATACAGTACTTTATCACCCAAAGAGCTAAATGCACCTATCTGTAATATTCACCTCAATAGAAATTCTCCTGCGTAAATATTATTCACCAATCCACCAGGACATGCACTTGGAAAATTTAACTATACTGGCTAATTAAACTAATTTTGATGAAATCAGAATAACCCCTGTAACTAATGATGTGAGCTAAATAAAACCTTGAGTAAATCCACCCGCTGATATACAAGGTGGGGTTGGGATCCTGCATCTGCAGAGCATTAAATAATAGGCTATAAACACCCCCCTCCCCCCTCCCCCTATACAATAAAAGACTGACGTCTCTGCAATTCCACTGGGAGGGAGCTGTCCCCGAAGTCCCCGGGCGATGATGTCACTGACACTCATGATCAATCCATTAGAGCGGAGTTAACGCTGCCTTTCTAGGACCATCTCCGAGAACGTCACCAGGATGTTGTTATGTTCCACACATCAAGAACATAGAAGGAAAGGGAAGAAAGGGACCAAATAGAAAATCATGTTGCGGCAAAGAGGGGTGGTTCTGGTGTCTTCTGGTGTTCAGGGGAGGTATGAGGAGCAGGGGGAGGTATGAGGAGATGGGGGAGGTATGAGGAGCAGGGGGAGGTATGAGGAGCAGGGGGAGGTATGAGGAGCAGGGGGAGGTATGAGGAGCAGGGAGAGGTATGAGGGAGAGGTATGAGGAGCAGGGAGAGGTATGTATTAAAGATAGGAACAGCCTACAGTACATAGTGAAAGTGTGCTCCAAAATAATTGGAGTAAAACAGAGAGACCTATGTTCTCTCTGGACGGACCAGGTGGTCAAGAAGGGGACGAGCATCATTAATCAACCCCTCCATGCTCTGTCTCAGCGGTTTTCACTGTTGCCTTCTGGCCGCCGTTATGACGTCCCACCAAGTAGGACCAACCGTTACGCCAAATCTTTTGTCCCCTCGGCTATCAGACTTTTAAACACAGACGGTAGTCATTTTAAGTAGCCTTTTGCACTTGGTTGTCTCTTTTACTTTTACTTTTACTGCTGGATTGTGTATCACATGGAGTGTTTCTCTTTTTATTTGCCGTGCTGTCGTTGAGATGTTTTGTTGTTTGTTTGTCTTTGTTGCTTGTTAGTGAAGCTTCAAATATGAATTGCACCACGCGGGATCAATAAAGTTGTTTGAATCTGAATCTGAATCTGAGCAGCAGGGGGAGGCATGAGGAGCAGGGGGATGCTCACTGAGGTGGCAGTAGAGAGGTTCATTAACATTATGGCCAAGTTGATTAACCTCTCTCCCCTTTTTATCTTCCACAGTGAGACTGGGGACTTCATTCTCTGACACACACTGGACAGAGAGAGATAGAGAGAGAGAGAGAGAGAGAGAGAGAGAGAGAGAGAGAGAGAGAGAGAGAGAGAGACAGAGAGAGAGAGAGAGGGAGGAGCTTTTGGCATGAAAAGGAGTCTGATGTGTAGAGCTGCCGCGATAACCGCATTACCGCGGTATCGCTGTTGCATCACGCTCACCGCAGAGTTAGGCTGAATACCGCGTCACCGCTGTTTTTTATCATAATAATAAAGTTGGCTTGCGGCTTGCGGCTCTGCAGATATACCCTACTCGGTTCCAAGCGACCCTATTGGTCCAGCCTGGCTCTGCGGCTCTGCAGATACCCCCTACTCGACGCGTCACACTTTGTAGCCTCTGAACGAAAACAGAACGCCGCCATCTTTACTGCCTCGCTAAGGATGCATTTCATTCAGGATTTGTTTGCGACAGAACCAAGTGCAATAAACAAAAAATAATGGATTCACTGTGTATTCTGCCTTATTTATTGATGAAACAAAACCGACATCAACCCAATTTACCACCGAGCGGAGAGTTTAGTGTCACAACAAGATCGCTGATGTGTTAAGTTTGTTGTTGTTATCCGATATACACGAGAGGTAACGTTAAACCCGGGTTTGCTTGGTAGAATACACAATGAGAGGTAACGTTAGCTTTGGCAGAATAGACGCAACGAGAGTCTGGTTAATGTTGTTATTGATTGATTGATTGAAACTGTGTTAAACTCTGGCTTGCTGCAAGCCCTCGGACATCTATGCCCACGGAGCTTTCAGTGTACACAAGCGAGCGGCGGCGGCCCCGCCTGCATCCCCATTCCCCAAACGGAGTAGTACCTGGCTGCAGTGGAAAAGGAACGAAGTACCAGGTGCCTAAAGCGGGTCGAGTCGAGTAGGTAATATGCAGTGGAAAAGCGCCATTAGACTAGAGGCAGGCTATAAGAGTAGACTACTAAAAAAAAAAAAAAATGCATTCAAACTTTTTTTTTTTTTTTTGCGCACTGTGCGGTAATTACCGCGGCGGTAGGAAATATTTCGCAAATTCGTGCGGTAAGGAAAATATCAATACCGCGGCAGCTCTACTGATGTGTGTAAAATTTTGAAATAAAATAGCCAGGCTTTTTAAACATCAAAGTTGTCTCTGCGTGTGCTGAGTTGGTTTTAACCAAGGGGGGGGGGGGGGGGTGCATTGACCTCTTCAGGGTCCATGGAGCTCAGGGGCGGGTTTGGGAGGCACTTTTTGAGCAGAGCACACTGTTACAGGAAAACCCAGAATCTGAAGGAGTCTGCGATAACATTCAAGTAGCATCAAACTCTAGCGTAACAATAGGCTTTGACCTTCAGCCTCGAATAGACGGAACTAGAGGCGGAGAGAAAGAACTCTGTTTGAACTCAGTTTTACTTTTGAGAGCGGGTGGCAGACCTAGCATCTGAAGTGAGTGTAGCCCCGGCAGCAGCTGGGTGGTTTCAGATCTACGTGTGTGTCTTCCTCAGATCCTCTCCAATCCTCCAGCCACTGACCCCATGTAGGAGGGAACCTAGAGAAAGAGGAGTGGAGACATTTAGCCGTATTGCTGCTTTAACAGCCGCAGAAATATAGTACGGTACTATACTCTACTATTAGTACCCCAGTTAGGCGGACATTCCAGGGCAAAGGTATGGAAAGGGGAACTGGGCCAGGGCAGCTGTTATGGCATCAAGCCCAAGATTCAAGAGTTTATTCATCACACCAGGGCATACAGTGAAATGCGC
Organism: Notolepis coatsorum; assembly: GCF_963971535.1. Taxonomy (NCBI): domain Eukaryota; kingdom Metazoa; phylum Chordata; class Actinopteri; order Aulopiformes; family Paralepididae; genus Notolepis; species Notolepis coatsorum. The sequence goes on from NC_140168.1 coordinate 54,091,149, forward strand.
TTGGTCATGTCCGCTACGATTGTGCAAAAATACAATAGTAATAATAGTAAATAGTAATAAAATAAGTAGAATAGACATGATAAAATAGACATGTTAATAAATCACATAAAGGCACTGGGTACAATATACAGTTTTTACTTCTATGTCCCTATGCTATACTTGCTGTTACTAGCTATACTATGCAATAATCACAAGTCTTTTCTTAAAGTGTCCTTTTTTCCCTTCCTTTAAAGTGTCCTTTTCTTGTGTGTTTAAAGTGACCTATGGTGCGTTTGTGTGTGAGCGAGTGCAGAATATTGTGTTGTGTGTGTGTATGTGTGTGTTCAGCCTGGTTGTTCATCAGCACCATGGAGAGGCCAGGGTCAAGGTCTCTAAGGCCCTGTCGTGTGAGCGAGCGCTGTAGTGACCCCAGCTCCAACACGTTATGATATGAATCTGAACTCAACATGAACCTGCCTGAGTCGCTGTCAGAGCCATCGAAGTCATTTAAATCACTTCCTGTGATGTAATGTAACATCAAATGTGTCTTTATTATGATACTTCACTTAATTAATTAATTCATTAATTAATTAATTAATTCGTTTGATTTCTTTGATGTATACTTCTACTGCTGTGGCTTGGCTGCACAGTTGGCTTCTGGTTTTTGTAAAGCACACTGTAATGTTTTGATATGTAATTGTTTTATATAAATGATTGATGATGATGACGATGGCGGCGACCACGATGATTATTATCATTATGGGTTTGAGGGCACTGTGGGTGGGGGGCGGATACTCTGGAGGGCATATGCATCTGTAAAACTAAGCACCCCCCACCCCGGACAGCTCAGGTTAAAAAAAAACACAAGTCTTACCCAGCAGGTGAAAGATCAAAGGTATAGCGGCTAAAGCACCCCATGTTCCCCCTCTCTGTGTGTCACCCCTCCTCACCCGCTGGATCAGTAGGTAGCTCATGCATAACAGGGCAGGGAGTAAAAGAGATAGAATATTCAGAGGGGAGGGATGGGGGGCGGGTGACTGTCTGCCTATCCCAGGGACGCTGGTCCCGGCCGCTCCCCCCCCAACAGCACCAGCTTTATGCTGACGCTTGGAGTTTTCTTAATGAGAGCGAGCCAAGCAGCGCAGTGGGCGAAAACAGAGAAAGAGAGAGAGAGGGAGAGAGAAAAAAAGAAAGAAGAAAGAGTAGGAAGGCCTGTCTGAGTTAATGGCACATTGCGGCAAGCTAATTACAACAGGGGTCTTTTGCTAACTCATTTGCGGTAATTACATTGTGTTGCGATGTCTTCTCCATTGTAAATCCAAATCTACACCCTCACCCGGACCAAGAGGGAGGAAAGCGTGTGAATGTAAAAACTATCACAGGAGCCGTGCAATGATATTACTTCTCCTTGAGAAAATGTTGCAGCATTGATGTTTCAAAACCATAACAGAGCAGGTTGATGTGAGTGACAGCACAGAGATTGGCTTTGTTTGTCAGTGTCAGGGGAGAGGAGAGGAGAGGAGAGGAGAGGAGAGGAGAGGAGAGAAGAGAAGAGAAGAGAAGAGAAGAGAAGAGAAGAGAAGAGAAGAGAAGAGAAGAGAAGAGAAGAGAAGAGAAGAGAAGAGAGGAGAGGAGAGGAGAGGAGAGGAGAGGAGAGGAGAGAAGTGGAGGAGAAGAGAGGAGAGGAGAGGAGAGGAGAGGAGAGGAGAGGAGAGGAGAGGAGAGGAGGAGAAGAGAGAAGTGGAGGAGAGAGAGGAGAGGAGAGGAGAAGAGAGAGAGAAGAGAAGAGAAGAGAGAGAAGAGAAGAGAAGAGAGAAGAGAAGAGAAGAGAAGAGAAGAGAAGAGAAGAGAAGAGAAGAGAGGAGAGGAGAGGAGAGGAGAGGAGAGGAGAGGAGAGGAGAGGAGAGGAGAGGAGAGGAGAGGAGAAGAGAGAAGTGGAGGAGAAGAGAGGAGAGGAGAGGAGAGGAGAGGAGAGGAGAGGAGAGGAGGAGAAGAGAGAAGTGGAGGAGAAGAGAGGAGAGGAGAGGAGAAGAGAGAAGTGGAGGAGAGAGAGGAGAGGAGAGGAGAGGAGAGGAGAGGAGAGGAGAGGAGGAGAAGAGAGAAGTGGAGGAGAGGAGGAGAGAAGAGGAGAAGCAGTGTAATTACATCTCACTTAATGAAACACACTCAATTCATCCCTCACATGGTAGACTGACAGCCCAGCAGGAACCAGCAAGTGTGCACACACACACCAGCTCTCATCTCTCTTACACACACACACACACACACACACACACACACACACACACACACACACACACACACACACACACACACACACACACACACACACCAGCTCTCATCTCTCTTACACACACACACCAGCTCTCATCTCTCTTACACACACACACACACACACACAAGCTCTCATCTCTCTTACACACACATACCAGCTCTCATCTCTCTTACACACACACACCAGCTCTCATCTCTCTTACACACACACACACACACACACACAAGCTCTCATCTCTCTTACACACACATACCAGCCCTCATCTCTCTTACACACACACACCAGCTCTCATCTCTCTTACACACACACACACACACACACACAATCTAAAGCATACATTGCCTACTCACTGAATGTCACAGCTCATCTGAGTCTCTCTGTCTCTCTGTCTCTCTGTCTCTCTCTCTCTCTCTCTCTCTCTCTCTCTCTCTCTCTCTCTCTCTCTCTCTCTCTCTCTCTCTCTCTCTCTCTCTCTCTCTCTCTCTCTCTCCCACCACACTCTCTGTATCTCTCATGTATTGTGTGTGTGTGTGTGTGTGTGTGTGTGTGTGTGTGTGTGTGTGTGTGTGTGTGTGTGTGTGTGTGTGTGTGTGTGTGTGTGTGTGTGTGTGTGTGTGTGTGTGTGTGTGTGTGTGTGTGTGTCTGTGTGTCCATGTGTGTGTGTGTGTGTGTGTGAGTTGTTTTTTTGGTCTAATCCACTGTCTCTCGCTGTGCTCTGATCCCGTCTCCCCCACAGAGCAGGTACAGCCTGTTGGCAGAGATAGCCCGAGTTGTGTCCAAATTGCTGCTCTGACAGATATGACTCGCTCCAGCAAACTGCCCAGCACGACCCTATGTGTCATAATACCTGACGGTTAATGTCTGGGTGCGTCCGCTCTATGTGCCACCCCGAACTGGCTTATACCGGCACTGTCCGGCTCTCACCCACTACTATCAGAATGGAATAGTTGCCATCGTCAACACAATTCAAACTAATTCTGCCAATAATTTGACGAGATTCCCTGACATACCATGACATCAGTGGGAAAAAAGGCAAAGAGGATGATCTGGATGGCATACTGTATACCGAAGCCACTGACATACTCCAATCACTGATATTATGAAATGATTCACAGACATGGATTTATTTGTGGCTGGCGTTTCTCCACAATATGAGGCAGCCCTCACCACAAATAGGATATCCTAAATGGATACAATGACAGATTAACAATTAGGACTGCATGATAGAGACTAAATAGCTATGGTGGTTGTTTTAGGCAGACCCACCTACTGTGCAAGTGTGACCTTATGGCTTCACGCTGTCTCCTATTAGATCTCCATGACAAAGTACCAGCAATTCTAGGCTTGAGTAATGCATGTCAGATAGACTCACTCAACCTCACTCCTCTCAGTTATTATGTGCATTTACAAAAAGAAAAAAATACTTCAAACATCCCCACATCTCAGAATTTGCGGTATAGACATCGCCTTCTTTCATGCAATATCGATATCAACTCTACATTGAACCCTATTAACGATGTGCATCATCTTTCGCGGTCACAGCACACAGTCATTTCCAATGCTCCATAAACCCAATTGCCATCGCAAATTAACCACAGAACCGGTGGGAGACATTGTTATTTGTTATGCTACTCTGAGGTGGGGGAATAAAACATGAAGCCAAGTGACTGTAGCCAGGGCTGTTAGAGCCAGACAGACAGTGAGTAGTGAGCGTGCTCGGTGCTTTGTGTCTGTCTGTCTCTCTCTGCTTCCTGTCCTTGTCACTGCACCTGCTGAGCCGCCATTAGCCTACTGCACAAGGCCAACAAGTGTGTGTGTGTGTGTGTGTGCGTGCGTGCGTGCGTGCGTGCGTACTACACCACATTATATTAGTACCGGACCGGTACTTTAAGAATGACTGTATTTCCTATGAGTTGCGTCGACGTATGACACGACACAGTGTGTGTGTGCAGTGCTCTGCTTCCACTCCCTGTAGGCATAGTGGGCGTGTCAACCATTTTCTTTTTTCAGAGTGAGAGGGACGACTGCAGGTACAACAAGGGCTCTTGCCGACTGCCCACGGCGTGTTGACAAAGCAGACGCACAGAGTGGATTATTTGCATAAATAGCCGACAGTCAGGTCAAGCCTGCAGACGCCACAAAGCCCGTCTGTAACAGATGTTTTAAACACACGCAGACCGAGGGAGCCGACACCTCCAATGTGGCAAAGCGTCTCGCAGACAGACACGCCGACCTGTTCCAGGGATTCAAAGAGCGACAGGTTAGCGAATGTGATAGATAACATATATATACACATATATGGCCTCAAGTAGAAGTCAGACGATTTATTTTGTAATAAGCAATCAAGCAATCCCTAACCTTACCAGCTGTATTTGAACAACAAAGTATGATGCAAACTCATATGAAACCCTGTAGTATCGAAAGCGGAATTGCATAGATATTTTTCAAGGTATCGTAAGTTATTACACACACACACACATACACACACACACACGACAAGGTTCCCAATGGCTGGGAGCAATTGACACAATTGACCCCGCCCTCTTTTCTTGATCCTCAAACTCACAACTGTCGCTTTCCTCACTTGTGATTGGAGGATCAGGAAAGGAGGGCAGAGTTTGAGATAGATCAACACTGCACCACGGTTGAGACGCGTCTACCCTGCGCTTCCCGTTTAGAGACGAGTCTACCCCACACATCCTCTTTAGAGATGTGTCTACCCCCATCGCGTTTAGAGACGCGTCTACCCCACACATCCTCTTTAGAGATGTGTCTACCCCACTCATCCCGTTTAGAGACATGTCTACCCTGCGCATCCCATTTAGAGAATCGTCTACCCCGTACATCCCATCTAGGAGACCGGAACATCACATTCTCGGCTTGATTTAATACAGCCATCACAGTTGCCAGGGATACGGCACTGTCACAGCAGCACAGAGGGTGGTTATTATGTGATGATGACTGACAGGGCCGAGGTCGAAATGGAAGAGAGAGAGAGAGAGAGAGAGAGAGAGAGAGAGAGAGAGAGAGAGAGAGAGAGAGAGAGAGAGAGAGAGAGAGAGAGAGAGAGAGAGAGAGAGAGAGAGAGAGAGAGATTGAGGTTCGGAAGGTCTTTCAGTCGGGAGGATGGTTGGGATGAGTGTGGTTGGAAGTGTATTAAAATACCGGCGAAACATTTGGCATGAAAAGGTTGTATTTTCCAACCTACTGTAAATGAGCATAGAATTAATTGGCTGAATTGAAAGGGGATTAATCCGAACCCCGTTTAGAAAATATGTTTTCTTCACTCGGAGACCTAGACATCAGTCAGTCATCTTAAGTCTTTGTCACCGCAGAGTTGCTGGTTGAAATCCCCAGACTGGCCATGAAGGTTGAAGTGAAAGGAGTGACCCTCTACTCTACTTGAAACACCTACTGTTTAAGTGCCCTTGACCAAAGGCCCTGAAACCACTCAACTGCTCCAGTGGAGGACCGTGTCAGATTGTGGTGGTACTGGGCAGCTGGCAGGTATATGAATGTTGTGGAACTGTTCTGAGCGGCAAACAAGGCATTACTGTGTGCCCAGTCGACCTTCCCTAAATAAACGTGAAAATAAGACATTTAGAGGTCAATTTAAATGGAATCACCCCTGGCTAACAGGTGGCAGGGATTAGGACTGGGAATTAAAATGGACAGCTAGCCAAACACTACTGTAGTGTCGGTGTTTCCTTGTCAGTAGAAATGGATTGGACAGCAAGCCAAACACCAGCGTCAGTCCTAGTCTGATGACAGTAGAGAGACCAGCCACACTAGCCAAACTGCCTGTTAAATGATTTCATAGCAGACCGGCTACAAAGGAAGATAAAAAGCACAGTTAACGCCGCAATTCATGCATCATAAATAAAGAACTGACATCATTGTCATCGTTGGTGTCTGCATGTATAGCACTCAATGGGGACTAATGACATTCACAGTCCACTGCCCCTTTGTTTAGTGCCGACAAAAGAGACGGCGAATCAGAGCCTAACACTTACCAATTTCAGCTGTCATGTTTGCCTGCCATTAGCTCTTCAAGTGGCACACAAATTACTGTTATTGAGGAGCAGGAGTGAGAGCACTGTCGCGGCATGACATTTTGCTCGACAGCAGAGGGTAATGATGAACCATGGTAGTATAATGTTAGTGTGTTGGAGGGGCGATGGGAAGCCAGACTGAATCAACCACACCATAATAAAAACGGGTTTAATGTGGTGTGTGTGTGTTGACCTCCCCATCTGTGTGACTGGCATTCAGGCCGTTGTATTCTGCTGGTCAGCAGTGCGATGCAGTCTCATCAGGGACCGTCTGCTGCTCGCTACACAAACGCTCTCCTCAGAGATCCAGCACAGCGTGGCCCAATGTGTTACGTTTTGGACAGAACAAAAGCCAGCAACTCCTTCACAGTGTGCGAGGCCACGGCGCTCTGAGACAAGCAGGCGGACTGAGGCGGGCGAGCTGAGGCCAGGAGACCAGTG
>NC_140168.1:54100395-54112895 GCF_963971535.1 Notolepis coatsorum
TGTGTGTGTGTGTGTGTGTGTGTGTGTGTGTGTGTGTGTGTGTGTGTGTGTGTGTGTGTGTGTGTGTGTGTGTGTGTGTGTGTGCGTGCGTGCGTGCGTGCGTGCGTGCGTGCGTGCGTGCGTGTGTGCGCAAAGGCATGCGTGCAAAGGAAAACACTGCTCGCATCGAGATCACACAGGAGCTAACTCTGTACCGGTCATGCACTTCTTTATTGAGCAGAGTCTGTGTGTGCCTGTGATAAGGCCACGTATGTGCAGTGTGTGAGAAAGTATTGAGCGTTGACTGTGTCAGTGACTGCAACAGATGTTAGAGGTGATCATCTCCCACTTGCAACAACAGAGATACGCTGCTGTCATGCCTCTCGCTTCTCACTTCTACTGTATCCCTAATCAAATGAACACTCTGCTTCGTGTACATTATGGTGTCTTTTTGCAGTCTGCACACAATGTACACTAGTCTGGAGGAGACAGTATATTTGTATACGTTAGACAAGCGGCAGTGTTTGGGCTGTATAGACCTGAGGGTTTAAAGGATTATGTGATTATTCAACCTCTGAGGACCAAAAATCACAAATGCCAACTTGTTTGGTTAAGGATCTGTCTTCTTAGGTTAGAGCTGGAACCTCTTGGAACTACTACTATAGTTGCACAGTGACAATAATAACATTCCAAAAGGACCCACGTTTGTTTTTTCAAGATTCAAGAGGTTTATTTGTCACATACATACCAGGGCATACAGTGAAATGCGGGAATAGGCCTACACTACAGTGAACATGTTTCCAATGTTAGCTAATGCAATAGTTGACGGGAAATACATTTTGGGTCAGAACTGTTCCCTATAGCAACAGACAGTGTTGTAGTACTCAAGTCCGAGTCTGGGACAGATTTTCAGGACTAATGCGTTGACTCAACTTGGATTTGAGCACTGATGACGCGGACTTGGACTTGGACTCGAGCATTGACTGCATTCGGACTCGGAAGGTGCAAACTTGGACTCAGACTTGTTAATTGATCAATTATTTTTGACCCTAACCATTTGGCATAAGATATTGATGGCTAGTGCATTTGTTTTGGCTATAAAGTAAATAAACTCCCTTTGAAATGGTGACCGCTGTGTCATTTATGTTTAATGTAGACCTTTTTGATTTGTACAGTATGTCAGCTCTTTGACTGCCAGAGTGGAGTGGACTCAACCTTGATGACTTGGACTCAGACTAGGGTAATGGGGACTCGACTCGGACTCTGACTCAGGTTCTTCTTTGGTGACTCGGACTCGGAATCGAACACTGGCAACAGAATTCTATACACAGAATGACTTGGGCCATGGCCTTGAGGGATGGCCGTGTCATAGAGACTGACTGGGTTGAAAAGTCTCAGTGAGTGAAGCGAGTTTAACTGGAACTGTTTTAGATACCCCCCTCTCCCCCTCCGGCTACCCACTGCAGAGAATCCCATGCTATGATTGTTCCTGACCTTTAAGGAAATGGAGACAAGCTCGTCAACGAAGACTCAGCGTGATGCCATTGTTTCGTTTCCTCTCAGCAGACTGAGCTCATGGTTGATCAAAGGTTGATGTCTCATTCGAGACGTGAAGCTGGCGCGCGTGCTGACAGGGTAGATGAACCGACTGACAAAACAAACACAGGTAGGCCGCATCCCTGACAGTCACGTCCAGATGATCAACCGAGAGTGGACAAAATACTGCAAGACCGGGAGACACACAAACATCCTTTAGACACACAGATCCAGAGACTCCTGCTCACACTGTATTTAAAGCCCCAGAAACACTAGAAGGATGGCTTTGCTTCTCTGAATGATGTGTCTGCTGTACAGAAGTGGTTTATTCAGGACAGGGGTGCTTGACAATCATATCGCAGTGATTGTTGTGCATGAAAATGCTTGATTTTGCAGCAGCTTCCTGGTGTGTTCAGATTCCCGGATCACTCCGACGTGCAAAACCACAGGGAGAATTGAACCGTGACCAGACATTCCCTGAATGTCTTATTTCATACTGTAATACAACGTTTCCGCCTTTCCCCAGCGACAAGTAACGGTACACAGGTCGACAGGCTATGCTACGCATTCTGATTAGGCTAGATAGCAGTGTCGATAACAGAGATTTGCCGTCTGCCAACAAAGATATTTTTTTCATTGGAGAACAAATGTATTCACAAAATGATTCAACGTTATCGAAGACTGCTGTGACCGATAATTACTTATGATTACTTTCTCTAACCATTTTGTAATTTCTTTATGACCACAGCCCCTGCAGATATATTTTGCTACGTATATTTTTTTATGCGTTAATGCATGTATATGGCTCTAGATTTGGACATTGAATGCGGATAAACCGTGGGAATTTAGCAAAATTGCAAGCCCCCGCAAATATTGAGGTTGGTTGAATTTGTGTTAATTATTGCGATCGCAAGATTGGGATTTCCTGGAGGGACTCCAATTCTGGACACAACGGCTTTGTTATTTATTTGACCCCATCATCACCTGTAGAAAAGGTAGCCAGCCATTGGACAGGTCATTCTAAAGTCCAAAGCACACGGCAGGCGAGCGACGCCGCCTGGCGATGCGATCGGCTGTCGCTCGCTTAGCACCCCACACCAGACACGGCCGTTCAGGTAATATAATAAAGCTATAAGTGTCGCTCTGTTTAGCTGTGTTGTTTCCCCCTGGGAGATATGAGAGGACGGACCGGATGTTAGGTTGTCATGAAGCGAGCGTATTAGCAGGTAGCTGTGTTGTGGGAAGTATTAACCTGTAAAACCCATATTGAGCTGGAATTAAACCACCATATACGAATACAACCTCTCCTCATTCTTCCTGACATTACTGCATGACTGATCGCTACAATACGTTCACTACCACCGATTGGACAAGTATTGTTATGCACCTGCTGAGAGAGAAAGTTTTTTCACGGAAGACACTAACTGTTCTGTTCTCAACCATAATTTTCTTTGGACAATAAACCTTACAAACTACATCAGCTGCAGCCTGGATATTCAACTCTGTCAACATCCACAACTTATTTTGTTACCCGAGTATAAAAACATCTAGTAGGTGCATCGTGGCGCATTGTTAATTTATTAGTTAATGACAAGCGGCCACTATACCTTCTCCAACTAACGTTATTTATTTAAATTGTTCCTGTTAATAATAATTAACATAAGTAGCATGTTCATAATATGTAGGTTATTGATCAATGAATGTATTGATAAATTAATGGTGTACAAATGATACACCGGTAGAAGTCATATTATTTCCTCATTGTCCTTGCTGTGTCGCCTGCCGTCGCCTCAAAAAAATAGGATTGAGGCGATATTTAACCAGGTGACAGAAGTTGCTGCTCGATCGGCGCTCGAAAATCTCCTGCCGTGTGGGTTGTCTCATTCATAAGAATGGAAACGATACAATTCTGTCGGTCGCCTGGCAAAAATCGCCCACCGTGTGCGTTGGACTTAAGAACGGTGAATTTGACCAGAGGTAAGACCGAATCATACATCAGACTGTCTGTGTGACTGGCATTCAGGCCATTGTATTATGCTAGTCAGCAGTGCAATGCAGATTCATCAGGGACCGTCTGCTGCTCGCTACACAAACGCCCTCCTCAGAGATCCAGCACAGCGTTGTGCCCAATGTGTTACGTTTTGGATGGAACAGAAGCCAGCGACTCCTTCACAGTGTGCGAGGCCACGGAGGACAGCGACTCTGGCGACATCGACACTGTGGCATCAGCACGCGCCTCTTTTTGGGGGAACGACTTGTGGGGACCAAACACGGGGTAGGCGTTTGTTGACAATCAACAACTTTGACGCTTTTTCCCCCCAAAAGTAGGCGTGATCACGAGTTGAGCTTAAGTACTGTTTTTGGGGATTTGTACTTTACTACTTTAGTAGTACTTTAGGGAAAAAAACATACTTTTTAGTCCTTACATTTAAAATGCAGACCTACAAAGTACAAATCTCGCAGGTCCAACTATTTTAATTAGTATATTTGTTTCTCTGGCCGAACTAACGTTAACGTTATTAATCCGCGCTTTATTTAAAAACAGCCAATCAAATCCCCATCAATGGAAAATGAACCCGCCCATACCCATGCTGATTATGCAAGACTAGAAAGTGGGGATCTTTGATTAAACACCTGCTATCAGAAGAATAGACAGTCAGAGTGACAAGCTACAGAAGATGGCCACAAACGATAGTACGAGTGATGAAGAGGACGAAACGGAACATTTCATTGCCCCGGAATAAAAAAATGTTTTTACATTTACTTGTACATTTAAAAGTAGAAACTTTTTTACTTTTATCAAATGTGTTTTTAGCCAGATACTCTGACTTTTACTTGAGTAAGATTTTGAAATGGTACCCATACTTTCACTTACGTATAATTTCTGGGTACTTTTTACACCCCTGCCGTCGCCTCACCTTCACACACACTCCTTGCTAGCGGATAATTTTATCAAAGGAGACCCAGAGTGTAGGGCTGGGCGATATGGCCTAAATATGATATCACGATATTTTCTGACCTTTCGGCGATACACGATACACATCACGATGTTTTTCTTTTTTACCCCAAACAATTCATTATGAGGCTTACCAAGACAGTATTTGATTTTGCAAGCTAACATTAAAGACAAAATAAAATACCCATGCATTTAGCATTTTTATATTATATATTAGATTTAGATTATTAGATTATATATTGCATATATTTAGCAATGAGATATTATATGATTTAGATATGAAATATGATTAATTGAAAATGGGGGACCCTGATGTAAACAAGACTAAAGTCTTTCTCTGGTCTGCATCCCCTTAACAATTGTATGTATTGAGCTGTACTGTACCCATTCTGCAATATGTTAATAAAGTTTTAAATCAATCAATCAATCAATCAATCAATCAATCAATAGCATTTTAATGAAACTACTGTATATATGTATGTCTCTAAATGTTTTGATGAATTGAAAATGGAGGACCCTTATGTAAAAAAGTCGAAAGTCTTTTTCTGGTCTTCATCCTCCTGTACTGTATTGTACCCATTCTGCAACCCTTTAACAAAGTCTTCACTCATTCATTCTGACGGAAACATATAATTTTGATTGACAGTCGAGTCTGCCAATTACGTCACAGCGCTTGCACCCGCCCTGCTGTTCTTAGCACCAATCGGCAAGCTCCTAGCTTTTTACTTCCTGAATGTCCTGTGGCTGAACAACGTCAACAAGGCTACTAACGTTAGCTCCCCGCGGCCGTCGAGTAGGAGACCAGTGCTAAACAGGATGACTAAATGAGGCATAATGATTTTACTACAACGAATGTTATAATAAAAGCCTTTCCATACATCTGTCTGATTGAAAACTTTATTAACAGACCGCGGAATGGGCATATCTCAGCACGGGCTGAGATATGAACGAGTAACGTGTGGACAGATTGACGCGACACAATCCTCTTGGGCAAAACATCACGATATCCACGATACGTTGAAAAAGTGTATCGTTAATGAACTGTACCCGATATTTATATAATATCGTCATATCGCCCAGCCCTACCAGAGTGTCTCTTCTGCCCCGTGACCCAAGATAACTGCCATGTTTTGACTTTTAGTGCTGCCTTCCTCGGGGCTCCTCGTCACACTGGTTGGCTGGTGGCTCCCTTTCAGTTTTCCAGGGAACGTAGCCGACGAGACTATGAATAATACAGCGATAAGTCGTGTTTTAAAGTGGCTGGCATTTAGAGTTTGGAGGGTATTTATTGGTACAGAGAGGCCAAACCTGTGTGCCCGACTGTGCCCATGTATATTCTCTCTCTCTCTCTCTCTCTCTCTCTCTGTGTGTTCTGTCTTTACCTGTCCTGCTGCTTAGCCCCGACTGTACACTCATACACTCCTGTTTCTAACCAATACAGCTACAGTATCTCCTGTTTCTAACCAATACAGCTATCTCCTGTTTCTAACCAATACAACTATCTCCTGTTCAATACAGCTATCTCCTGTTTCTAACCAATACAGCTATCCCCTGTTTCTAACCAATACAACTATCTCCTGCTTCTAACCAATACAGCTATCTCCTGCTTCTAACCAATACAGCTATCCCCTGTTTCTAACCAATACAGCTATCTCCTGCTTCTAACCAATACAGCTATCTCCTCTTTCTAACCAATACAGCTATCTCCTGTTTCTAACCAATACAGCTATCTCCTGTTTCTAACCAATACAGCTATCTCCTGTTTCTAACCAATACAGCTGTATCCTGTTCAATACAGCTATCTCTATCTCCTGTTTCTAACCAATACAGCTATCTCCTGTTTCTAACCAATACAGCTATATCCTGTTCAATACAGCTATCTCTATCTCCTGTTTCTAACCAATACAGCTATCTCTTTGGTATATGTGTGCCCGGCTGCATGCACGTGTGTGTGTGTGTGTGTGTGTGTGTGTGTGTGTGTGTGTGTGTGTGTGTGTGTGAGAGGTTCTGCAGTTAAAAGTTTCATGCAGGGTCTCTTCTCGCTAAACTCTAACCTGCCTAGAGCTTGCTAAGGTCACTCATTCATTAAAGCCATTATATCATGGCACCATCGCGTGTGCGTGGTGTGCAAATCTGATATCTGCATACATGTTTATGGATGTATGCGTGGGCTTGTGTGTGTGTGTGTGTGTGTGTGTGTGTGTGTGTGTGTGTGTGTGTGTGTGCATGCGTGCGTGCGTGCGTGCGTGTGTGTGACAATATGAGTTTGGCTTGACAAAGCGAGAGAGTAAAGGACTAGGGTTTCTATACCGTTCACATTTGAACTGGGAATCAGTTTCACTGGGAAACCAGAGGAGACCAGAGGAGCAGCTGATCGACATCTGCTTGCTGATTGCTCCACCTATTTAGACCTGGTTCAGATGTCATCATGCTGCCAGATCGTAACTTCTTGTATACTGTACCAGTCAGTCATTTATAGTTAGCGCTCGTTCTTGTTTTCTCTATTCGTTTGCCTTGTCTAACCCTGTCTTGTCCTCCTTGCTCACAGTCCTCTACCTGGCTTCCCACTCTGCTCCTGTGTTCTGGATCCCGTGTATGACCTTCGCCTGCCTGACTACTCTCCTCCTTGTGGACCCCCTGGACTGTCTGAGAACCATGTCCCCGGCTACACCCTCCTGCTTGTCTGACTACCCGTCTATGCGCCTACCCCCTGGACTGTCTGACCTGGTTACTGTATTTTCCCTTTATATAATAAATATACCCGCTGTTTGGGTTTTCTTTGATTCGTCATCGTCTCTGCCTGTTTGTGTCGCCATCTGAGTTCTGGCTATAGTACAAACTATTACAGGTACTCTGTATAGTGTTTCAGGTCAAGCAGGTCTTGGGATCGGAGGGTCAAAACTGAGAGGGGAGCATAGTGAGAAGAAGCGTTGTCCTGGAGCATGATGGAAAGCTGTTTAGTCCAATCCCACCGAACCTTTCACTGAGCTAATAAAAGCACTGGTGGAGGGGGGGGGGTAGAATGGGTTTTTCCCAGTGGGAGAGGTTGAACCAACCTCTGGGATGCAAGATGGCACTAGCATCATTCTGTTCTTAAAAAAAGGGATGGACACAACATTGGGCAATTTTTGTTATTTTTGCAGCTCATTTCAGTGGCAGCAGAGGATCTGAATGGGCTGCGCCCAATAGGAGGTATGGTACGGAGGTATTAGGTGTTTGTACTGAGAGGACAGAGTGTGGTAATGTCACAATAACAGCGTCAAGAGCCTTCTTCACTCCTCCTCATCCTCTCCCACATTAATTCTCACAGGTAAGAGTTCTGGGGGAAGTGCAGTATAGGTTGCTGAGATATGGTGGACAATTTACAGAGAACAGGATTTACCAAGAGCTTTCAAAATGAAGCCGGTGTGTTTGGCGTCCGGACTCAATGTGTATTGGACCGCCAGTGGGAAAGGACACACGCTACTGCTATCCTAGGGCTGGGCGATATGACGATATTATATAAATATCGGGTACAGTTCATTAACGATACACTTTTTAAACGTATCGTGGATATCGTGATGTTTTGCCCTCACGTTAGAGGCCGCCGCGGCTGAGATGAGACTTACAAGCGCAGTGCTAGTAAATGCTTTCCTCTCCCTCTCGCCTCTCCCTCTTGCAGAAAAAAATTGCCCAAATTTCGTCATCTACACGCACATACGCGCACGCAAGCGCACACACCTAACCAGAGACAGAGAGGCGGTGGCTCGGTGCTAGGGATGCCCCCTGAAACCCAGGAGTAAGCTCCGACGTTAACGGTACTGCTATCGGTAAGTTAGTCTATGAGCGGATTAGCTACGGAGCTAACAGAGTGTACCATCCATCTGCGACGCAACAGTGGCAGCAACAGTGGACACGGAGTAATGTTAACGTTATGTCGAGTTCATACTACACTACACGTATGAACTCGACATAACGTTAACGTTACTCCGTTTCCATGAAGTGTTTAATTAGCAGCAATCTGTTGTTGAAAATGTAACGTTAACCGGAAAACCGGAAATGGAATACGAGGACAGGAAGCCGTCATGAAGTCGGCTTCTGGCCCTTGTAGTCATATATATTGTAGTCTTTTAGTCTTATTAACTAAAAGATTTTAACAAAATAAAAAGCAGCAGCACTATTGGATAACTGAGTCATGTTTGCTATGTATTTCTTTCTTTAGGGGAGTTTCACAGTTTTAGCATGATGTTTTATAGATGGCTAGGTTAAACACAGGTTTTTGTTTTTAAGAGGGGGGGTTTGATTTGATTAAAGTTTATTTCAAGTATGCAACACAACAAACAAACGGGGGAATTATTGCAGTTCATTGACATAAATCCGTCAGATTGAGCCCGAATCATGCTGTGAACGAAGTCAACAATTAAAATGCTGGATAAAAGAAAGAAGCGCGATATACTTCTATGTACTGTGTATATCCTCCCCTGGTGTGAGGCGAGTCTGTATCCCAGCATGAGCATGATGTTTACTGCTTTCAGATGAAGGGAAAATCAACAGCAAATGTCTTATTAAAACACTTTCATGTTTTATTCATTTGCATGTTTTTTTTGGGGGGGGGGGGTTCCTATCTTAGAATCATACTGTATCTTAGAATTGTACCACTTGGTGACTCTCAATGGTCTCAATGTTCCGTTCTCAAAATTTGAATCTCTTGAGATTTTAACAGTTGTCAGAACTTTCTAGGTTTCAATGACCTTTGACATCATCATTAGATTTCTCATAATTCGCACCATATCCTCATATCAGGATATCCTCCTTTGTGTTGTTGTCTCTGTGCACTGTTTATCAGATCATGTTGTTGTAGTGCATGTTTCTGCCACACAGTCAAACTCTGTAATGCAACAATTCCTGTCAGAAAGCAATTCCTGTGTATGCATTATATTTGGTGATTTGAAAGATTTGTAATCTGAATCGGTATGGGCATTGGTAGGGGTGGGTACCGTGTTTCCCTACTAGTACATTGGTGTTGTCAGTCAAGCGATGAGATGCCGGCCGTGCACTGGAAGGTAGTAGTGAAATCGAACCAAGCACACTCCTGTGTAATTACTCAGGCACCCTGTGTCCAATGGCTGTAGGTGGGCCGCTGACAGCTTCACACCTCCCCCACTGTCAGCACCCTCACTGGGAGTAATGAGGCGCGCCACACACACACATGCACAAATACACAAGTACACACATTTAAACACTACACTCACCGCCTATTCATTCCAGTTGTGTGTGCGTGTGTGTGTGTGTGTGTGTGTCTGTGTGTGTCTGTGTGTGTATGTGTGTGTGTGGGCGTGTGCGTGTGTGTGGTGTGCGTGTGCGTGCATGCCCCCGGACAGAAAACAGACAGATTTTAAGTAGAGCTTTAAACAGAAGTAAGAGTAGTCGGTGCGGAACAAATTACTCTGTCACTCTGCTTTTGTGTGTGTTTATATTCTAAGCTACCTGATTAGATATTCCTCTTAGCTGTGTGTTGTTTATTCTAAGCTACCTGATTAGAGATTCCTCTTAGCTGTGTGTTTATATTCTAAGCTACCTGATTAGAGATTCCTCTTAGCTGTGTGTTTATATTCTAAGCTACCCGATTAGAGATTCCTCTTAGCTGTGTGTTGTTTATTCTAAACTACCTGATTAGAGATTCCTCTTAGCTGTGTGTTGTTTATTCTAAGCTACCTGATTAGAGATTCCTCTTAGCTGTGTGTTGTTTATTCTAAGCTACCTGATTAGAGATTCCTCTTAGCTGTGTGTTGTTTATATTACAAACTACCTGATTAGAGATTCCTCGTAGCTGTGTGTTGTTTATATTACAAGCTACCTGGTTAGAGATTCCTCGTAGCTGTGTGTTGTTTATATTACAAGCTACCTGATTAGAGATTCCTCTTAGCTGTGGAGCAGAGAAAGCAGAGAGGCGAGGCTGTTAATGAGGATGTGAGCGGAACAGACGGACTCGCTTAGACAGCAGGCTGAGACACAGAGAGAGAGAGAGACAAAGAGACAAGAGTTTGGTATGGTGTGTGTGTGTGTGCATGCATGCGTTTGTGTGTGTGTGTCTATATCTCTGTACATGTGCCTTTGTCCGTCTGTGCATCTTTGTGCATCAGGGTGTGTGTATGTAGGTTTGTGTGTGTGTGTGTGTGTGTGTGTGTGTGTGTGTGTGTGTGTGTGTGTGTGTGTGTGTGTGTGTGTGTGTGTGTGCGTGCGTGCGTGCGTGCATGCGTGTGTGCCTGTATGTCTGTGTGTCTATCTCTCTGTACATCTGTTCTGTCAGTCTGTGGATCTTTGTACTTCAGTGTGTGTGTATAATATAGGTATGTGTAATATATAATGTAGGTATGTGTGTGTCTCTGCGTCCTCTCTCTCTCTCTCTCGCTCTCTCTCGCTCTCTCTCTCTCTTTACCTGAGGCGGGCTGCCATGCTGGAGTGAACAGCTGGCCAAGGCTGCTTCTCCGAAGGGCCCCACTAAATAGTGGCGGCAATTTGGCACTTGATGAATCCCAGAGAGAAAGAAAGAGAAATCATTTCATCCTCCTCCATTATGCTTTGATAGCCCACTCCTCCAGCTCCGTCTGCACAATGTAATCTGATGGTTGGAGTGGCATTTTCCCAAAACAACAAATGGCCTCTAATCACTTGTGAACGTCCATATGTCTTTCTTTGAGAGCTGTGCTTAACGGCAATGGGCTGAACACAAAAGGGGGTAGCTTGATTAGCTTGTTGTCTTTGTTCATTTCTTTTATTTTTTTCATATAAGCTACACACACACAAACACACACACACACACAGAGACACTAGTACTACTTACAGACGCAGCTAGCCAAGTGGCAACGCTTGAATTAAGTACTTGACACTTGGCCTGGAGAAATCACAGCACACACACACACCCACACACCCGCGCACACACACACACTCTGCTTCCACTGCTGATACCCTCGCAAGACCTCATCTCAGCTCAGAGGTGAAAGGTCAGCCCCCAGAGAGAGAGAGAGAGAGAGAGAGAGAGAGAGAGAGAGAGAGAGAGAGAGAGAGAGAGAGAGAGAGAGAATGGAGATGGAGGGGGCGGAGTGTAGCGTTTTTTCTGGTTTGGGAGAGGAGGAGGAGGAGGAGGAGGAGGAGGAGGAGGAGGAGGAGGAGGTGGAGGAGGAAGAGGAACAAAGGAAGGCCGTGATGCGACGCAAGCTAAAAGGCTCGTCCCTTTGTGTGCCGTGTGGACACTAGCATCTGTGACTGAAAGACCGAGCAGAGCCACTGCACCAGAGACAATACCAGGAACTGTCTGTCTCTCTGAGAGACTGGAGAGGACGGGTGGGTGGGTGTGGCATTAATGCAACCCTCCTAAATAGCTTCCTTTCACTCTGCCTGTCTGGGGCTGACTTGAGGAATGGACCTGGGGAACTGCCCTGTCAATTACCATCAGTCTTTAGGATGCTGTGGTCAGCACTGGAGGGGGTGGGGTGGGGAAGGGGGAAGGGGTGGGGTGGTTTGTTGTCATTGTAAAAAGGTAGCCAGGAGGCAGGAAGTGACCAACTATAATACAGGATGCGTTCAGATGGGATGTCCTCAAATGGGCAGCAGGTGCACCCTGGGACATCACATCAGGCCTCAAGGCGATCTAGACACTGAGCACACAATAAGACAAACCCCAGACATAATATGCATAATATGTAGGGGTTTAATGCGTTTTTAATGCAGCAACACGCAAACCGTAGCAGAGGTTATGGGATAATTAGATGTCTCAAGGCTAAATTACCATTGTGCATCCTACGTTCGTTGAAATACAACTCTCTCCCTTTTGGTGCTTCCTGGCACGTCGGCGGGGACCCTGTGCTCAGAAAACCTCCCCCCCCCTCGCTCGTCTCCCCTTTCATCACCTGCATGAATACCTTCCTCCTCTGGGAAATATGGGCATTCTCTCTCTCCTCCGAGCATCACCACTCCGGCTAATATCAGCCGCCCATCTGCGAGAGAGCGGCGGGGGAGGAGGCGTGGACATATCTCTAGCCTATTTGTC
>NC_140168.1:54116628-54131628 GCF_963971535.1 Notolepis coatsorum
TCACACATTAAAGCGTATAATGTATTATGTGATCATAACATCTTCAAAGTAAAGTGTCACACAGGTGTCAACGTAGGGTTGTTTTTAAATGTGCTTTATAAATAAATGTTACTTGATAATAATTGTAAACAAGTGCATGAGTCGCACACTGTTGTGTAATGGTGCACAACCAAGCTTTTCTCACAGCTCCTTTCAATCTAGTATCATATATATATATGGCTTTTCTTGGCCCCACCCCCAAACAGCTAGCCACTTGCCCACCCCCCCCCCCCCCCCCCCCCCCCCACCCCCCCCCCCCCTCCCCCCCACTCCCCATGTGCATGCTCTCCCAGTCGGAAGTCTTAGCCTGCGAGGCAAGGGATGACAAGTGGTCACATGGGTCATCTCAAGGAGGAGGGAAGATATGGTAGAGAGACAGAGGAAGATGAGGAGAGAGAGAGAGAGAGAGAGAGAGAGAGAGAGAGAGAGAGAGAGAGAGAGAGATGAGAGAGAGAGAGAAGAGAGAGAAGGGGGGTTACCAGGCTTTAGGGGGCTTGTATGCAACCCTGATTAGTGGGAATCAGCTGGGTGGGGATTACAGCTTCAGCCGTCTGATTAAAGACTCCAAACAGACACTGGCAATGAGAGGGAGACTGGGGAGCTAGTTCCTGGAAACTAACACAGAAACAAGACAACAGACAAACACGAGCACAGACAACACAACAGGACATAACGGAACAGCACAACACAGCACAACAACGCACAACACAGCACAACAACAAGGCACACATAGCAACACAAACACGGCACAACACAGCATACACAGGACAGCCAACACAAAAGCACAAACGCAAACAGCACAACAGGCACAGCACACACATAACAGGCACAGTAACAAACACAGCACAACACGGCACACAAACACAGCACAACACAACACGGCACACACAGCACAACACGGCACAGTAACACAACACAGCACACTCGGCACAACTAGCACAGACAAGCACATAACACAGCACACACACAGACACTTATACACAACAAAGCACAACACAACAGTCAACAACAACACAGCAACAACACGGCACAAACACAAGCACAACACAGCACAAACGGACAACAAGGCACAACACACACAAACAGCAAACACGGACAGAACAAAGACAACTAGATCAAACACAGCACATCATTGCACATAAAGCATATAAAGAACATGGCACTTACTACAACACTGCACACAACAAGAACATAATAGGCACATATAGCAATAACATACACATATTATACACTATGAAATACAACACATTCAAACAACACAACACAGATATCAGATAACATAGGACAACACACAGCACAGCACAAGCAGCAAAACACAACACAGCACAACACAGCACATAACACTACAAGCACAACACGGACACAAGCACAACACAACACAACACAGCACAACAACACGGCACAACACGCACAACAAGAACAACACAGACAAACACAACACAACAACAGCACAACACGGCACATAACAACACAGCACATACAGATACATGACAACACACAACAGCTCAACTACGACAAACACAACACAGCACAACCCAGACACAACACGGCACAACACAGCACACACAGGCACTTATAGATTAAAAATACACTATAGACACAACAACACAGCACAACACGGCGCACAAACACAACACAGCACAACCACAACACAGCACAACACGACACGCACAACACAGCACAGACTCAACACTGCACATCAAACACGACACCAACACAGGCACAACACAACACAACACAGCACAACACAGCACAGCACAACGAACAGCACACAACACCGCACAACAAAACACAGCACAACACAACACAGCACAACACGGCACAAAACACAGCACAACACAGCACAACACAACACAACCGCACAACACGAACACAACACAGCACAACACGCACACACACACAGCACAACACTACACAGCACAACAGACACCAACACAAGCACAACAACCAGCTCACACCACAACACAGCACAACACTCACAGCACAACACAGGCACAACACCACAACACAGCACAACACAACACAACACAACACAGCACAACACGCACAACACAACACAACACAGCACAACACAACACAACACACACGGCACAACACGGCACAACACAACACAACACGGCACACACAACACAGCACAACACGGGCACAACACAGGCACAACACAGCACAACACGGCACAACACAACACGGCACAACACGGCACAACACAACACGGCTCAGCACAACACAACACATACACAGCACAACACAACACAACACAGCACAACACAGCACAACACAGACAACACAGCACAACACAACAACAACACAGCACAACACAACACAACACGGCACAACACAGCACAACACGCACAGCACAACACGGCACAACACGCACAACACAACACAACACAGCACACAGCACAACACAACACAGCACAAACACACACAGACACGAACAGCACAACACAACACGGCACAACACAACACAACACACAGCAACACACACAACACAGCACAACACAGCACAACACAGCACAACACGGCACAGCACAACACAACACAGGCACAACACAACACAACACAGCACAGCACAACCAACACGGCACAACACGGCACAGCACACAACACGCACAACACGGCACAACACAACACAACACGGCACACACCACGGCAACAAACACCGCACAACACCAACACAGCACAACACAGCACAACAACACACAACACAAGCACAACACAGCACACAGCACAACAACAGCACAACACGCAGCACAACACAACACAACACAGCACAACACAACACAGCACAACACAGCACAACACAACACAGCACAACACAACACAGCACAACACAGGCACAACAACACAGCACAACACAACACAACACAGCACAGCACAGCACAACACGGCACAACCACAACACAGCACAAACACAGCACAACACGGCACAGCACAGCACAACAACGGCACAACAACAACACGGCACAACACACACACAGCACAACACAACACGGCACAACACAGCACAACACAGCACAACACAGGCACAACACAGCACAACACGGCACAACACAACACGGCACAACACAACACAGCACAACACAACACGACAACACAGCACAACACGGCACAACACAGCACAACACAACACGGCACAACACGGCACAACACAACACGCACAACACAGCACAACACGGCACAACACAGCACAACACAACACAACACGGCACAACACGGCACAACACAACACAGCACAACGGCACAACACGGCACAACACAACACGCACAACACGGCACATCACACACACACACGGCACACAACACGGCACAACACAGCACAACACAACACGGCACAGCACAACACAGCACAACACGACGCACAACACGGCACAACACACACGGACAACAACACGGCACAACACAGCACAACACGGCACAACCCAACACAGCACACACGGCACAACACGGCACAAGCACAACAACGGCACAACACGGCACAACACAAGCACAACACAACACGGCACAACACGGCACAACACAACACAACACGGCACAACACAACACAGCACAACACGGCACAACACGGCACAACCACAACACGGCACAACACGGCACAACACAGCACAACACGGCACAACACGGCACAACACAGCACAACACAACACGGCACAACACGGCACAACACAACACAACACGGCACAACACGGCACAACACAACACGGCACAACACAGCACAACACAACAACAACACAACACGGCACAACACGGCACAACACAACACCACACGGCACAACACAGCTACAAACACGCACAACACAGCACAACACAGCACAACACAGCACAACACGGCACAACACAGCACAACACAGCACAACACGGCACAACACAACACAGCACAACACAACACAGCACAACACAACACAGCACAACACAGCACAACACAGCACAACACGGCACAACACAGCACAACACAGCACAACACGGCAACAACACAACACAGCACAAACAACACAGCACAACACAACACAGCACAACACGGCACAACACGGCACAACACGGCACAACACAACACAGCACAACACGGCACAGTACAACACAACACAGCACAACACAGCACAACACGGCACAACACGGCACAGTACAACACAACACAGCACAACACAGCACAACACGGCACAGTACAACACAACACAGCACAACACAGCACAACACGGCACAACACGGCACAACACGGCACAACACAACACAGCACAACACGGCACAACACGGCACAACACAACACAACACAGCACAACACGGCACAACACGGCACAACACGGCACAACACAGCACAACACAGCACAGCACAACACGGCACAACACAACACAGCACAACACAACACAACACAACACAGCACAACACGGCACAACACGGCACAACACAACACGGCACAACACAGCACAACACGGCACAACACAACACGGCACAACACGGCACAACACAGCACAACACGGCACAACACAACACAGCACAACACGGCACAACACGGCACAACACGGCACAACACAACACAGCACAACACAACACAGCACAACACGGCACAACACAACACGGCACAACACGGCACAACACAGCACAACACAGCACAACACGGCACAACACAACACAGCACAACACAACACAGCACAACACAGCACAACACGGCACAACACGGCACAACACGGCACAACACAACACGGCACAACACAGCACAACACAGCACAACACAGCACAACACGGCACAACACAACACAACACAGCACAACACGGCACAACACGGCACAACACGGCACAACACAACACGGCACAACACAGCACAACACAGCACAACACAACACGGCACAACACGGCACAACACAACACGGCACAACACAGCACAACACGGCACAACACGGCACAACACAACACAACACAACACAACACGGCACAACACAGCACAACACAGCACAACACAACACAGCACAACACAACACAACACAACACAGCACAACACAGCACAACACGGCACAACACGGCACAACACGGCACAACACAACACAGCACAACACGGCA
This sequence comes from Notolepis coatsorum, assembly GCF_963971535.1. NCBI lineage: Eukaryota > Metazoa > Chordata > Actinopteri > Aulopiformes > Paralepididae > Notolepis > Notolepis coatsorum. The sequence continues at coordinate 54,121,721 of NC_140168.1, forward strand.
CAACACGGCACAACACAACACAGCACAACACGGCACAACACGGCACAACACAACACAGCACAACACGGCACAACACAACACGGCACAACACGGCACAACACGGCACAACACAACACGGCACAACACGGCACAACACGGCACAACACAACACGGCACAACACAGCACAACACAACACGGCACAACACAGCACAACACAACACGGCACAACACGGCACAGCACAACACAACACGGCACAACACGGCACAACACGGCACAACACAACACGGCACAACACAACACAGCACAACACAACACGGCACAACACAGCACAACACAGCACAACACGGCACAACACAGCACAACACAGCACAACACAGCACAACACAACACGGCACAACACGGCACAACACAGCACAACACGGCACAACACAACACAGCACAACACGGCACAACACAGCACAACACAGCACAACACAGCACAACACGGCACAACACAGCACAACACAGCACAACACAGCACAACACAACACAGCACAACACAGCACAACACAGCACAACACGGCACAACACAACACAGCACAACACAACACAGCACAACACAACACAGCACAACACAACACAGCACAACACAACACAGCACAACACAGCACAACACAGCACAACACGGCACAACACAGCACAACACAGCACAACACAGCACAACACAACACAGCACAACACGGCACAACACAACACAGCACAACACAACACAGCACAACACAACACAGCACAACACAGCACAACACGGCACAACACGGCACAACACAACACAGCACAACACGGCACAACACGGCACAGCACAACACAACACAACACAGCACAACACGGCACAACACGGCACAACACGGCACAACACGGCACAACACGGCACAACACGGCACAACACGGCACAACACGGCACAACACGGCACAACACAACACAACACAGCACAACACAGCACAACACGGCACAACACAGCACAACACGGCACAACACAGCACAACACAACACAACACAGCACAACACAACACAGCACAACACAACACAACACAACACAACACAACACAACACAACACAGCACAACACAACACAACACAGCACAACACAGCACAACACAACACAACACAGCACAACACAACACAGCACAACACAACACAACACAGCACAACACAGCACAACACAGCACAACACAACACAACACAGCACAACACAACACGGCACAACACGGCACAACACAACACAACACAGCACAACACAACACGGCACAACACGGCACAACACAGCACAACACGGCACAACACGGCACAACACAGCACAACACGGCACAACACGGCACAACACAGCACAACACGGCACAACACAACACGGCACAACACGGCACAACACAGCACAACACGGCACAACACAACACGGCACAACACGGCACAACACAGTACAACAAGGCACAACACAGCACAACACAGTACAACAAGGCACAACACGGCATGGCACAACACGGCACAGTACAACACGGCATGGCACAACACGGCACAGCACAACACAGCACAACATGGCACAGTACAACACGGCATGGCACAACACGGCACAGCACAACACAGCACAACATGGCACAGTACAACACGGCATGGCACAACACGGCACAGCACAACACAGCACAACATGGCACAGTACAACACGGCATGGCACAACACGGCACAAAACGGCATGGCCCAACACGGCACAACACGGCGCGGCACAACACGGCATGGCCCAACACGGCACAACATGGCACAGTACAACACGGCATGGCACAACACGGCACAACATGGCACAGTACAACACGGCATGGCACAACACAGCACAACATGGCACAGTACAACACGGCATGGCCCAACACGGCACAACACGGCGCGGCACAACACGGCACAAAACGGCATGGCCCAACACGGCACAACACGGCGCGGCACAACACGGCACAACACGGCACAACATGGCACAGTACAACACAACACAGCACAACACGGCACAACACAGTACAACACAGCAAAACACGACACAACACGGTGTAATGGGAAATATTAACACTTTGGTCGCCAGGCTTATATTCTTAATAAACCATCCCACGCTTGAGACGCGCTGTGAAGCACCAGCGGGGCGAGGCGGTGGTTTCTCCACGGCTCCATGCGCCTTGCTGCTGCCGGCTTGTCTCACATGACTCGGTCCAGCTCCAGCAGCAGCGGCCGTCTTCCGCCTGCGGTATCCTCCCTCCAGGCCCCCGAGGCGGCTCGTTCTTATTATTATCCCCCATTGTTCAGGTCGACATGGTCGCACAAACACGTAGGTTTCAATCACTGAGCTGTCTGTCTGTTGTTGTGTGTCTTCTTAGGTTCGGCTACTGTACATGGAGATGAGACCCCCCGCCTCTCTCTCCATAATAGACGCAACCAGGCGTGCATTCTCGTGGGAAAACCCGAAACAACATTTAATAAAGACGAGTGTTAGTTGTGTTTCCCCATTTACCGTCAACATAAAACCATCCACCACCCGTTGGAGGAGTAGTGGGGGAGAAGAAGAGGAATATTTTTAAATAGCAAGAATTATCGACTGGCAACTCTGTGCTCGTCAGACCTGCAGCTGCTGGTACTGTATGGAGAGAGAGGCGGGGGGTCTCATCTCCATGTACAGTAGCCGAACGGTACAGCACAACAAGGCACGGCATGGTACAGCACAGCATAGCATGGCACTGTGAAATAGTGTTACAGCTCACTGTAACATGATGTACAGTACAGCAGAGATGGACCGATTAATTACATTGGCCGATTAGTTCAGCATCAATTATAATGTTTGAAGTAAAGAGCAGAAATAATGGCCAATTATGGAAAATACTGTGTGTGTACTGTATGCATGTGTGCGTGTGTGTGTGTGTGTGTGTGTGTGTGTGTGTGTGTGTGTGTGTGTGTGTGTGTGTGTGTGTGTGTGTGTGTGTGTGTGTGCGTGCGTGCGTGTGTGCATGGGTGTGTGTGTGTGTGTGTGTGTGTGTGTGCCATATTTTGATGCAGGAAGGCTTCTTTAGAGTTATATGAGTTCCTTTTATGTTACCGTGAGCAAACATAATTAACGTTATTGCTATTTAGAATTGTGTTACTAAATTGTAGTTAAAAAGTGTTAAAAAAAAGTTACAAAAATAAAAAAAAGTTTATTTTACATTCAGTTCCATTTTTAGATGTAACCAGTGTTGGGCAAGTTACTTTTAAAAAGTAACTAGTTACAGTTACTAGTTACTTCTTCCAAAAAATAACTAAATTACTTACTCAGTTACAAATTATAAAAGTAACTAGTTACTTCAGAAAGTAACTATTGCGTTACTTTCAAGTACATTTTTTACAAACAACGTACAGGACACAAATCTAAACTATTTAATGTTGCTGTGGGACAAAGTGAGACTAGCCTCCAATCAAATGCCATGTATGTAGATATTATAATGACTATGTTTATATAGTGGATCATACAAATACAAACACAATAGATGTTTTGGAACTTTTTATATGTATTGCCCCTCAACAGGCTACAACTGGGCAACATTAAATGATGCTTGTTAAGCACTATACCAAAAATAAATAACAAATATATACTGATTGATTGATTGATTGAAATGTTTAATTAACAGATTGCAGAATGGGTACAGTACAGTACAGCTCAATACACACAATTGTTAAGGGGATGCAGAGAAAGACTTTCGTCTTGTTTACATCAGGGTCCCCCATTTTCAATTCATAATGACATTTATGACATACAGATATACAGATATAAGAATCTAATCTAATCATCTAAACTAATCTAATCATGACAATTAAGACATACAGATATACACTAGTGCAAATAAAACAAAAAAACAGATGTGTCGTGTGTGTCTCTCACTCTCTTTCTGTATCTCTCTAGTTCTCTCTCTAGTTCTCTCTCTCTCTCTCTCTGAGCACCTGAAGACTGTGCTATTAAGCCAGGAAGTGCAGCACTATGTTGATAAGGCTGTCAGCAGACAGCAGTAGAGCATCCACTACTGCAGTGCCCTGCGCTGCAACACAACAAACACAAGAGTGAACAAAAAACGCTCATGGACCCGTCTCTCGTTGACTGACTCGCTTGTGTTGTTCGTTAGATTCGTTTTGGATTATTTGGGCTCGCCAAACAAACTATCAAAACGTACATGGATCCGCGGACCGCGGTCTCTCGTTGACTGACTTGCTTGTGTTCGACTATGCGTGCTTTCGAACAGCCGCCCAACTCTACCTCTGATTGGCTTACCAGGAAATTGTACTCAACCTCAGCCAATCGTCAGCATGTATGCGATTGTCTCGCGCACTGCCCACTAACCAAGGAAGAACAGTATTGCCTGTCGGCGCAGAGATCTAGTTGGTCTGATGAAAAAAACTGCTTCAATCATAGTAACACGCAGCATTTTTTGGCAGTAACGTTAACGGCGTTATTAAGATTGGAAGAGTAATCCGTTAGATTACTCGTTACTGAAAAAAGTTACTCAGTTAGTAACGCCGTTATTTATAACGCCGTTATTCCCATCACTGGATGTAAACGAATATAATATTATCATATAGATATCATATATATCATGTTTTATAAGGCCTTCATGGAAAGTGTTTTGACCTACTGTTTTACCTGTTTGTAAATACATGCATAACCAACCTGAATAGATTTGGAAGGATTTAAACTAGCGCAAATTTGCAATAGCTGCAACCTTTTTGCAATAGGCCACTCCCATTGCCACACCCCCTAGAGCAAAACCTGTGGCCAGAGAGTGAGGAAACATACGGCTCTGTGTGGACCGACCAAGCAACTAGAGTGACCTATAGACTTCTGCACTTCTGCGTTACATTGAGCTCATGGAGGAGAGAGCGGGGGAAGAAAATGAATGAATGTGGATGAGAGCCTTGACATTAAGTGGTTGTAACTATGGCTTGAAAGTGCCACCCACCCGCTGAGTTTAGCTACTAATATAGTATGAAAAAGAATGAAGAATCGTCTTATTAGCAGGGATCCATTTATAGATCACATAAGAGAGAAGCTAAATCTCCCACCTTCCTGAATGTGACCTTTAAAATGGTAAGTTACATTTATTTAATATGTTGTGAATACACAGTAAAGTAAGCCTTGGGCCTCTGCTTAATACAGCTGCCTGTTTGTGTTTAAAAAAAACATTCCCTTTCAATGTCTTCTTTATTGTTATGTTTAAACTAAAATTGGAAAGTATTAATGTTAAAATATCTTCAAAAGAAATTGTCTGATTCTTTTTTACGTAGCAAAGGAATGTCCATGAAAGCATACCACCATACTATGATGGGAGCATAGCTCCCCATCAGAGGAACATCAGATGAGATGTAGGATCTCTGTAACTCTGTGAGAGCAGCCCTGGAGTCAGTCCACACAAATACATCTGAATAAACTAGAGGAGAGAGTGAGAACGGGGTGAGGGGGGGTGGATCGTGGAATGGAGGACATGAGATGGGGCAGAGATGGAGCGTAAAGAAGAGAGCAAGAGAGAGAGAGAGAAAAAGAGAGATGGGAAGAAGGGGGGGTTCTGCATTTGAAAGATAGTGCTGCATAATGAGAAGAGATCCAAGGAGAGGCAGTTGTAATGATGACTACACACACGGACACACATGCACGCATGCACAGACACACACACACACACACACGCACGCACGCACGCACGCACGCACGCACGCACACACGCACGCACGCACACACACACACACACACACACACACACACACACACACACACACACACACACACACACACACACACACGGCAACATCTCCTTTCTGTGATCTTCTCTGATTAGTGCGGACAGAGAGGGAGAGAGAGAGAGCAAGAGAGAGAGAGAGAAATATATATCACAAGGCTAATGCAAATTTAGTTCAACACATTAATTCCGTTGTCTTGAGACACTTATCCTACCAGCTATAAAATGTGTTGCGTTTTGCAATTAGCGGCACAATGGCAGAACATATCATCACACAAAAACGGGTACAACAAAACCCACCATGCACACGAAGGCTGAGGGTTTTGGCATGCGAGAGTTATTACATTTTCCATTAGCACAGTATCATCAGCGTAGCATGGGAAGTTGACATGACATGAGGGAGCGTTCGCTGTGTATCATACAGGGGCGGTAATGCACTTTATTTCCAAGCTTAATCGTTTTTTCATTGAGATAGCTTTAGCACTAAAGGAAGAGGGCCGCTGATACTTTTTCAAATGTGGGTACAGGTGTCATTTGCTAATCGGGTGTTGCATAGACCAGTCCATACAGTATCTTAAATGTAAAACACAAACATAGCAACAGACAGTCAAACAGTTTCGGTGTAGGGCGGCTACATGGTGCAGTGGGCAAGGCGCTCACCATGAATACTGGAGACGCTGGGTTCGCCTGTTCGAGCCCAGCGCTCCACATTGCTTTCAGTTTAGCTGGTCGTCCGTACTAATACACATTGGCAGTATTAGGGGGTGGGAAACTGATGGGTGGGGATCGGGCGTTGTGGACAGCGACTCCTACAGGTCGGTTGGTGCGCCTGCGCAGTAGAATCAGGAAGCGATGGGGGCGGCGCCCCTCCAAAGCGCAGACCCCTGACGCTGAAAGATCGCGCTGCGCAGGTGGAAAGATGCGACTGCTGTTACCTCGAGTATCGGAGGGGACTCGTGCTATGTATGACTTAGTCCACATTGCAGCCGGCTTGTGGGAGGCAAGAAACAGAGTTCGAGACAGGGGAGGGTTGAATTGGACGATACGAAATTGGGATGGGAGAAAAATAGAAAATGGGAGAAAAAGTGGATAAAAAAAAAAATAGTTTCGGTGTTATCTGTGTTGTGGTGAAAGAGTACATACTGTAGTAGGTCAGTCATACTGGCTGAGGTTGGTTGACCTGTAGGGCTGGCCCCAATTATACCTGTTGAAGGCGGAGGTTCTGTGTAGGATTGTTAGTAACTGTCTAACTGCATATATAACTGTTTACACTAGTAACTGTCTAACTGCATATATAACTGTTTCCACTAGAGGGCGCTCTAGGCGGAGACACTCAGGAACACCGCCAGGTGGCGAGTATAAATAGAGGTGTCTCCTCCCACTTCTTTCTCTTTCCCCCAGTCTCTCAGTGAGAGAATACCTGTAGTGTTACTGCTCTGCCATGTGAATAATAAACCACACCAGTTAAGGCTCAAGATAGAAACCATGCCTCTTGACCACATTATTGTCGCCCTATAGCCGAATTCTGTTAACAATACCCAATATTCAGGTATTCGTTCATTACATAGGTATTCAAAGCTCATTTCAGTATTTGTAAGCTTAATAATAAATTGTTTAGATAAACGTAAAATAATCAGAACTCTTGTTACTGTACTGTACTGCCAGGGGGACAGGTTAGACTGCAGGGCCGCAATAAAACTAACCTACGTAGAACAGTGATAGAGGAAACGCAAGAAGTGAAGCGATGGTCTGTGAACTCAGAAAACACGCTCCAAGCTGCACTCGATTGCACAGACTAGGGCGTGTTTCGTGAGAGCACAGACAACATCGATGATTACACAGAAACAGTGCTAGACTTTGTTGGTACTCTGGTAGAAGAAATAGTCCCCTCCACCTCAATTCAAGTTTTCCCAAACCAAAAGCCTTGGGTAGACAAATTGGTCCGCGAAGCTCTGAATGCGCGCACCTCAGCCTACAATATAATGATGATACGATATGGACCTAGGTCACTCACAGCAATGTGGGCTTAGCTTAGCCAACGCGATGCTGACAAAATAACAAAAACAATGCCAATAGCTTATGTTGCACTATTTGACATTGACTGACTGAGAGACCACCAGCAGTAGTCTCACTTTATGATAGCATTATTACGAGTATGTTATCATTCATATTATTATCGACATTAATTTAATTAATCATCATCATGGCATGGCATGGCACACACAAACTACCTCAGGCTCCTCCTGCTCACTGTCCCTCGGCCCTGTCAAGCTCACATGCCTGTGTCTGCTCCTGGCAGTGGGCCACCTGAGGCTGTTGCTGCACTACTGTGGGTGACGACGTTGAAGCTGCAGCAAACATGTCTGTTATTTTATTACATTTGGCAGCATCCGCCTCTAGAACAGGCTGATTCCAGAGGCATGTGGCAGGGCCTCAGAACTATGACAGACTACAAAGCCCCCCCCCCCCATGGTGAACACCGATGTCTCCTTGCTTATTTCCATTTACGCTTTGAGGCTGTAACAGCCTACAGGCCACTACAATAGAAAGTAGAGAGAGAGCATGAGGTGAGGAGGACCTTTAAGAAAGTGAATACCTGGAAAGCAGCAGGACCGGACAGCAGGACCAGACAGCATCCCCGGACGCGTCCTAAAAGTCTGTGCTGGCCAACTGGCCCTGGTATTCACTGACATATTCAACCTGTCCCTAGAACAGTCTGTCATCCCCACCTGTTTGCAAAAGTCCAGTATTGTCCCTGTACCCAAAAAACCCACACCCGCTTGCCTCAATGACTATCGCCCTGTAGCTCTCACTTCTATAGCCATGAAGTGCTTTGAGAAGCTAGTGAAGGGCTATATCGGTTCCTGCCTCGCTGCAATTTGCATACCGCCCCAACAGGTCCACAGAGGACATCATAGCCCATGTGCTGCACATGGCAGCATCACACCTGGACAAGAGGCAGGGGAACTATGTGAGAATGCTATTCATTGACAGCTCAGCTCAGCATTCAACACCATAGCCCCCTCCAAGCTCATCGTCAAGCTCAGAAACCTGGGCTTGAACTACGACCTCTGGCAGACTCTGGGTCTTGAACTTCCAGGAAGGAAGACCCCAAGTGGTGAGAGCAGGTAACCACACCTCATCATCCATCACTCTCAACACAGGTGACCCCCAGGGCTGTGTTCTAAGCGTCCTCTATTCGCGTTACACGCATGACAGTGTGGCAAAGTACAACAGCAACACAATCGTCAAGGTTGCTGATGACACAGCTGGGGTGGGCCTGATCTCTGCAAACGACGAGAGGGCCTACCTGGGAGAAAGAGAATACTAGGCTAATAGAATAGTGAAAGACTTTGCTTCCCCTATATGTGATTGACCACATCTTGGAGGTGAAGGTTGCAACCAAAGGCTCAATATCTAAACTATATAATAATATCATATCCTTATTCTATATCTTCAGTATTGGCTATAAGACAGTGTTTGGTCTTTATTCTTTTAACTTTTTATTTGTACTATATGAAGCACAATCTCAGGGGGCTCATACAGAACCAAGCATTTCACTGTAATGTACATGTACCTTATATGTGACAAATACAACAAAACGTGAAACTTAATTCACAGGTAGCCTACTCCCTACACTGTCCCAGACAGAAATAGTTAATCCTCAGGTAGCCTACTCGCTACACTGTCCTGGAGATCGTTTAATCGGCAGGGGATGTGATTGTAGATAGAATGCTTAGTCCCTGCTCATGACAGACATGCTCTTATTTTCAGGAGGAAAGGTAACAGTAGGACATATTTTGAACTAGAATAATTAACATGCTTAATACATTAATATTATTGTTTGTAACCAAAGCCTGTAAAATGATATCCGAGCCAGCCCAAATCTAAAGGTCCCATATTTTAGAGGTGATTTCCATTTATTTTTTGATTATAAAGATAGGTGTGACAGTCTATAAATATTGTGCAAGTATCAAAACACTCAGTCCATAGAGAAATACACACAGCCCATATTCAGAAACTATGCCTTTAAGCGAGTCGTTTGGACGTCCGTAAGTTTGTGATGTCACAACTACAGGCTCATTGCATAATTATGTCAGCCCTCAGCACAGCCCACCATCCAAACTTCCGGCAGCAAGCTACAAGATAGTAGAAAATGTCGAGGTATGAT
>NC_140168.1:54136628-54340137 GCF_963971535.1 Notolepis coatsorum
CGCTCCAGCGCCAATCTCACGCACTGAGAGAGAGAGAGAGAGAGAGAGAGAGAGAGAGAGAGAGAGAGAGAGAGAGAGAGAGAGAGAGAGAGAGAGAGAGAGAGAGAGAGAGAGAGAGAGAGAGAGAGAGAGAGAGAGAGAGAGAGAGAGAGAGAGAGAGAGAATGGAGATATGTCTTTGCTCAGCACGACTTACCGGTAGATATTTTTCACAGCAGTCGTGTCATGGTAAACACAGGTGTGTCTAATTATATTAATTATGGTTCCATAATACCCAGCATGCACACCTACGCGGAACGGAACAGTAATCGATGTTATCAGTTACACGTCGACACAGCCACTGTGACAAAGGTTTTTCGGAATGTATAAAGTTAAAAGTGTGCCCTGCTTCTTAAGCAACTAGCTTCAGCTAGCGCCAGAGGCTGTGATTTACGCCCCTGCGTTCGTGATGAGTTGTGACGTTGTGATTATGGAGCTAGAAGGTGTGTTTTTCACATCCCTAATTAAAGAGCAGGTAAAGACACCGAGACACAGGAGAGGAGCTGGCACACTGTATCCTGGCAACCACCATGGTATGTCTCTCTCACCCCACGCACACAGCACATGTCATACACAGCGTGTCAGCCTGGATTTCCATAAAGGAGACGGCATCGTTGTGACATCACATCGTTTGAGTGACACCTCTTGACAAGTTTCCTGTACATTTCTTTACACCTACCCATGAATTGTTCAAAGACGTGTACCGTATAATACATTTCAATGGGTTTTCAGGGGAACCAATTTTGCAAATCCAAAGAGATTTGTATATTCTGTGCACAGTGTTTACCGGAAATTCTTTGAGTGGCATGAGCCGTGAAAATCACGTGTGGGAAACCATTCATAATTTCATTGGTCAAATCAAGAGGGAAATTAAATGGAATTGCTGGTGAAGAAGCGCATGCTTTGAGCTGACGAGAGGAATGTCCTTACTTCAGCGTGGTACTGAGATGTACCAGTACAGTAGGGTCTTTGGAGACAGAAGTGTGAAAAATATATAATAATAATAATAAATACACAATTTTCAGCATTGCTACTGTACTAAGTCACACCATCAATTGCAGTTGGCGGGATAGCAACCATAACGAGGTTGGAGAAGCCATGCAGGCTTGTTTTCATCTTTCTTCCACTCCCAACCCTACTCCTCCCCCTCCTCTCCCCCATCATACGCCCCCCCACTGTACACCCCCCCTCCCCCCCACGACCCCCAGAATCTTTGGGGCTCTACCAATGAGAGCGCTACGGCAACATTCCTTCCCAGAGACAAGAGGCTCCAGGTCCTGGTGCGATCCTTCCCCCCTCTCCGCTTGTCATGCTGCTTAACACCAATCACATGCTCAGCCCCGACTGATTCCGCATCATGGAGTTTCCGATTTGGCAAAGCGCACAATACGTGTTTTTTTTCTTTTTCTCCATGGTTACTACCCCTGGGCATGATGATAACTGTCTGCCCTGGTGAAGGCGTGTGCACAGACGCATGTTGGCTTACAGACGCATGTTGGTTTACAGACGCATGGTGGCTTACAGTAGATGCAGCATGTTTTTATTCTTTTTTTCTATCGAGTTACAAAGGGTTAAATGTGATTTGAAGTCAATCCTTCTGCAGACTTCTGATTCTTTTTTCTTTTTCTTTTTTTTAATTCACTTTTTCTCCTCCATATTTCAAATTTTCTCCCATTCCAATTTAGCCGTGCCAATTCTTCCCTCCCCTGTCTTGATCGTTGCTCGCATGTGCCCCCCACTGGCCGGTCGTAGGGAGGATAGAAGCCCATCACATGTCTCCTCCGATACATATGGAGGCAGTCAGTCACTTCTTTTCACCTGCCAGCGCAGACTCTCATTGGCGAGGTGTAACGTGTATGAGGCTCACACTGCCACCGCCATTTTCCTGTCTTTGCTGTGCAGGCGCCCTGACCGACCTGTAGGAGTCGCTGTTTACAACATCCAGATCACCACCCATTGACTTCCCTCCCGCTGACTCTGCCAATTGAGTCAGTATGACGGCCGGCCCAAGCCGGAGGCAACGCTGACAGCCGGATTCGATATCAGTGTCTCTTGCGTTGGTGACGAGCGCAATGTCACCTGCACACCCAGCCGCCGCAGACTTCTGATTCTGAACTCAAAGTCAGCCAAGGACAACTGTGTCAGTTCTGTCTGTCATTCAATACTGGTTGATCTCATCATGGTCTCTCTGGGCAGTTAGGAGTCACTCCACCACAACAGCAACGAGGCCTGCCGGATGAGATGCACGTGACTTCCTTTTTGGATTAAATGAAATCAGCTCAAAATGAACTCAATATCAACATTACAATATGTCAGCTTCTGGATCCGGGGATTACCGTTATATTTATAGCTTCATTCAATCCACTGTCTCCCAAATTTTTTTATAAAAAGGATAATTGGGCAAAGGCAGAGAGCAAATCTCTGGCTAAAAATGATTCGAGGGGCTTTACATCCCACAAGCCAAAATAGAGACATGAATATCAACAGGGGCGGGAAAAAACCCTGAAGCATTAAAACCGACCTACCACTAGGTGGGAGGTTGTCTCATGAAAAGATGAACCAACATATCACTTACAGTCTGTTTTCACATGGGTCGTTCATACACACTGGCTCTGACAGTAACAGCCTAGAACCGGGTCGTGAAAAGGCAGCGCGGTTTAGACTTACTAGTCCTCGAGTCTAGGGTATCATAACCCGGGACTGTACCGCAACCAGAGAGCGGTGAGACCGACACAGATTGCTTTCTCTGAAGTCGATCACCAAACCGTTCCCCCCCCCCTCCTATAACTTTGTGGCCGCTCCTTCCCTGCTCCTTTGAATGTGCGGCGGCGCTGCTCGATAAAGTGAAATCGATAAGAGGTGTTCGTTTCGCACCACGACAAAGACATAAAAGGAACCACACTGCTATCTCCAGAGCGCGTGACTCCTTGTTGTGGGCGTACCACGGTGGCTTTGGTCTCTTGGAGGAATTACCGCTCAATCTTCACAAGTGAGAGCCGAGGAAAATGGGAAACTGTTCGTTCCGCCAGCCGGGCTGGAGGGTGGGGTGAGGGGGGGAGCACACAGCGGGGTTAATAGGAGCCACTTGTTTCTGCGTGGTTGTACACACAGGTAATTGATGTCCACACAGTCTGGCTTGCCTGTTGGATTGGAAAATGTCACGCTCTTAAACAGCGACGGGCTGCAGTGACACTCAGAGCCTCTGGTCCTATACAGCCAGACTGGCAGCCCAGAGCAGGGGAGGGAGGGAGGGAGGTGGTGGAAGAATGCAAGACGGTGTTAAAGAGGTACATTAAGACGACAGAGGTGATGTGAATTTGACTGAAGAGACCATGAAATGAAACTTATTTTGTTGTATCTTGTCACCTCAAGTCCCTGGATGTAACTATTGCTTTTTTTTTTCTTTTTTTTTTTTACATAACATAAAATTAGACACACAAGCATTAACAGTAAACATCCAATGTAAATCACCATTTGAATCAATATAAATGTAGTTTACGAGATATATACCTAATACTTGCTATCTAATACAATACATACAACTATTGCTTTTTTATATGTTTTTTGTATTATTTATTTTTGTGTTTTTAGAAAGAAAAAAAAAATCTGGAAACAGCTCAATTTAGCTGCAGGTCCCTCCTGTACCCGTTCCATAATAAAACGTCTTCCCATTGGTCGGCGACAAATCCAATGTCAATCACACACGTGCCAGGGAAGCAAAACAGACGTAGGGAGTGGCGTTTCATGGGGTCTTTCAATCCCATCTTGCATCTGGACTCATCAAAACAAACCCCGTTTTCTATAGTAGGCCGTAGACTCCTGCTCCAGTTCTACATAGGATGCAGAGCGTGGCCCATATGTGTTTGTGACACAATGTATCTATTATTCAGGTTCTGCACTGAGGGGTTATATTCGTAGAATGTGGGTCAGCCCACCCTTGTTTTTCAGCTGCTGCAGCGGCAGGAGGAGCGCACCCCCCCCCCCCCCCTTCCACATGCCTATACGGGCCGTCAAGAGGATGAAAGGAGGGGATATGGGGTGTTATGTATGACCCCTGGGGGCAGGAGATCTGGGGGGGCATACGTCCTATAGTCTCCCATGTACTAATCCGATTGATGGCCCTGGAAATAGTATTGGCAGCAAACGCACATCAAAGATTAGCCTATAGGCCCAGATCCTGAACCTTGGCTGGCCTGCAAAGTAAGCACTGACATACTTCTACGCAGACGACTTACATCACAGACCAAGTGCCTCTGGAGAACCTTGTCCAGAGGGAGCGGAGGAACGGAACACCAGGAACAATTGTCTGTGTTGCAGAATAATATGGATTTAGATATGAGTGAGGCCAGATTAAGAAACAATGACAACAGAGCTGGGTAGCGCAGCAGACAGAGACACTGGTATTGAATCCAGCTGTCAGCTCTGGCTTGGTCGGTCGTCCATACTAACCACTTGGCAGTGTTAGCGGGTGGGAAGCCGGCGGGGTGTGTATCCTGGTCGTTGTAAACAGCGACTCCTACAGGTCGGTCGGGGCGCCTGCTCAGTGAGGGAGGGAACTGGGGGAAGTAGTGTGAGCCTCCCACGCGTTACGCTCCCCCAGTGAGAGTCCTCGCTGTCAGGTGAAAAGAAGCGGCTGGCTGAGTCCACATGTATCGGAGGGGACATGTGATAGTATCTATCAACCCTCCCTAGACCGGAAAGTGGGGGGAAAATGTGCGCAACGACCAGGAAGGGGAGGGGGGAATTGGCGTAACGACTAAATTGGGATGGGAGAAAAATACAGAAAAATAGGAGGAGAAAAAGTAGATACAAAAAAGAAACAATGGCAACAGTGTGCAACACACGTTGATCTCGGACTGGCGTCACACACACACACACACACACACACACACACACACACACACACACACACACACACACACACACACACACACACACACATATATATATTCATGCGCATGTGGCCAGGGCACGTTTGGAAGAGGTTTCCAGGATATGGATCTTGGAAAGAGAAATATGTGTGAAAGAGGGCTTTTGTTATCATGACAATAAGGGGTATGATATCCTATAATGGCTGTATTGATTAACTCCTCAGTAGCAGGTCCTTTTCAGTGTGGAAAGGAATCCCAACCTGAGCATGACTTGAGAGCAAAATGGAACACTGTGTGAATAATATGGTCAATATATTTTTTAAACATAAATATAGTCTTGAATCATAATACCCCCACACCCCAGACTTAGATTAGGCCTATACTAAAACATTTAATGTAATATAACTTTAATATACCATAACTAAACAAGTCCAAAAACCATCACCATCACACAACTTCTAGTGTTAGATGTCGTTTACATATCAGCATACATTTAATTTACATTTGGCATACATTTAATTTAATTTGAGTCCCAACTGGCAAATCTGTCAGGATTAACATTCTGAGGATACTAAATGACCTACTGTACCCACAGCCGTAAAGGAATGTGAATCCCTACCCTCCTTCAAAACCGCTCTCAACGAGCACCTACGGGTGGCTGCAATTAGAAACTGGCCCGGGTAAATGTCAATAGACCTAAAATAGACCTTACCTTAGTCAGAAGGTACTCCAAAATTAATAATCCCAGTACTTCCATCGCGATCGACATTACTCATGTGCATTGGGTCTGGCCTATAATACAGGAAACAATAGGTTTCAGGCAAGCAAAGCTCCGACAGATGGACAGTGTGCTGATTCACTTTGAGGGGGAAGGGATTCCTGCAGCCGGAGGTACCAAGGCACTGAAAGACGCCTTAGAGACCCACTTCAAAAGGTAGGCGATACTGTCACCTGTCGGGATTCGATCGTCATTGCAATTTTAACGTAGGCAGCAGTGCCAGGGAGACACAGGCAGGTCCGCGCGAGTGTTTAGAATGGGGGAATCGAAAAAAAGAAAATTAAATCTCTGGTTTTGGTGCTCAGCGGTTGGATTAGAAACCCGAGAAATCTCGGGTTTGGCGTAGAAAGGGTTAAGGGCTTCAATTTGGAGGAATCATGGTGATTGCGTTCATGTCAACTCTACAGACATCCTTGGAATTAAATAATCATAATAATAATAAATATGACAATATTTGTATGATAAATCTTTTTTTTTACATTTACAGTCATTGTGATGTCTGAAAATAAATAAAAACATTACACCAACACTGCAAATGACAGTGGATAAATAAATAAGAACTAAAGCTAATCGCATGGATATAGCTATAGTAGAATAGACTGTATTAATATTCCATATTTATACCGTCTTGTTGCGCGCTCCTGGCCACCTGTCCAGCGCACACACACACATGCACACTGTATAGCCTACGTGTGTAAGGAATGAACAGTAGGCTTATATTATTCTAATTACTTGTTTCATTAGGAGATACTGTCTGTGTACAGTATGTACAGTACACATCTTAGCATGACATCTTAAGGCCGCCACAGTTTGAGGTTTCAGTCAAGCGCACCACCGCTTACCAATTTCCTACATTTATCATGCCAGTTTACTACATTTAATGCAGGTCGATGTCAACCAACACGCCGAGCAGCCTTTTGTGTGACACCGGTGCGCGACGCATCTATGGAGTCTGGTCTGCTCACGCCTGACTCTGTGGCGGCCTTCACGCTAAGATGTGTACTGTACTGTACCGTACTGTAGTAGAACTACAGTATGACTACTATAGGACAACGCAGTATCTGCAATCTCCTAATAAAACAAGTAATTCGGATAATATAAGCCTACTGTTCATTCATTACACGCGTAGACTATATTGTACGCGCGTGTGTGTGTGCGCTGCGGCAGGTGGCCAGGAGTGCGCAACAAGACGGTATAAATATAGAATATTAATACAGTCTATTCCACTATAGCTATAGTCTGCTGTATGATGACAATACATTTTTATCTAATTTTGATCCATCGCAAAGAGTCTGTATGCAAATTAAGTATACAAGAACACGCACCCAGGGTTCCCAGCTGTGATCATTTGGCAAGTTAAGACAACCTCTCCACGCATTGGTGAATCCGGGGGTAATTGTCGTTGGCTTTCTCTTACGACCTTCCAAGGAGGTTGTCGTAAAATAAATCTTAAAGGGGCACTATAAATGGCCTTTTCCAGTGGTTAGCATTGTTTTCTAGCAATGTGGGGTTGTACCAACACTAACTAGTTGTGAAATTCTCATTCAGTCCCATTCCTCCAGTTCAGTTGATACAATATCCTCCCCCAGTTAACTAAGCCATTCAGAATTGCCTTGCTTGTCTATGTAGAGATGCTGATTTGCATATCTCAGCCCCCTCTGTGGTTGCAGCCACCGCCCACAATCAACCATTGACCAAAACGGAGCGAGTGGAAATAATGTGGAAGCGGTTTCCCTGTCAGACACTTGCACTTCCCCAAAAGAGAGAAAAAGAGAGAGAGAGGAAGAGACAGATAGAAAGAGGGAGAGAGAGAGAGAGGCTCATACGCTGCGATTCTCGGAGCGATCTCTCCTCTGTCTCTCCCCCTGCTTACACACACTCGCAACTCGAGCACACATGCGCGTCACGTTATGCGCTCTCGTCTCTCTGTCTGTCTCTCTCTCTCTCTCTCTCCCTCTCCCTCTCTCTCTCTCTCTCTCTCCCCAAAGGTATCTGCCAGTGCAGGTGGGTGACTGTCACTCAAAGTGCATTGCGAGTATGGGCGGAGCCCAGCCAAAAACGGCTTGGATTTTGTAAGGGGAAAGTGGTGCACCAAAGTACTTGATTAAAAATACAAAACAATGAATTTTATTGAAAAAAACCTTACAGATGTGTTCCATAGACTCACAGGAATTGTGTAAAATTGCCCAAATAGTGAAAGAAATAGCAAAATAGTTCCCCTTTAAGACAATGTTGGTGAATGAGGTCTATTGTCTGACATCGCTGTCTTTCAGAGGCTCTAGCTGTCTAGCACTATCATATAAAGTCAAGCAACATTTTGACAGGGGGAAATGGGCATGGCCTTCAAAGGGGTCCCTTGACCTCTCACCTCAAGATAGTCTGGTCTCTTTTGAAAGGAAACATTATTAACGTTCTTCCATAACAGGAAGAATCACTCTTGAGTGCTATGTAATAGAGTTACAGTGGTTTGAACACATTGAAATAAAGGTTTTGTTTACTTGTTGCCAGATGCCTGTTTTTGAGTTCCAGCTGAGAGGTAGGAGCTGGAAAACATAACGGTTCCATAGCCTGAAGTCTTATCTAGTACAGGTCCAAAGTTGATAACAATCCCAAGGAAAATGTTTTACACATGTTTTTGTAATGTGTGTACCGCCAATAATTTGGCATGATTAACCAAAATGGCTGTCCACTGCCATTCATTCAGACGCGTGAGTCAAAACAAAGAACTTGTTGGTCTTCTTCTGCTTCTTCTTCTTTGTTGTGCGTCTCGGGTTGGTTCTGAAATAGGTCTCCAAATGAGCGCACACACACGCTATAAATATAATTAATTTCACATGCATAACTCATGATGATGATTTAAGACAAGCTTTCTCTAGGCTTTTGAAAATGTAGGGGAGACCTTGCTCGTCATGGAGCAGCCCTGCTCTAAAGGAAGTCAGTGACTTCAAATACCTGGGCTCGTGGGTCAAGTCGTCCGAGGAAGACCTTGAAGTGAGGAAGACGCTTGCGTGGAGGGCCCTGAACGGCATGACCAGTGTGTGGAACTCCAACCTCCCCCGACAAATCAAGCTCAGCTTCTTTTATGCAACAGTTGAGTCTGTTCTTCTGCATGGCAGTGAATGCTGGACCCTGAAGCCCACCCTGCAGGAGTCCCTGGATGGGTGCTACACCAGAATGATGTGTGTGGTGCTTAACATCAACAGGGATGAGCATGTCGCTAATGCAAACTTGTATGGGGGGAAGCTAAGGGTGAGCGAGAAAGTGGCAGTCAGGAGAATGAGGCTGGCAGGTCACTGCCAGAGACATCATGAGCTGCCAACCAGCAAACTTGTGCTGTGGGAGCCAACACATGGGCATCAATCATGAGGGGGTCCCACATTAACGTATGTGGACGTACTCAGGAGAGATGCGGGAGCAGAAAGTACCGGTGAGCTAGCCAGATGCATGGAGGATCAGGATGACTGGAAGCACCGATGAGGGCCCGTCCGAGGACGACCTATATAGATGGAGCAGCCGAGATATGAGAGAAAACTCAAGAAAACGCCTGCCTTCTCTCATTTGATCCAAACGAGGAAACAGGGCAGTCCTAAAGGTCTTTTTTTTTTATCCACTTTTTCTCCCCATTTTCTATTTTTCTCCCATCCCAATTTCGTATTATCCAATTCTTCCCTCCCCTGTCTTGAACGTTGCTAGACTATGCCTCCCACAGGTCGGTTGTAGTGAGGACAGAAGCCTTGCATCACGTGTCCCCTCCGGTACACGAGGAGGCAGCCTGTCGCATCTTTTCACCGCAGCAGCTCGAACTCTCAGTGGCGAGGAGTAACGTGTGGGAGGCTCACGCTGCCCCCGCTACTTCCTGCTTCCGTCGCACCGGCGTCACCAAACCGACCTGTAGGAGTCGCTGTCCACAACGTCAAATCCCCACCCACCGGCTTTCCCACCCTCTAACACTGCCAATTGTGTTAGTATGAACGACCAGCCAGCCGGTAGCAACGCCGAGAGCTGGGCTCGAAACCAGCGTCTACTGCGTTATAGGCGAGTGCCTTGCCCACTGCGCCAATCAGCCGCGCCTAAAGGTAGTTTTTGACGGCAAACAGATGGTGCGCCTACTAGGTGGAGCGCGCTGCGCCAATGGAGTTCATAACATAATTTTCTTTTCCACAAATAATAATATTATTATCCGTGTAATAAAAATATTTGTCTCCATCATATTATTTGAGCTTTCCTGAATTAATATTCGGATTCGGGCTCATCCCCATCAGAGAGTGCATTCGGCTGAATAACAAGATGAAGCAAATCCTATCATCTGCCACAGAGATACTACTGTATATCCTATTAGCGTATAACGTTAGCTCCCATCATCGGTGCTACCGACAGGGTCCACCTCTGTAAAACAGCAAGGAATAGGAAACTTTTATATGTTCCTAGTAAAACAGTCACAAATACAAAAATGATCAATGAAAGTCCCTCTGTCGTCTTTGAGATGGCGAGATCCGCAGTTGCCGCTGTGTGAGACCACAACATGTAAGAAAATGAAAACGATGGGGACAGTATTTGAACTAAACTTGCTCGAGAATAGTTAGGATGTGGATGGCGTGTTCTTTACGTTGTTGGCAGAGCATTCCACTGCACAATTCTTTGTCTATTAATAAAAATAATTATAATAATAATACATTTTATTTATAAAGCTTTTCAGTAACCCAAAGATGCTGAAATGCTTGCTTGCTCCTGCTTGCTTCTGGTTTTCCCATTAGATGACTTTCCACTGCATGGTACCTACCTACTCGACTCAACTCTACTCTGCCTTTGCGGTTTTCCATTGCGGAACTTTGCAGATGGTACCTGGTACCGGTTACTTTTTTTTATTTTTTTTTTATTTTTTTATTATTTTTTAAACAAACATATAAACAAACATGACAACACACGATAAGATATACAAGCACATCCAATGAAATCACCATTTAGTTAAATGTCTTATACAGGATATACCCCTAATACCTGCTATCTAATACCCTACACACATATGCTCTAGCTCGTACCCCCCCTCCCGGACCCCCCATTGGATAATCCATCCATTATCCCTCGCTCCTAACCAGATTACTTTTTTTTGTACCTGCTTTGTCGAGGTTCCAAGTGGGTAGAAGAGGTACCAAAAACTGACACTACAGACCACTGATTGGTCAGAAGAGAGAATCGTCACTACGTTATCATTGCGCTACACTGGGGATGTCCTGCACAAAACACAAACCCGCCATCTTTAATAGCTTCGCTATTTAGCATTAGCATTCATTATTTGTTTGCAGCAAGAACAAAGTGCAATAAACTAAAAAAGATACATTAACAGTGTATTCTGCCTAATTTATTGAGTGTGTGTGTGTGTGTGTGTGTGTGTGTGTGTGTGTGTGTGTGTGTGTGTGTGTGTGTGTGTGTGTGTGTGTGTGTGTGTGTGTGTGTGTGTGTGTGTGTGTGTGTGTGTGTGTGTGTGTGTGTGTGTGTGTGTGTGTGTGTGTGTGTGTGTGTGTGTGTGTGTGTGTGTGTCACATTGAAGATCACGTCACGGCACCCTCGCTATGACGACTATACCTGCAGTGGAAAACGAACAGAGTACCGGGTACCGAGAGCAAGTAGAGTCGTGTAGTCGAGTCGAGTAGGTACCATGCAGTGGAAAAGCGCCATAATAGATGCAGCTCTGAGATTTATTTCCAACTCAGCATATAGGACGCATCACTGTACACTTTACTCAATAATTGGTTGGACTTCACTGGCTACACGCAGGTTGCAGCACTGGTATGTTTTCATACTGTATATAAGGCTGTTCTTGGTAAACTTCCATGGTACATCAGTTCCAAACTTGAATTTGTTCAAAACTCTCTCAATCTCAGGTCCAGCACCTGGATGCACTTTAAAATACCCCCGTGAGGCAAGTAAAAGAAGCCTATTTTATTTCTGTCCTTGATCCTGGAATGACCTCCAGACATGTCTCAAATTGGCCTCTCCGATCTCTTTGTATTCCTTCAAACAAAAAATATCTGAAATCTTGCCACCTGCTGCTCCTGCTTTGATGTGTAGCACTTTTCTACAGGTTGATTGTTACTGTTTTATTGTGCTTGTATTTTATTAACCCCTTAAGCCTGATCGCCTCGGTACTGGTTTGAGATTTATTTCACGTCATAAATAGATCAATACAGTCCGTATTAATTAATGTTGCATTTCTTTTTCAAATGTAGCCAAGAGTAAAGACCCTAACCCTATCAAAACAGCAGTCAAAGTGTATATTTTCAGAACTACGTTTGTTTACCAATGATTTTAAGTGTTTAGCATATTAGCTAAATATGAGCTTGTAAAAATCTCTAAATCATCGGAAACCGGATGATTTAGAAGTGAAGAAATTACTCCATCATGAAATCGTTGTAGTCCTAAGAAAGAGGTGACCCATTGGCTTAAATTACATTTAATCAACGGCTAAGCTATTATATAGATGTCTACTATACTCTGTTTAGATACCCATTAAATTGCTCAATTTCAAAATGTGAGATGTCTATCTCATCAAAATGTATGTAGACATGTCACGTTTTGAAATTGAAATTCAGTGTCTTCAGTCTCATTTAATGATGAAACAAAACCCAACAACTACACAATTTAAGAGTTAGACTCAGAAGAAAAAAAGCTAGTTTTGTTAGCTTAATTGATTGGGGTTTCCCATTATAACCATTAGCATACATTAGCTAATAGGCACTGGTTTCACATCAAAGGCTAACCCATTGGAGCAATGCTGTTCCTTTTTCATTTGCTTGCTCCTGGTTTTCGACCAGGAATGAAGCTGGGCTCTGCATCATTACATTTATGAATTAGTGTTGTTGAAACAAGCCGATTTGAATTACTTTGAGTTTGTCTCAAGTGTTTAGGAAATATTCTTGCCAACGTGGCAACAAGCTCCTAGCCTTCTCAGGCTTCAATCTGATGCTACCTGGAAATGTCTATGGTGGTAAAGCTATGCCTCCTAAAGTGTGAAAACCGAAGTACAGGAAGTACCGGCTACAGGCTTTCCGGTTTCGACAAAACAATTATAGAAACGTGTGAAGTGCACAATATTTCCTTGTTTAAGCCACTGCAACGGCTTTGCCTGAAGAATTTACTACATGACCGGGACGTTCTAGCTTGTTTGCCGACAGGATTCGGGAAAAGTTTGGTCCGTTCGGAGGCAGCTTCCAGGGGAAGTACATACACCGGAAATTCACACTTAGACATAGTGCTTTACCAGTCTTTATCTCACGGAGGCAGGCACGTGCACACATAGAGCCCAATGGGTGCTTGAGCACCTGCCTTTTTGAGCCTCATAAAAAAGTGCCCTTTTTTTTTAAATGTTATTTTTTTAGATTTTTTTACCATTACGCATATAGACTGCCCTTCCAACTGAAAAATGTCAGGATAGAGTCAAAATATTAGGTAAAGAGAGAGAGATGCCCCATATTCATTGCAGTTTGCACTAGAGCTGCCGCGATTACCGCATTGCCGCGGTATCGCGGTTACATCACGCCCACCGCAAGAGTAGGCTGAATACCGCATGACCGCTGTTTTTTTATAATAATAATAAAGTACCCTCCTCTCGTTGGGCTTGCGGCTCTGCAGATATACCCTACTCCTCTATCGAGGTTCCAAGCAACCTGTAACTGAGGGGTTACAAAACCCTGACTGTATTAAAGATTGTGATAGATTAAACCACTACTACATATTATTATTATTATTACTTGCCAGACAGTACAGTTAATTATGGCAGACACTCAGAATAGACGGCACGGTGACAAGGAGATATCATTTACAGTATTTATTATTATGCAGAAGATACAACTGTCAATTACTGGGTCGCTCTTTTATGGCGAATGATATTAGAAAGTCAGAGAGTAGCAAAGTCAGTGGGAATGAATAATTCCTAGGCTAGGTATACTAGACCAGACGCTGCCTGGCGTGGGATGGCAATATAGGGGGGCAAAACGAGGGTACAGCTGGAGACTGGTGATATCCTCCCAGAGTTGTAAGCTCCAGAGGAAGGAAGAATGTACGGATACTCAGGCTGTTCACTTGAAGAAAAAGGGGTTCTCATACGGATCCGGTCTTTATAATCCAAGTGCTCGGCAGCAAGGTAATAGCTGTAATCCAATGCCCGATAGCAATGATGATAGCCAGCCAGCTTCGTCCACGAAGTTAGCCCGATGTAGAATCTTCAGGGTAGTTAAATCCAAACGACAGTGGGTATTAACGATGCTCTTCTCCACGGTACTACGTTTCCACAATCACTATAATCCAACCAATAATGGTTCTACAATATCGCCGCGGTAGGTTCCAATGCGCACATGTCCAATAGTTCTGCTACTAGGCCCACCTCGTGTGCTGGCACTAATTACTTTAAGTCCACACACACTTGCTAAGGTTCACACTAGTTACTAAACGAACGAACTGCTTGTTAATGCTGCACACCGAACGAACTGCTGTAATACGATCCACACTAAATAACGACTCTTTACTTCACATTAAGTTAGGTCGAACTTGACTCTGCTATACGCTAGGTTCAACTACTGCTGTTGCATTACTCCGGACGAACTTCACGTTACTGCATTAGGTTGCTAGACGAACTGCTACTGTTTGCGCCTTCCACAATATATATACTTAGAGGGCTTTCTAGTGCGTAGCCGAAGCTCTTGTCTGGAATCAATGCGCTGGCCCCAGGCATGTCCCAACTTGTCCAGACTCGTCTTTGAACTTGTCTCAGGGGCGCGATTCTAGGCATTATCCAATGAGGAAAGCGAATAATGCTATGATTCAAACGGAGGCTTAAAGGAATATAGCTTATATATATAAATAATATACAAGTTATATAAAACAATAAAACGTAGATTCTCAATGTTAATCTGGCCCTTCACAACAGCCGCCTCCTAATTAGTCCGCACCTAATTAGTAAAGGGAGACAGATTAATATTAGGATCCAGTCAACTTCTCCATACTTTGTTATGAGGAGTTAGAACAATCTACAAAGTCAGTGGGTCATGGTCGTCATCAGGGGAGTCAGGGATCTCCGGCAGCTCTATCAACTTCGCCACAGGTCGGTGTAGGTCCGCCCTTGGACTATGACTTCTGCCGCTCTGACCTTCCCATCGGCACCAGTAATCACTCTGCTCACGCGGCCGGCCGGCCACGTAGCTCGGGGTAGTGACTGGTCTATTATCATGACGACTGTGTCCACCTTCAGGTTGTCCCTGTCCTTTACCCACTTCTCACGGGCTGGAAGGGATGGTAGGTAGCGTAGGAGGAATCGGGCCCAAGACTGGTCGATCTGTGCTTGGTTGTGTCTCCACATCCTCCGTCCGTTCCTGTCGTCCTGTCTGTACACCGTCTGAGGAAGGGCCGGGTCCGGCCGCCCCATCAAGAGGTAGTTTGGGGTGCTGGGTTCGAGGTCAGCTACGTCGCTTGGAGCGTAGCTGAGGGGGGTGGAGTTCGGAACTCCCTCTTCTTGAGCCCACGGTTCTCTCACAGGCATCTTCGCCCGCTTCAAGAGTGGGGTTGCGTGTCTGAACACTCCGTCGACCTTGACTCTCGTAGTCCTCTGATCCAGCGGAGCGATGGCGCACCTGTCCTCTTTGGAGCGAACTAGTTTAGGTTCGTTCTTGAATGGCAGCGAGTCTAATGTCCATAGTCTCTCGACGTGCTGCAAGAGGGTAGTGTCTTGGTCGCTCACCTTAGTGTAAAGGCAGCGTGTGGACGTTGGTTGGCTGGCAGGTCCGTAGAGGGGGCCCTGGAGCGTCCACCCCAGTCGGGTCTTAACCGCGGCTGGGCATCCTTTGGGTCCGATGTGGGCCGCCTTGGTTGGGACAATGAGGTCCGCGTGGTCGGAGCCTATGAGCAGGGTCGGTGTGGCGCCGTCGATGAGCGGTATAGGCAGTCTGCGTAGGTGCGCGTACTTCTCCATCAGCTGTGGGATGGGGTAGTCATAGCGTGACAGACCTATGTCGTGGAGGAGAGTCTTTTCTGACCCGTCGTCGAGGATGGCGTAGGTGTCGAGGACCTTGTCCTCGTAGCTCAGGAGCACTCTGACCACCTTGATGAGCACTCAGGGGCTCCCACTATACGTGGGGTCGATGTGGAGCACTTCTGTTGGTGAGTTGCCTTGTAGAGCTACTCTTGTCTTGTGGACCTTGTGCAGTGATTCGCAGTAAGCGGAGTCATGCGTGTTAGCCTTAAGCCGTTGATCCATTTCAGCGGGGGTCAGTGTCTTGTGGTCGTCGCACTGTGACAGCCAGTGTCCGCCGTGGCAGTAAAAACAGGTGATCTTCCATTCCTCTTTGGCGGGGGGGTTGAGGCTGGCCTGTGGTGACACCGACTCGGCCTGGTACATCACCGTGATGGGCCTACTTTGGTTTCCTGGTGGGCGTTTATTGCTCTCATGCAGGACTTCTAGGTGGGCGCCGTCACACTTGCCGCACCTTTTCTTGAGGCGGCACTCGGCTGCCACGTGGCCGCGCGCGCAGCGGCGGTTATCCTTAAGCCACTGACCTATTTCGGCTGTAGTTAGTTCTTTGAAGGCGTCGCACTGCGACAGCCAGTGTTCACTGTCGCAGTACTGACAGGCAGCCTTCCATTTCTCCTTGGCGTGGGGGTTGTGACTCGTCTGCCGTGACACCACCTCGGCCTGGTGCATCACGGTGACGGGCCTGCCGTTGTCTCTAAACCTTCTCGGTCCATCTTTAGGGTTAGAGCCACCCCACGCGAATGTGTCTATTCGTAGACTGCTGACCTCCCTGGCTAAGAAGTCAGCAAGGTCTAGGAGGGATTGTTCTGGGCCGTGGGGGTCACGGTGGTCTCTCTGCCGCCGAAAACGTTCTTGACGGGCTGGGGGGAGCTTCTCCAGTATCCGCTCCACGTTGGAGTTGGCGTATAGCTCGTGCATCCCCTTCTCTCCTTGTGACCCGAGCATCCCTACCAGGGATTGTACTTTAATTGCTAGGTCATCCCGAGCTCTATTGTCTTTAGCTGGGGGAAGACGTTCAATCTCCCGTATCTCTTCGAGGGCCACCAGGGCATCAGAGTAGGGGGTCCTTGAGTTAGAATATGCCAGCGCTATGTTGTGCGCTCTGGGTACTTTAAGGTGCTTGAGGAGGATGGCATATTTGTAGGACTCGTCCTGTACTCCGAATAATGGTCTCTAAACACATGCGTAGTTCAGTATACTGCGCTCTGTCTTCACGCGTAAAGTCTGGGAATGTGGGTGTCCCAATGTAAGATGCCATGGATGGCTGTGACACTGATGCGCGTAGGGGGAGAGGCCTCCTTGGCGAGTCTCCCCGTACGTGGGGTCGTGGGTTAGTGCTGGGTGGGAACCAGAGGCCGGGCCCCCAGGTACTGCTCCTCGTTGCTGACTATTGATTAAACTCACCCCTGGGTTGGGTCGGGGGTTCGTAACGCAGCGTCTCGGGGCTGAGGTCGGGGCTGTACTGTTCCTCCTGGTCCGAGATGGGTTCGTGCGTGTGGGCTTGATGTCCTCCCTCGTCCTCCGCTAGGTCTTGAAGTCTCTTGGTTAGTTTCTCGGCGACGTAGGCAGGTTCTTCCCGTTGGCTGGGTCCCGTGTAGATTGGTCGGGGAGGGGACTCGGCGACGTAAGCAGGTTCTTCCCGTTAGCTGGGTCCCGTGTAGATTGGTCGGGGAGGGGAAGGTGCCCTCGACCCGTGTCGTGATGATCTCCGGGAGCTCCGGGTGGAGGAGTGGGGAGTCACCCTTTGGAGCGCTAGCTCCATCATTTGCGCCTGCAGGCGGTCTCGCTCCGCCTCGCGCTGTGCATTGGCGGCGTCGCGCTGTGCATTGGCGCTGTTGTGAAGGGCCAGATTAAACCGAATATATATATTTATTTATATATATATATTTAATTGTATTTGTATATTCTCTAATATTCCCTGATATCCCTTGTATATTCCTTGTACAATATGCATTGAATATCCATTCTAGCCTACTGAACATCCCATAATAGTCTCCATTCTACTATTGGTCGAGACCTTGGTGCCAGGCTGCCATACCCCTCAGACCCAGTTCAAACGTACCGCTCGACATGTACGAACAAGTCCTAGTTCCGCGTAGGAATTTGGCTACCGCACCACTAATGGGACTATTTGTTCATAGTGCGTATATATACTGCGCTACTAAAGTAGGACTTTCTTTTCAGTCCAGTTTCTTACCCTCCAATAGAGTCACAGACGTAAAGCCTCCCCGCGACGCCACGTGTGGGAGTAAGGCCAAGTTCGCCTACCATCGGTATTGAGACATCGTGTATATTAATATTTGAATAGTCATATTTGGCACTATATCGTCGAGTTGGACGTAGTCTATTAAGCTAATAATAGTCTGTTAATATATAGTGCTTCGTGCGGTGAGAATACTACCGTAGTCAGTACCCCATCGTTTCGGGCAGAGAACTGGCTGCTTACCCAGGGTGGTTGACCCTATGTGAAGCTGCACCCGAGGAGCCCCAGAGCCGACGAGCGAGTGGACCTGTATACCGGATTATTCTACCGACGACAGCCCGCCTTCCCAGGCACGGATTATGCTTTGGATACTTTGATTATTCCATGGATAAAGACCCCCGACACTGCCGTGTGTTGGAACCCCCCCCCCCTGGAGAGGACGCAAGGTGAGGAGACGCTCTGCAAGACGAGGTCTCTTCACGTCTCTCCCCCGTGGACCGGAGAGAGCCGGCCCACAAAGAGTCCACCTGCTTTCATCTGTGGTCCAAGGATCGCCGGCACATTGAACGGCACTACAGTGGGTTCACCTGGGATACCCTTGGCCGGACGAGGCAGCTGGATTCTACCCCCCCCCCCTCCTACTCCTGTCGGCTTACAAGCGACCGGATTAACCCCCTCTAGTGTATCCAGCCTATAATCATTAAAGTATCATTGCTGTTATTCCTTAACTATTCCAGGTCGTATATTTACCACCTGCGCCTTCAGAGATTGGACATTCTCTATTGATATACCGACGAATACTCCTTGCCATAAAAGTGCATACTATTTCAATTCATAAATGTAATTAAGTGATTAAGTGCTTATTCTACACACCATCGCTGTGTAGGAAATAAAGACCTGTTTCTAATTCGTACATTTGTGTTGGATCCGTTTCATCTACGTGAGAGTGTTCATGATAATATATTTATGCCGTGTACTGGGTGGCCGAATATTAAGTACAAAGGTAGTGGTAGTAAGTATCATATCTAGTAATACAGTCAGGGAATTGTACCCCTCAGTTACAATTGGTCCTTCGAGCCGGATGGTAATTAGTGTAATATTAATATAGTGTTATTAATATTGAAACGGCCTATGATGAACACTCCACGAAACGATCCTCCTAACCAACGCCCGCAGCGCGAACGACGGCTCCCTCAGTACTTAGAGGCTTACGCTGTCAGTCAACAACCTAGTCTTCTACTAACAGTAAACGCGGTAAAACTAGAAAGTAAAAGTATGTCTAACCCCAACGCCCAGACTACCCCGACCATAGAGGCCCCTACGGGCTCTAATGTAACTGACCAAGTTCACGGTGGGGACCAGTGGGAACCAGACATGACTTCACACCCCGCCAGTACTGAAGAAGTAGTCCCCGATGAGTCCCGGGAGGAATACAACGCTACCGAGAGAGAACTCGGCACGGAAGAAGACGGGGAGAGCACCGTGGAGATAGAGCTCCAAGGCTCCGCAAGGAGTACCCCGAGGGAAGGCTCCCCTATACAACCGCCTTCTCCCAGCGAGGCAGAGAGGACCCTACAGCAGGCATTCCTCGTCAGCCTGAAAGCCTCTACTGAACGCGATAGACTCCAGGGTGAACGCGATCGATTGCAGCTACAGCAACGGAGCGAAGAAGAGCACATACGCCTGGAAATAAGACGCATTCAGATGGAAGAGAATGTGGCCCGAGACCGAGCAGACAGCCAGCGAGCAGCTGCTGGTGCTCTACGGGACGCAGAGCGCGACAGACAGCAAGCGCAACTAATAGAACAGCTGATCAGACGGACAACACCCTCTCCCTCCGCCAGAGGCTCCAGGAACTCGTCTAGACACACCTCCAGGGCGGCATCCCCTAGCCGAGTAAACAACCCTGAACTTGACCAACAGACGAGGTCTATACCCCCCACAGACCACCTCCCCCCACCGGTCCAAGCGAGACCTAGCAACCGGGAAGGAGCAGCATATCCTGTGGAGAGGCTAAACCAGAGACTACAAGCACTGGATGACCTAACTGAAGACGAAGAGGAAGAGGAGGAGAACCACGCCCGAAGACAGCACAGTACTCTACCGGACCAGGAGGTCCGGTACAGCCCAGGCTATACTCCCGCGGAGCTGCGCTACAGACCCCCGACTCTATACACGGGTGAGCACGACGCACGACCCGCACCGAGGAACAGCACCTGGACAAGCGGGCCATGGTACACTGCCGGTACCAGCCCATACCAAGGAGCGGGAGGAGACTCGCCTAGGAGGCCTCTCCCCCAACGCTCGCCGATGTATCCACAGTCAGCGTCATACATTGGCACGCCCATGGTACCCGACTTCACCCAAGAGAACCGGGCCCAGTATACAGAACTCCGCATGTGTCTGGAGACCATGTTGGTGGATGTATTGGATGAACGCCACAAATACGCCATCCTACTGCAGCACTTAAAGGTGCCCCGCGCACATAATATAGCGCTCGCCTACGCGACTTCCACCACCCCATACACAGCAGCGCTGGTAGCATTGGACCAGAGGTATGGGCGCATATGGGATTACGTGATCCAGGAGATCCGACACATCGACCGCTTACCCCCAGCAATAGACAATCGAGCACTGGACGACCTGTCCATCAGAGTGCAGTCCCTGGTAGGGATGTTGGGAGCGCAAAGAGAGAAGGGGAAGTATGAACTTTACGCCAACTCAAATGTGGAAAGGATTCTGGAGAAGCTGCCGCCCGCTCGTCAGGAGCGCTTTAGGCGGCAGAGGGACCACAGAGACCCGAATGGCCCCGAACCGAACCTCCTCGATCTAGCAGACTTCCTGGCGAGAGAAGTCAGCAGCCTACGGCTAGATACATTCGGACGGAGCACCCCTGGCTCCAGAGAAGGAACCAGACGACTAAATGATGGAAGAAGATCGGTGACTGTGATGCACCAATCGGAGTCAGTACCGAGCAGCAGGAGCCACAGTACCCCCTCCAGAACGGAGAAGTGGAAGATAGTGTGCCCCTACTGTGAGAAAGAACACTGGCTAGCGCAATGTGACTCCTTCCCCAAGCTGAACGCGGAGGAAGCAGGTCAATGGATAAAGTCCAACAAGCGCTGTTTTCGCTGTGCGCGCTCACACATGGCAGCCGAATGCCGCTTAAAGAAAAGGTGCACCAAGTGCGATGGAGCCCATCTGGACATACTTCACGACAGTAACAGACGGCGCCCTTCACCTGCACCATCCAGCCGCAAAGCGAGCGTCATGTACATCGATCCCGCCAGCAGCAGTGGAGCCCGAGTACTCCTAAAAGTAGTGCGTGTGACACTAAGCTACCAGAATAAAGTCCTGGACACTTACGCCGTCCTCGATAACGGGTCAGAGAAGACCCTGCTGCTCGCCTCCGCTGCGGCCCAGCTAGGGCTGCGGGGAAGCGAAACCCAAATGACAATTCGGACAATAAGACGAGATTTGAAGACGATAAAGGGCGAGAATGTCTCATTCTCTATCGCAGCAAGCGGCCAGCCTGAGCGACGGTACCAGATTGCAGACGCTTTCACCAGCCAAGAAATAGGACTGTCGCGGTACACATACCCTGTCGCCAAGCTGATGGAGAAATATGCACATCTGCGCAAGTTACCGATCCCGCTCATAGACAATGCTATGCCGACCCTGTTGATAGGCTCCGACCATGCAGACCTCATTGTCCCGATAGACCGGGTTCATACCGGACCCCGAGGCTGTCCTGCAGCAGTCGAGACCCGTTTGGGATGGACTCTCCAAGGCCCGCTCGCCAAATCTCTCAACCGAAGTACAGCCACTAGATGTCTCCACTCCCGAGTCACAGAGGGAGAAACCGCACTCCTGCAACACGTAGAGCGGCTATGGAGCTTGGAACAAATGCCCTTTAAGAATGGAAAGAAAGACATTCGCTCTAAAGATGACATTTACGCCATTCACCTCCTCGAGACAGGGACCAAGAGAGTCCCGGTCAACGGCGTGTTGAGATACGCCACGCCACTCCTGCGGCGAGAAGGAATGCCTACTTTCCACGCCAAGACAGACGCCACAGAACGGTACCTGCTGAACACGGAGCGGCGCTTAGCCAAGAACCCCGCCCAAGAGAGTGTATACCGCGCTGAGATTGAGAAGCTCATCACAGCGGGACACGTCACAAAGATGGACATTAAAGAGGCTGACCAGACCACTGAATCGTGGTACGTGCCCCACCACAAGGTCCATCACAACGGTAAAGACCGCATAGTATTTAACTGCAGCTACCAGATCGGATCCCAAAATCTGAATAAAGAGTTACTGCCCGGTCCCACACTCGGCCCCTCCCTACTCGGCGTTCTACTCCGCTTCCGCCAGGAAAAGGTGGCCATCAGCGGGGACATTAAAGGAATGTTCCTGCAGGTGAGATTAGTAGAGGCGGACAAGCCCCTGTTACGGTTCCTATGGAGAGAGAAGCCAGGAGATGAGCACCCAGCCATCTACCAATGGGAAGTCCTCCCCTTCGGAACGACGTGCAGCCCCTGCTGTGCGACATTTGCACTACAGAAACATGTAGCAGAGGACCCAGCAGCGGACGAAGAGGTCCGACACAGCGTAAAGAACAGCTTCTACGTAGACAACTGTCTACAAAGCCTTTCAACCCAGGAAGAAGCCGAGGCTCTCCTGATTAAACTCCGCGCCTCATTGATCAAAGGCGGCTTTGATCTCAGGCAGTGGGCCAGCAGCGATCCGCAAGTACTGTGCAGCCTCTCCTCCGAGGACAAGGCAGCCAGCAGCGAGACCTGGATGGCTACAATCCCGGGAGAAGCCCAGGAGATGACCCTGGGATTGGTGTGGCGATTCAAAACAGATTCGCTTCACTACAGACACAAGCCCCTGACTACGGAGCAGGGAAGGCCGGCGGCGGCGCCGACCACCAGACGGAGTGTGTACACAACACTCGCCCGACAATATGACCCGCTAGGATGTATTCTACCGTACACCACCAGGGCAAAAATGATTGTACGAGCATTGTGGGACAACGCCAAGGGCTGGGACGACCCCATTCCCGCACACCTTGCATCCACCTGGAGAGAGTGGGAGATGGAGCTCCACTCACTCCCAGGCGTTAATATGCGCCGAAGCTACTTCCCACCCACGGTGAGGCCAGAGACATGTAAAATGGACTTACACGTCTTCAGTGACGCCTCAGAGGTCGCATACGGATCAGTAGCCTACTTGCGGGCCCAAGACCAGGGGGGAGAGATCTACACAGCATTTGTCCTCGCCCGCTCGAGAATAGCCCCACGCAAGCAACAATCTAACCCACGTCTAGAGCTCTGCGCAGCCCTAGCCGGAGCGCACCTAGCCACGCTCATCCAACGTGAGCTCACCATACCGGTGTCTAGAACAATCCTGTGGTCAGATTCCATGACGGTACTCGCCTGGATCAAATCGGACTCATGCAAGTACAAAGTCTTCGTGGGAGTCAGAGTCACCGAGATTCAAGACCTAACCGAAGAGTTAACCGGAGAAACAGAGTGGCGCTACGTTGATACAAAACAGAACCCAGCTGACGTCATCACCCGGGGGATGCCCCTGGATGACCTCACCCGTCGCAATGTCTACAGTGACGGCCCCGCATTCCTAAGACTCCCGGAAGGACAGTGGCCCATGCCTATCCCGAGGGAAGCAAGTCCAGAGGAGGTGGAAATTAAGAAGTCTGTGTTCTGTGGATTGAGCACCGTAGCCTCCACCGATCCTAACATAAACGATTGCACGTCCATAGAGAGTGCACAACAAAGAACATTCCTGCGGTACCACCCGGAGTGCAAGTCCCCCGCTGATATGTCAGCAGCTAACTACGAGGAAGCAGAATTGCTTCTACTGCAGCGAGCCCAGAGAGACTCGTTCCCCGATGAATTGGCCTGTCTACAGGGAGGAAAGCCCGTCCCATCCGACAGCAGATTAATTCATCTGGCCCCCGAGAGCGACGCTCATACCCTCATCAGAGTGGGTGGTCGCCTACGCAGAGCCCCCAATCTACCGGATGACATTAAATACCCGATCGTATTGAACAGCCGACACAAGGTCACAGAGCTGATTATAAAGAAATACGATGAGGATGTACATCACGCAGGAGCAATGACAGTCCTCACGGAGATTGAGGGAGTACTTAACTCGAAGCCCCTCGGATATGTCTCCAGTGATGTGGCGGATATCGACCCAGTTACCCCCAACACACTCCTGATGGGGCGGCTAGATCCTGCATTACCACAGACAATGTACCGGCCTGAAGAAGCGAACGGCCGACGAATGTGGAGGTACAGCCAAGTATTAGCCGACAAGTTTTGGAACAGTTTCCTACTGCACTACCTACCGTCTCTACAGACCCGCCAGAAGTGGGTAAAGGAGAGAGACAATTTGACAGAAGGAACAGTCGTCATGATTATTGATCAATCACTGCCCAGAGCTATGTGGCCGGCCGGCCGCGTAACCAAAGTGATCACCGGTGCCGACGGCAAGGTCCGAGCAGCTGAAGTGCTCGTCCAGGGTCGCACTTACACCCGTCCCGTGGCAAGGCTCATAGAACTGCCTCGACTCCCAGACACAATCGATGATGACCATGACCCTACAACCCTATGACTTTGTGAAGTTGACTGACCCCTACAGCAAACCCTTATGTGTAAATAGACAACGCGATTAATCTGTCTCTGTTTAACTGATTAGGTCTGGGACCTATTCAGGGGGTGGCTGTTGTGAAGGGCCAGATTAAACCGAATATATATATTTATTTATATATATATATTTAATTGTATTTGTATATTCTCTAATATTCCCTGATATCCCTTGTATATTCCTTGTACAATATGCATTGAATATCCATTCTAGCCTACTGAACATCCCATAATAGTCTCCATTCTACTATTGGTCGAGACCTTGGTGCCAGGCTGCCATACCCCTCAGACCCAGTTCAAACGTACCGCTCGACATGTACGAACAAGTCCTAGTTCCGCGTAGGAATTTGGCTACCGCACCACTAATGGGACTATTTGTTCATAGTGCGTATATATACTGCGCTACTAAAGTAGGACTTTCTTTTCAGTCCAGTTTCTTACCCTCCAATAGAGTCACAGACGTAAAGCCTCCCCGCGACGCCACGTGTGGGAGTAAGGCCAAGTTCGCCTACCATCGGTATTGAGACATCGTGTATATTAATATTTGAATAGTCATATTTGGCACTATATCGTCAAGTTGGACGTAGTCTATTAAGCTAATAATAGTCTGTTAATATATAGTGCTTCGTGCGGTGAGAATACTACCGTAGTCAGTACCCCATCGTTTCGGGCAGAGAACTGGCTGCTTACCCAGGGTGGTTGACCCTATGTGAAGCTGCACCCGAGGAGCCCCAGAGCCGACGAGCGAGTGGACCTGTATACCGGATTATTCTACCGACGACAGCCCGCCTTCCCAGGCACGGATTATGCTTTGGATACTTTGATTATTCCATGGATAAAGACCCCCGACACTGCCGTGTGTTGGAACCCCCCCCCCTGGAGAGGACGCAAGGTGAGGAGACGCTCTGCAAGACGAGGTCTCTTCACGTCTCTCCCCCGTGGACCGGAGAGAGCCGGCCCACAAAGAGTCCACCTGCTTTCATCTGTGGTCCAAGGATCGCCGGCGCATTGAACGGCACTACAGTGGGTTCACCTGGGATACCCTTGGCCGGACGAGGCAGCTGGATTCTACCCCCCCCCCCCTCCTACTCCTGTCGGCTTACAAGCGACCGGATTAACCCCCTCTAGTGTATCCAGCCTATAATCATTAAAGTATCATTGCTGTTATTCCTTAACTATTCCAGGTCGTATATTTACCACCTGCGCCTTCAGAGATTGGACATTCTCTATTGATATACCGACGAATACTCCTTGCCATAAAAGTGCATACTATTTCAATTCATAAATGTAATTAAGTGATTAAGTGCTTATTCTACACACCATCGCTGTGTAGGAAATAAAGACCTGTTTCTAATTCGTACATTTGTGTTGGATCCGTTTCATCTACGTGAGAGTGTTCATGATAATATATTTATGCCGTGTACTGGGTGGCCGAATATTAAGTACAAAGGTAGTGGTAGTAAGTATCATATCTAGTAATACAGTCAGGGAATTGTACCCCTCAGTTACAGGCGCGGTCTCGTTCCGCCTCACGCTGTGCATTGCCGGCGTCGCGCTGTGCATCGCGTTGCGCATTGGCGCGGTCTCGCTGGATGTTTTCTTCGGCCTGGAGGCGCCTCTCTTCCAGTCTGATGTTCATCGTGGCATCAGCCTGGAGGCGACTCTCTTCCAGTCGGATATGTTTGCGCTCGCTCTGTTGTTGCGCTTGGAGACGTTCTCTTTCCACTGCAGAATGTTCGCGCTCACTCTGTTGTTGCGCTTGGAGACGGTCGCGCTCACCCTGGATGCGGTCTCTTTCGGTTGAAGCTGTCAGCGTGGCGATCAGGGCTTGCGCTTGTGAGGTTCTCCTCTCCCTGGACCTTTAATTCCTGTTCCCTGTACTTTAATTCCCTGTCTCCTCACTTCACTAGCCCCCACCCTCGCGTTCGTTACTCTCATTTGCTCTTCAGCAGCCACACCCTTGGACTACCTGTCATGATGTGTTTGATTGGTCTGGTGCCGAACACACACTTCTAGTTAAATTATCAATTACCTTCACGCACCTGATGTTTATTCTAATTAGCACCCCTTTGGGCTTTAAGTACCTCGCTCTTCCCCTCTGGCCTTGTCGGGTCGTTCCGTATCATATCTCTATCACCAAGACTCCTTCGGGAGGTTCTCTGTCTAAGGGCTCCTACGGGAGTTTCGGTTTCTGTCTGTTATGCTGTTTTCATCTCCGGCGTGAGATGCGCTCAAGCCTTCGCCTCCTGTCGCCGTTTGCCTAGAAGGAGACACTGGACTGCGCTCTCTAAACTTCCACGGGAGGTATTCCAGTGTTCCACTTCAGACCTCCGCGCAGCAGACGTCCAGACGCGCATCCAGACCTCCGCGCAGCAGACGCCCAGACGCGCATCCAGACCTCCGCGCAGCAGACGCGCTCTTCACTCCAGACGCGCATCCAGACGCGCATCCAGACCTCCGCGCAGCAGACGCGCTCTTCACTCCAGACGCGCATCCAGACGCGCATCCAGACCTCCGCGCAGCAGACGCGCTCTTCACTCCAGACGCGCATCCAGACGCGCATCCAGACCTCCGCGCAGCAGACGCGCTCTTCACTCCAGACGCGCATCCTGACGCGCATCCAGACCTCCGAGCCAGACGCGCTCTCCGTACCGGCGCGGACTCCAAACAGCCGCGCACCACTCAGTATTCCGCTTGGACAACCCGTTCCCCGTAGCGACGCGCTCGCCCTGTTTGATCCTGCTCTCTTTACGCACAGCGCCTGGGTGAGTTTTGCAAGACTGTCTTTTGACCCTATCATTTTTCGTGTGTGATTTCACACCAAAGATATTTTCACCTGGATTATTATTGGGACATCGCTTACTGTGTGTATTCACACCGAAGATATTATCACTTGGATTATAATTGGGACTTCGCTCACTGTGTGTATTTGCACCGAAGATTCTATCACGTGGATTGTTGTTGGGACATTACTCGCAGTGTGTATTTACACCGAAGATTCAGTCACTTGGATTACTCTGTTTTGGGACAAGTCACTTCTCCTGTCACCTGCTCTGTTCCCAACTGTACTCTGAGCTAACCCGCTCTCTCTCTCCCTCTCTGTCCCGTTTCCACCTCGGAGAGCTGCCGAGAGGATTCTGCAGAGCGGCTCTGACGTCACTGTCAGATTCCTCAGACGAACCTTCCCGGGAGAAGCTGCAGAGCAGCAACATTCTTCTAATGCTTGTATCCCAGTCTTCTAGTCCTCCCTGTCCAGTCCTTCTAGTCCTCCTAGTCCTCCCTGTCCCCAGCCCGCCTCCGCGGGCCTCTGTCCCTGTTTCCCCTCTCTAGTCCTCCTAGTCCTCCCTGTCCAGTCCTCCTAGTCATCCTAGTCCTCCCTGTCCAGTCCTCCTAGTCCTCCCAGTCATCCCTGTCCAGTCCTCCTAGTCCTCCCAGTTCCTGGCCTTGTCCCTTGCCCTGTCCTGTTTCCCTTAGCCTTCCCCTTAGCCAGCTCGCCTCTTAAAGGCACTGTGCCTTTTTCCCATTTCTTGTTTTCCAGTAATTTGTGTTCTCCCTTAAAGGGACAGTGCCGTTTTCTGTGTGTTTCAATAAATGCCCAGTTCTTGGCTTACTCTCATACCTGTCTTGTGTTGTGCGATTGGGGTCGGTTACAAACCATAACAGTACGACCCGACCAATCGACGACCCCAGCCAGCACAGACGGTGTATGTTGAGTTTGCCTTTTTTTTTTGTTCCCTCTAGTAGCCCTGTTGACTCCCCTGTTAGCTTCCCTGTTAGCTTCCCTGTTAGCTCCCCTGTTAGCCCTGTTAGCTTCCCTGTTAGCCCTGTTAGCTCCCCTGTTAGCTTGTTAGTCTCCCCTGTTAGCTCCCCTGTTAGCCTGTTGACTCCCCTGTTTGCTTCCCTGTTAGCCTCGTTAGCTCCCCTGCAGCTTGTTAGGCCTCTACTACCAGCATTGGCCCAGTCCGTTAGCCTTGCCCAGGCAGCTAACCCAGTCCCTCAGCATGGCCCCAGTCTGCTAGCTTAGCCCCGGCTGCTAGCACAGCCTCTATGTTAATGCAGCCCTTGCTGCTGGCATGGGCCCTGTAGCTAGCCATGCCCTGGCAGCTAACCCAGTCCCTCTGCATGGCCCCAGTCTGCTAGCTTAGCCCCGGCTGTTAGCACAGCCTCTATGTTAATGCAGCCCTTGCAGCTGGCATAGGCCCTGTAGCTAGCCATGCCCAGGCAGCTAACCCGGTCCCTCTGGATGGCCTCCACTTTTTGTGTAGTTTTTCCCACTGCTAGGACTGCCCTTTCAGCTAGCAAGGTCAGTTTTCTCCCACTGCTAGGACTGCCCTTTCAGCTAGCAAGGTCAGTTTTCCCACTGCTAGGACTGCCCTTTCAGCTAGCAAGGTCAGTTTTTTCCCACTGCTAGGACTGCCCTTTCAGCTAGCAAGGTCAGTTTTCCCACTGCTAGGACTGCCCTTTCAGCTAGCAAGGTCAGTTTTTCCCACTGCTAGGACTGCCCTTTCAGCTAGCAAGGTCAGTTTTCCCACTGCTAGGAGTGCCCTTTCAGCTAGCAAGGTCAGTTTTCTCCCACTGCTAGGACTGCCGCTTCAGCTAGCAAGGTCAGTTTGCCCCACTGCTAGGACTGCCCCTTCAGCTAGCAAGGTCAGTTTTCTCCCACTGCTAGGACTGCCCCTTCAGCTAGCAAGGTCAGGTTGCTCCCACTGCTAGGACTGCCCCTTCAGCTAGCAAGGTCAGTTTTCTCTCACTGCTAGGACTGCCCCTTCAGCTAGCAAGGTCAGTTCCCCACAGCTAGGACTGTCCTTCCAGCTAGCTTGTTCTCTCATGCTGGTCCAGCCCTGTCTGCCAGCCTAGCTCCGGCAGCTAGCGCAGCCTCTATGTTAATGTAGCAGTACAGCTAGCATAGGCCCTGTAGCTATCAGTGCCCTGGCAGCTACCCTTTCCCTCTGCTAGCCCCTTCCCTGTTCCCCTCTCCAGTGCCCCTGTTCCAGCCCTGTCTGCCAGCCTAGCTCCGGCAGCTAGCGCAGCCTCTTTGTTAATGTAGCAGTACAGCTAGCATAGGCCCTGTAGCTATCAGTGCCCTGGCAGCTACCCTTTCCCTCTGCTAGCCCCTTCCCTGTTCCCCTCTCCAGTGCCCCTGTTCCAGCCCTGTCTGCTAGCCTAGCTCCGGCAGCTAGCGCAGCCTCTATGTTAATGTAGCGGTACAGCTAGCATAGGCCCTGTGGCTATCAGTGCCCTGGCTGTTACCCCTCAGCTCCTCTAGTTACCCCTCAGCTACCTCTGGTTACCCCTCAGCTCCTCCAGCTACCCCTCAGCTCCTCTAGTTACCCCTCAGCTACCCTAGTTACCCCTCAGCTCCTCTGTTACCCCTCGGCTTCCCTAGTTACCCCTCGGCTACCCTGCCCCAGTTGCTAGCCCCACTTTTGTTGTGGCTTCCCCTGCTAGCATGGCCCAGTACCTTTTGTTTGTTGCCTTGTTTTTTTCCCCTGCCCCTCTGTCTGTGTTTTTGTGTTGCCCGGTGGCTCCCGTGGAGGGGGGGGTACTGTGAGGTTCTCCTCTCCCTGGACCTTTAATTCCTGTTCCCTGTACTTTCATTCCCTGTCTCCTCACTTCACTAGCCCCCACCCTCGCGTTCGTTACTCTCGTTTGCTCTTCAGCAGCCACACCCTTGGACTACCTGTCATGATGTGTTTGATTGGTCTGGTGCCGAACACACACTTCTAGTTAAATTATCAATTACCTTCACGCACCTGATGTTTATTCTGATTAGCACCCCTTTGGGCTTTAAGTACCTCGCTCTTCCCCTCTGGCCTTGTCGGGTCGTTCCGTATCATATCTCTATCACCAAGACTCCTTCG
This sequence comes from Notolepis coatsorum, assembly GCF_963971535.1. Taxonomy (NCBI): domain Eukaryota; kingdom Metazoa; phylum Chordata; class Actinopteri; order Aulopiformes; family Paralepididae; genus Notolepis; species Notolepis coatsorum. The sequence goes on from NC_140168.1 coordinate 54,167,078, forward strand.
GGAGGTTCTCTGTCTAAGGGCTCCTACGGGAGTTTCGGTTTCTGTCTGTTATGCTGTTTTCATCTCCGGCGTGAGATGCGCTCAAGCCTTCGCCTCCTGTCGCCGTTTGCCTGGAAGGAGACACTGGACTGCGCTCTCTAAACTTCCACGGGAGGTATTCCAGTGTTCCACTTCAGACCTCCGCGCAGCAGACGTCCAGACGCGCATCCAGACCTCCGCGCAGCAGACGCCCAGACGCGCATCCAGACCTCCGCGCAGCAGACGCGCTCTTCACTCCAGACGCGCATCCAGACGCGCATCCAGACCTCCGCGCAGCAGACGCGCTCTTCACTCCAGACGCGCATCCAGACGCGCATCCAGACCTCCGCGCAGCAGACGCGCTCTTCACTCCAGACGCGCATCCAGACGCGCATCCAGACCTCCGCGCAGCAGACGCGCTCTTCACTCCAGACGCGCATCCTGACGCGCATCCAGACCTCCGAGCCAGACGCGCTCTCCGTACCGGCGCGGACTCCAAACAGCCGCGCACCACTCAGTATTCCGCTTGGACAACCCGTTCCCCGTAGCGATGCGCTCGCCCTGTTTGATCCTGCTCTCTTTACGCACAGCGCCTGGGTGAGTTTTGCAAGACTGTCTTTTGACCCTATCATTTTTCGTGTGTGATTTCACACCGAAGATATTTTCACCTGGATTATTATTGGGACATCGCTTACTGTGTGTATTCACACCGAAGATATTATCACTTGGATTATAATTGGGACTTCGCTCACTGTGTGTATTTGCACCGAAGATTCTATCACGTGGATTGTTGTTGGGACATTACTCGCAGTGTGTATTTACACCGAAGATTCAGTCACTTGGATTACTCTGTTTTGGGACAAGTCACTTCTCCTGTCACCTGCTCTGTTCCCAACTGTACTCTGAGCTAACCCGCTCTCTCTCTCCCTCTCTGTCCCGTTTCCACCTCGGAGAGCTGCCGAGAGGATTCTGCAGAGCGGCTCTGACGTCACTGTCAGATTCTTCAGATGAACCTTCCCGGGAGAAGCTGCAGAGCAGCAACATTCTTCTAATGCTTGTATCCCAGTCTTCTAGTCCTCCCTGTCCAGTCCTTCTAGTCCTCCTAGTCCTCCCTGTCCCCAGCCCGCCTCCGCGGGCCTCTGTCCCTGTTTCCCCTCTCTAGTCCTCCTAGTCCTCCCTGTCCAGTCCTCCTAGTCATCCTAGTCCTCCCTGTCCAGTCCTCCTAGTCCTCCCAGTCATCCCTGTCCAGTCCTCCTAGTCCTCCCAGTTCCTGGCCTTGTCCCTTGCCCTGTCCTGTTTCCCTTAGCCTTCCCCTTAGCCAGCTCGCCTCTTAAAGGCACTGTGCCTTTTTCCCATTTCTTGTTTTCCAGTAATTTGTGTTCTCCCTTAAAGGGACAGTGCCGTTTTCTGTGTGTTTCAATAAATGCCCAGTTCTTGGCTTACTCTCATACCTGTCTTGTGTTGTGCGATTGGGGTCGGTTACAAACCATAACAGCGCTAGTCTCTGGTCGGCCTCGCTTGGGGATGACGCTGATGAGGGTGATCTGGAGTTGACAGGACTTGGCGTTGACCTGTTCTCTTTACGCGCTCCGAGGTCCATCTCGGATGCGCGGTACTCTTTTCTTTGGTGCGCGCCGAGGTCCATCTCGGGTGCGCGCTCTTTATCCTCTTGCGCTCCGAGGTCCATCTCGGTGGCGCTGTCTTTATCCTCTGGCGCTCCGAGGTCCATCTCGGTGGCGCTGTGGTCGTTGGGCATAGTCACGTCATGTCCCGCTTGTCCCCCCCCGTGAGCTAAGTCAGTTTATTTTAAACCAGCTTGGGTCTCTACTAGTGGGGCCGACAAATCGATAGGGTTGGGCATGCTTAAACTATTAGTTTTATCCGCGCTTAACATCTTTTTAGATAAGCTAGGAGGTAAAACGACAGCGTAGTCCTCCAATTGTGGAGGGGGCTGACGTTGGCGCCTAGGGCGCGCTAGTTTGGGAGAGCCGTTTGGAGAGTGTCCGCCGCTGGCCATATTACTATTAATATGATTCGTATTACTGATACCCTCCGGCTCGAAGGACCAATTGTAACTGAGGGGTTACAAAACCCTGACTGTATTAAAGATTGTGATAGATTAAACCACTACTACATATTATTATTATTATTACTTGCCAGACAGTACAGTTAATTATGGCAGACACTCAGAATAGACGGCACGGTGACAAGGAGATATCATTTACAGTATTTATTATTATGCAGAAGATACAACTGTCAATTACTGGGTCGCTCTTTTATGGCGAATGATATTAGAAAGTCAGAGAGTAGCAAAGTCAGTGGGAATGAATAATTCCTAGGCTAGGTATACTAGACCAGACGCCGCCTGGCGTGGGATGGCAATATAGGGGGGCAAAACGAGGGTACAGCTGGAGACTGGTGATATCCTCCCAGAGTTGTAAGCTCCAGAGGAAGGAAGAATGTACGGATACTCAGGCTGTTCACTTGAAGAAAAAGGGGTTCTCATACGGATCCGGTCTTTATAATCCAAGTGCTCGGCAGCAAGGTAATAGCTGTAATCCAATGCCCGATAGCAATGATGATAGCCAGCCAGCTTCGTCCACGAAGTTAGCCCGATGTAGAATCTTCAGGGTAGTTAAATCCAAACGACAGTGGGTATTAACGATGCTCTTCTCCACGGTACTACGTTTCCACAATCACTATAATCCAACCAATAATGGTTCTACAATATCGCCGCGGTAGGTTCCAATGCGCACATGTCCAATAGTTCTGCTACTAGGCCCACCTCGTGTGCTGGCACTAATTACTTTAAGTCCACACACACTTGCTAAGGTTCACACTAGTTACTAAACGAACGAACTGCTTGTTAATGCTGCACACCGAACGAACTGCTGTAATACGATCCACACTAAATAACAACTCTTTACTTCACATTAAGTTAGGTCGAACTTGACTCTGCTATACGCTAGGTTCAACTACTGCTGTTGCATTACTCCGGACGAACTTCACGTTACTGCATTAGGTTGCTAGACGAACTGCTACTGTTTGCGCCTTCCACAATATATATACTTAGAGGGCTTTCTAGTGCGTAGCCGAAGCTCTTGTCTGGAATCAATGCGCTGGCCCCAGGCATGTCCCAACTTGTCCAGACTCGTCTTTGAACTTGTCTCAGGGGCGCGATTCTAGGCGCCGCCGACGTCAAGGGCATTATCCAATGAGGAAAGCGAATAATGCTATGATTCAAACGGAGGCTTAAAGGGATATAGCTTATATATATAAATAATATACAAGTTATATAAAACAATAAAACGTAGATTCTCAATGTTAATCTGGCCCTTCACAACACGACCCTATTGGGTACCAGAAAAGTCACGTGAAACATTGCAGACCACTGATTGGTCAGAAGAGAGACGCGTCACACGTTGGATCAGAGCTCATCACAACACGGCTAATAACGTTAGCTTTAGCTCCCCGCCGGAGTGGACTACCATCGCTCCTCAGGAGTACTAAACGAGACATAATGATTTTACTGTCTGCAACGAATGTTATAATAAAAGCCCTTCGTTCTATACACTTGTCTGATTGAAAACTTTATTAACAGACCGCAGAATGGGACAACTCAGCACGCTCTGAGCAAAGAAAGGAACTGAGATATGAATTGAGTATTTCTTGCCTTGCTATGGTCCGGTAAATACGCTGATGTTATTGAACGTGTAACTATATAACGTTAATGCCACAAAACGAATGCCTTTATTATAAAGTAGTAACTTTATAATAATAAGAAGAAGAAAGGGTCGGGGGGGTAACCACCCCTGCCCGTGACACCGAGTGAACGGCGCACGACCAGAGGGGAAACTTCGAATCCGTGTTTCACTTTCAATAACGAATGCGTGCTTGCCGAATCCCAAACAATATTCATGCTGCAAAGTCATCCTCTAAAGATAGACATTTAGACTAGAGGCAGGCTATATGCTATAAAGAGTAGACTACTAAAAAAAAATGCATTCAAACTTTTTTTTTTTTTTTGTGTGCATGCGGTAATAACCGCGGCGGTAGGAAATATTTCGCAAATTTGTGCGGTAAGGAAAACATCAATACCGCGGCAGCTCTAGTTTGCACGGCCTCCTCAGCGTGCCTCTCCGCGGACCTATATATTTTATGCATAGCGTGGGTGGTGATGATGATGATGTTAGAAACCGCTGTGGCGCATACAGTTGAATGCTGGTATTACACTCATTGAGGGACACGAAGAAGTCAAGTCCAATGGGATTTGGGAATCTCAAATACAAATCGGGATTGGAATAAAAAAGGCATTTATATTAAAATATACAGCACTTCTTGGGGTCTGTAGGGTAAGCACTTATTCCCTCCCCCCTGAACATTTATGGAGATGTATGGGCCTTTTAAGTCAGTGATAAAAGTGTCTTTCAAGGATAAGTGAGCACCTGCACTGATTATTATAGTTCAATATTCAATATTTGATCACCAAAACCCCCTAAAAAGCATAAAAAGGGGGCCCCCCTGCCCGAAAAGGGCCCTTAAAAATCGGGTATGCACGCTCAGTTAAAAGACACACAGGTATAGTGCCCTTTTCAGCCTTTGAGCACCTGCCCCTCTAAAGTCCTGTGCACGTCCCTGCACGGAGGAGATACAACTGGGAACGAGGTTAGGAAATGTCCAGCAACAGAGCAGCAGAGGGCGGGCTCAAAGCAGCTGATTGGTCAATTATGTAGTTGTAGTTTCTAGGCGACTGGCTTTTTGTCAAGTTCATCACAGGGAGGTTATTAACCCTTTGTTCACTTTACATTTCATGTTCACTTTACATTCATGAAGCGATGTTTTGTTTTAGCATTTTGGTATTAAATCAGTGGTTGAGAATTGGCTCATCATATACCCTGGGTTACAAACAGCAAGTGATTACCAGACTAACGTGGCCAATGTGCTGTGGCACAGTTGTATGGCATACATTGTATGGCAAAGAAAAACATCCTAAGAATATTATGTAGGTCCCTTTTGACATGTCTTGGCAGTGTAAACATGGGTGTAATTAATAACATTAATTATGGTCCGATTCCACTTAGATGGGACAGCATGCACAATACCAGGCACATGCCATGGACCTGGCCCTGGCTCACCTACATGTAACTAGACCATAATTAATGTTATTAATTACCCTGCCATGCCATGTCAAAATTGCTTCTGTGAAAGAATACCATGATATATTTACCAAACGTGGTAATGGGAGCACAACATAATACACATACCTGTATGCGTTTTAGAGAGCAAAGGCACGTCTCAGTCATCCATTCACAATAACATGGCTAACATAAGGGGAAAATAAGCATAAGCATGCAGCCCACATGATAAAATGGAGACAGTTCATAGATGGCGCAATAGCATTTGTACTTCATGGTAACTGCATGGGAATAGTGTAAAATGGTTGTGTCAGTAAAAGGAAATGGCCTCACTGTCATAGTTTTTGCCTTATTTCACCTTTCTGTGAGGGACAGCTATCTATTTTTGCTTTATTTCACCTCTCTGTGAGGGATAGCTGTCAATCCCTGGTCCCTGTGGTTAATTGCCTCATGGGTCGGCAGGTGTGTGGGCTTGATTGCACCTGATGCAGTGCAGCTGTGCCTATGACCATGTTGAGTCTATTTAAGTTTGGATCTCGCAGTGTCAACTGCTAATTAATTTCCTTGTGCTGGCTATACGTTTGGTCAGGCTCATTATATTTAGGTGTAGTGCTGCCCTATTCAGCATTTAGCCTTCCTTTGTAGCCATCTTGTTTTCGGCTATTGGCTTAGGCTGCGGTTACACTAGGGCCATTTTATTTAGTTTCATTTCGCTTTTCAGAACGTTGCGTATTGGCAGGCAAGTTAGAGTTAAGTTAGAAGTTGTTTTGTCTCGTCTACTATATACATGTAGTACAATACCAAAGCAGTAGGTGGTGATGTAGTTCAAACATGAAGGCCATTTTCAACCAATCAGAAAGGTTGAACGAGTCACTCTACATCCTGCTCAAAATCTCAGAAAGCCACCATCTTTATACCTCGCATGAGCCATTTAGCTACATAGCATTTATTTTTCAGCAAGAAATAAAGTGCAATAAACAAAAACGGTTACATTCACTGTGTGTTCTGCCTCATTTGTTGATGATTTGTTGATGAAACAAAACTAACATCAACACAATTGACCACCAAGAGCGGAGTTGTCTCACAAAAAGATCGCCGATTTTGTTAGCTTACATGCTAACGTGATTGGGATATGCCATTATAACAGTATAGCATTGTGGCTAGCAGCGTAGTAACGTTAATGCTAGCAGAATAAATGGATGTAAACGTTATTTAACAGATTGCAGAATGGGTACAATACAATACGGCTCAATACAAACAATTGTTAAGGAAATGCAGACTGTTGTAGTTTGGAGTACTGGGATCATTATAACAATAACTTGACAACACGTTGGTAGCCGCAGCTACTTAGGACAGCTCTGCTGTAAACACTGGAAATAACGTGCGGGTCTCTACTGCGCATGGGCATTGGGCAGAACGGCTCAATATCCGGCTTGCGCAAATTACATGGCACCATTGTCTGCGAGTTTCGGCGAGTTTCCAAAATGAAAACACCCTTTGAGCGTTGCCACTAGGAAAACGCGTTTTCCTGCCAAAACGTTAGGTTATGTAGATAACCAAGTTCTGTTAGTTATGGTGCGCTCAGCACCAGTTGCATATATCTCGCTTCAGCATATATACACTGAATAATTTCACAAATGTACCTTTAAATGCCAGCATTCATCTGGCCACACCCCCATCCGCTTACCTATATAAGCAGGGATGGTGCCACACACTCATCTCCTTCCCAACAAATTTCATCACAATGAAAAATCAAGGGCCGCAGCGGCGTCCTGGTGCTGAGCGCACCATAACTAACAGAACTTGGTTATCTACATAACCTAACGTTCTGTTCCGTTATGGCTTCGCTCAGCACCAGTTGCATAACAGGAGCTGAGCGGGAGCCATAGCTCGACAAATACACCCCGCTGAGGCCCCCCACAGCCAACAGATCAGGGAGGGCCGAGCCCCCCCGACCTACCCTAATGGAGGGCACCCCCCCTATTGGTGGCTTCACGGGAGGGCAACGGATCCCGACCGTGCGAAGAGGCACTCAAGCAACTCAACGCACAGGGTGAGCAGAGCGTGGCTTGACCCCACGACTACACACACGCACAACCCGCATGCCACCCGGGAACGAACGGAGGAACAACCTCGTTACTGCCCCCAGAATCACGGGGTCAAGGGCAAACCCAACCCCGTGGCAAGGCCGTAGCAGCGGAGCGCGAAGGAAGACCCAGACCCACCAAAAGGACTGGACTCCCTGGAATGGGGGCCCGGAGAAGTCCATGATGCCAGCATCAAGACCCCACCAGGTGGGCACGTAGTGCCCCGCCCCCCACATCGCCAGCGTATTCGGACAAAGGCCCCTCAGTTACTGCACCTGGTATTCCCAGGCGGAATCCCATCCAAGTACTAACCAGGCCAGAACCTGCTTAGCTTCCGAGATCGGACGAGATCGGGCGTGTTCAGGTTGGTATGGCCGTAAGCCGAGCGGGCCCTGTCCCCCCAATAGTACACCGCCTGGCACACTGACCCCGCAGAACAGGCAGTCAGCATGGCCGTAAGCACACAAAAAAGGTTAACCAACGGAAGCAGGCAGCGCACCGGGGAAAAACCAGGCAACAGGCTGTTAACCCTAGCCTGGAGACTGCGGACGAGACAGGCGCCAGAGGGGACAGCTGAACACAGCCGCCCGGCGGAAGGGGCGTATGCTGGCGTTGTTGCATGACCAAGCCTCCATTTAAAAACCCCCACCCAGAGGGGTGGAGGCAGAGAAGGCTGACACGATTGGCAGACGTCATGAACGTGCAGGGGCACCCTCAACCGGTGAACCCGAGAGTTGACACTGCTCCAACACACCAGGGAATCAACCACCTTGGCGTTACCCAATGCGGTGGTTGTTCCTATAACCCCTCAAGAAAAAACTCCAAAACACACCTGCGGGTATACACCGGCTATACCGCAGTACAAGTGTCTCAGTTTTCAAAAAAGGGTTAACCCAGGCCTACGGGTCGACGAACATTACCTCGGACCGGGCCTGGCGATACGGGAAGCACAGGGTCACCAGAGGAGGTCAAAGACCACCCCAACAGGCCCATATTCGCCATGCGTGAGAGAGGAGCGAAAAATAATGGAGAACCAGCCCCTAAGCACACCGTACTTGGTATTCCCAGGCGGTCTCCCAACCAAGTACTAACCAGGACCAACCTGTGTAGCGGCCGAGATCCGACGAGATCGAGCGTGTACAGGTTGGCATGGCCGTAAGCCATTACGACAGTGCTGAGTAAAAACATACCCAACCAGGGTCTCCATAGCGCTTAACCCTGTGACACCCGGACCGACCTGGCATTTTTCCCCCTGAAAAAAGCCCAAGTCCCTCAGGGTACCAGAACAGCAGATCTGCATCCCCGGCGGACAACGGGTTCAACTGATCCGGTCCAGCGTGACCAGAACCAGTCCCGTGCCCTAACCACGCCGACATGCCAACTCCAGGAGAAAGGGCAGATATGCGTGTCGATCTTAACATGAAAAAGAAGGCGCCACCCAGACGTTCGGCCGAACCGCGCCTGGTGGCCCACCCCAAGGGCGTGAGACCCCTCTACATATGTTCAGATCCATTCCGTCATCATCCCCCAGACATGAACGAGAATCCGTCGAAAAACCAACCCAGGTCGTGGGATTTGGTCGTCGGAAGAGGAAAAACCCCCATCTCAGTTGCTTTATAAAAACGCTGTTTCAACCACAAGCAACCAAGGCGTGCCAGTCAGTCGCCTGTTTACAGCGAGCTAGCACTATACGTGCGTCGGGACACACCCCCATCAATGAACAGGCTATTTAGACCTGTCATTGAATCCCCAAGGCGCCAAGGGGAACGACAAGAGGGGTGTGACACTCCCTAACTCCAAAACTTCTTGAATAGAAAAGAAGGAAGCATCAACAGTATGTATCCCAGTCTACACAGCCAGGGGTAAAACAAAATTCACATTTTTACATCCCACCACCCCCCCATAGGAAGGAGACGGGGATCCCCAGAGAGACTTCCCACGCGAGCTGTACAGATTGAAAAGAATATATTGCACCTTGAGCCATGTAAAAAATTGGTTTTAGGGCTCTCCGGGGAAGAGGCACTGAACCCATACACACTCAATAATCGAATTGAATCGAATACATAAACAATAGAATAGAGGGTCCACTCACTTTGACAATCTGAGGAGGAAGGCTCTGTACTCTGATGGAGGCTCCCTCACATGGAAGAAGGAGTCCGAACTCACAGAAGGCCCGAATAGGCGCTTGGTGAGGAGGAGCCCTGACCACCCCCCTGAAACAGATCCATCACATGGACCTGAACTGCACACGGAAGTCCTACCAACAGAGACGCGCTCGGTGACGTACTCTATGGCGGGGGAATTCCTGCGGTGCACACGCCCAATATACCAGGCCGTGGGACCAGGAAACCCCCCCCCCCGTAACGTGCCGAACCGCCACGTGACGGGAACCTTGAAGGACAGGGGTGTACCCCTGACCGACAGAAACAAGGGGGAAAGGAAAGGTTACCAGTTCACCCCTTTATGACCCCACACCCATGATACGATGTAATGACAAAAAGAGAATATGACACAGTCATAGTCAGCTCTATGAAGCGTTTGACAGCCCCACACAGCGCATGAGCTAACCTGCTATCTGATTTTTACTAAGGAAAAAACACAGAATAGAGAGGGCTCTAAGAGCCCCGGTCCAACATACACATGTGCTTCTGTGGCCAGTCCAACCCAGTTGTAGGTCACATGACACACACAACCCATCATCACCTACAAAAAATGGCAAAAACACTCAACAGAGGAACGCCGTTTTTCACAATGAGAGAATACATCATTCTCGATTAGTATCGGCCACAGGCCTTGCTAAGCACACACGACAGCGACCAAACCATCTTTTCTTTTAGGAAAATAAAGTTTCTCCAGCAGTTTTAGCACAACCTCAGCAATCAAGCTAAGGGTTACATCGCATCCCTACCACACAAAAGACACAATTAGTGCACAACATGTCTGATAGGAGGATGAAAAAGTCCCCAGGGAACCGGGGGGAAACACAATCCTCTTATTTTACCCTCAATACGGCCAGTTAAAACAGGAAAACCTGTTAATATGTGAACACACTGTTCATTGTCATCACAGGCTGAGAAAAGAACATTCTTTTACTCACTTGTCACTAAGCATAGCTTCATAGGTTAGTTACCTTAGTTGTGAGTACACGGTACATAACAACACACATGATGTTACTCACACAACAACCAGATCATTATCACATCTGTAACAACAACCCGATTTGCACGGAGAAGCTAACTGCCAGTGACAAAAACAGCTCACACATAACCCGCGTCGTATCCTAAATGCATTGCAGCAACACACGTTTTGGGAAAAACATCGTTATTCACAATACATTTAGAAAAGTAAAACCAGAAGACGTGTTATAAGGTCTGGTCAAACCTGGTCCTACCCGGAACGTAGATCAGCGAAGTGCAGTCACAGACACCGTAGGAACACAACCCGCTCCAACCCGCACTACAGTCCTCTTTGTTGACGTAACCTTGCCGTCCTGGCTCAGGGCAGGGTCAACGAAACATCCCCTGTCAAGGATGACGTCGTAGTCAAGAGTGTAAAACATGTTAAAATCAAAGCACGTTCAACAGAATAGCATCAAGCTAACGGCCGCTCCAACCGTTCGGGCGCTACTGCCCCTGCTCGCGAGACGCCGAGCTAACTGCGCACGCGACCAGAAGCGAGCTCACGGCGGCGTGTGAGAAGCTAAAGCTACCCCGCGCCAGGCCATGGCCTATAGCAGCAAGCTAACGTTACCTAGTGATCACGACATGCTAGCACCGCAGCTAACAGCTGACTGGCTAACAGTAGGCCCAACCTGAGCAGGCCATGCAGCGAGCCCAGCAGGCTAACGCAGCACTAACAGCTGACTGGCTAACCGTAAGCTAAGCAGCTATCACCTGAACATGTAAACAATGACATAACACTCACCCAGACAGGCCGCCGTTCTGAACCTCTCCTCACTTTTTTAGAGAAAAGAGAAACAAGGTGTCCACACTGCTTTACAACGGTGATTTTACCAACACCCGACGGAATCAGCACAATACCAAACTGGCCTGTGTAGCTGACTTGAACATGGATCTGCCGCTATCGCACATCCATGCACATATCCCCTCGTGAAGGAATACTCTCATTTGGATATGAAAGAAGGGGCTTAACACGGGACAGAGGGAAAACCACTCGTCCAGAAAACACAGGGATCACCAGTGTTAATGGTCGCGGCCCACTAGTTAACTAGAATGGCTTCAGACCAAGGTCTCCTGTCGTCTAGGAGACTGAACAAAGGACCCTAGCCTGGGCCCGGTTTTCATAACATTGTCAATTAGTCCCCATAGCACTAACAGACAAGTGGAGCCTGCCAGCAAAAACACTACTCACCCAACCTGGAACGCACCGCTTCTCACAACAGCGGCGCGCCACTACAGTCCCTGCCCCGCCGGAGGGTTTCACTCTGTCCAGCCGCATCAAAGAAGACTGTAGCTGGGAGGTATGTAGCGGCGTGAACCCCCAATACGAAACCGGTGGAGTTTGTGGAATGATCACCATCTTCCAGACACTCCAGTACGAAGACAATATCGCCGTATTTTCTCGTTTTAAAATAGTGAGAGAGAAAATAAAGATATGATGTCAACGTATTCTCTTTATTCTTCCTTTCCTTAGAGCAATACTTTCTCCACGTCAAGTGGGCATATAGCAACACGTTGCTTGTGATGAAATTTGCGAAGGAGATGAGTGTGTGGCACCATCCCTGCTTATATAGGTAAGCGGATGGGGGTGTGGCCAGATGAATGCTGGCATTTAAAGGTACATTTGTGAAATTATTCAGTGTATATATGCTGAAGCGAGATATATGCAACTGGTGCTGAGCGAAGCCATAACGGAACAGAACTGCGTTTCTTTTTAACTTGGACATGCAAACGTAATCATTCGAAAATAGAACGTTGCTGTTTTACCCGAGTGTAACCATGGCCTTAGTTTACACTTTACTTTATAGAGGCTGAGTCCTTTATGGTAGTGTTTTCTTTTGTTCTTTTGGAACTGTCCTTTGCACATAAACTCCCTTGGTGGAGGTTTATTGTTTTATGTTTTCAATATAAACTCTGTTTTTAGGAGTTGCCTTTGTGGCTTATATATTCTTTCTACAATACCTCTTTAACACTTTCAGAGCCGGCCGTGTTTTCCTTTTTACCCCCTTGAATGCCCATCAACCACTTCAATGTTAGCGTTAATATCGCCTAATCTATGTTTTAAATTATGGCTATGTGTCTAATCTGCCCGTCGCTTATCAATGACTCATCAACATTGTCGAAGCGGATTGTTTTTTTATCGGTTCATTTCCGTTTTATAGCATTTTGAAAAGCCCTCTTTTCACGGAAAATAAAAAGATTCCGTGATAAACGCCCTGTACTGGAATATTCTAGAACGTTGTAATTTTTCGACCTATTTATTAATCGTTTTCAAATAAACGCTAGATTATCGATAGTATATGTGTACGTATGCACGCTGGTGCCGCAAGCTGAAAATCTATTCTCTTATTTCCTGATCGCTCGCACAGCCAAACAGCCATATCACATATAGGGGAAAAGCTTATATCTCCGTGAAAACAGGTCTGATTATCCTAAGATTGGTAAAATAGATTCCTTACCTGAGATCAGATGGTATCCAAAAAGATTATTCCAATTCCTGATCGCCATTCCAAAAATCGATCCTTTTATTGATCCAATGCTACGTACTGTAAAGACATATTACACGCTATTCTGATGGTCCACAATGACTCGGGGTACATGCGTGAGAAGCCAAATGTGAATTCCAGAGGTTTTTTTTCTCATCCATTTTCATTGAGTCCATTCCAAAAGGGTGCATTACCATCTGGGAGACGATAGGGGGCGCTTTTTCACATCTGAGCGCCTGGTGGGGCTGGTTTCCCAACGGTAGGCTCGGTTGATGAAATATGAATTTAGATCGCTAATAAAATAAATGTCACGCTAATTATCGTGCTGGGCATTCAGGGGCCGGGCTGTCGTCCTGTTTTTTTGGACTTTACTTATTTTCTTAAATACTCACTTTGAGGCTTTCACCTGTAAAGGTTGTTTTCTGTTGTTTATTTTTCCCCTTCTCCTAAAACGTCTGCGTAAGCAGTTTTGTGGTTATTCGTTTCACGTATAACTTTAAGAGTCCCTCATCTGCTCATGACCCACACACACACCCACAGCCCTCACACTCACTTTCGAGCATTATTTACCTCCCTTTCCGACGAACTAATGCTAGGTACCTATGGATTACTTAGACTTTCTAGTTTCATATGATATCACTACCTACACTAGCTTCAGAAATGTGCACGCTAGAGCTTGCAAAAGACAGTAATGTTGGGTCAATTAATTTGGGACCCAGCGTCCCACTAAGAGGTTTTTTTAATGATGGATTTTGTGACATAAATGCAGGTCACATTCTCTTCTTTTTTTTACATTTGCATGCAGTACAAATTATATTTTTATTGAAGAACTGATATATTTGTCTATTTCTGCATATTGTAGTCCTTAATAGTCTTTGTATTGGTATAGAGTCCTCATAGTAGCCCTTTTAATGTAGTGACACATTGAACACATCGTATAAAATGAGCTAATGTGATGCATAGAATATTACATTCACAATACGTGGGGGGGGGGCTCTTAACAGTCCTGCTAGTTTTAGGATGAAATGCCTGTTGATTGCATACTGAACGTAAATTGGACACTATTCTAGAACCTTTTGTAGCAGATACAAGTCTGGCCTCTTTTGAAAGGAAACACGGAGCAAGTTGCACCCTTACTTAAAATTCATTATGAATTGAAAATGGGGGACCCTGATGTAAACAAGACGAAAGTCTTTCTCTGGTCTGCATCCCCTTAACAATTGTGTGTATTGAGCCGTACTGTATGTACCCATTCTGCAATCTGTTAATAAAATTGTCATTGTCTGTCGCCTGCTGTCCTCACCTGCCTGTCTGTCACCTGTTGTCCTCACCTGCCTGTCTGTCACCTGCCTGTCTGTCCTCACCTGCCTGTCTGTCCTCACCTGCCTGTCCTCACCTGCCTGTCTGTCCTCACCTCCCTGTCTGTCATCACCTGCCTGTCTCTCACCTGCCTGTCTGTCGCCTGCTGACCTCACCTGCCTGTCCTCACCTGCCTGTCTGTCCTCACCTGCCTGTCTGTCCTCACCTGCCTGTCTGTCATCACCTGCCTGTCTCTCACCTGCCTGTCTGTTGCCTACTGTCCTCACCTGCCTGTCTGTCGCCTGCTGACCTCACCTGCCTGTCCTCACCTGCCTGTCTGTTGCCTACTGTCCTCACCTGCCTGTCTGTCACCTGCTGACCTCACCTGCCTGTCTGTCCTCACCTGCCTGACCTCAACTGCCTGTCTGTCGCCTGCTGACCTCACCTGTCTGTCTCTCACCTGCCTGTCTGTCACCTGCTGTCCTCACCTGTCTGTCTGTTGCCTACTGTCCTCACCTGCCTGTCTGTCGCCTGCTGACCTCACCTACCTGTCTGCTTCATTAAACCTTCTCAAAACATCTCCGTTCTCCTGTGCCTTGTGTTCTGCGTTTCAAAGGGGAAAAGAGGGGGGAAAAAAGTATTAAAATATAAAAAGAATAATTATATATATATATATATATATATATATATATATATATATATATATATATATATATATATATATATATATATATATATATATATATATATATATATACGTATATTAGGGCTGTCAAAGTTAATGCTTTAATTTTGGAGATTAATTAAAATTATTTAAAACGTTAAAAAATATTTATCTAGATTAATCTATGGAGTGAGAATTTCTAAACGTTCTGAACTTTCAGCATTATCTTAGCTTGTTCTTTTTTTGCATTGACTCATGCACCTTTTTGAAAATCATCTGACATGAAGATGGAACACATTTTTGTTGTTAATATGATTTGTCTTACTGGTAGTTCATACAAGACATTATCGTCCTCTAAGCCAATCTGCACTTTAACATATAGGCCTGGGTTGTTTTCTGTTAGCGCCGTGGATATAAGAAAGAGGTCTTTAAAGCTGAGTCAATATTGATGGTTTTGTTTAACATTTGTATTTCACAGGAGATAAACTGTATTCAAAGATCAAAGAAAGCTATTAAAATTGTCTTTGAATCGAAATATACTTTCTTTGTGTTGATTCTACATTAATTCCATGATTTTACACAAGTAAATATCTGTTACAAGCTTCGGTCTTAAGTAGAAAAATGCGATTAATCGCGATTAATTTATTGATAAATTAATCTAGATTAAATACAGGAAACATTTTTTTATCTATTGACAGCACTAATATATATATGTAACGGATGTGACAACGTCACCTCAAACTTCGATGCCCCGAGTGGGAGTCGAACCCCGGTCTCCCACGCCGCGGGCAGCAACACAGACCGCTATACCAAGAGGTGAATTCACTACTTCGTAACATGTCTGTCTTTGATGATGTGAGAGTGAGTTTAACCCATAGCACCGCTACTCACCCCAGCCCTTCTTGACTGCGCTTCACGATACCATCCGTTACATATATATATAAAGCTAAAAGAAGAATACCTTCAAAAGAAGGGACCGCACACTCCTCAGGACTGCTTTTAGCTTTTTGCTATAGCACCTGAGGAAGCAGAAGCGAAACGCGTTGTGCAATAAAAAAGCAAAAACCAGGCCTGAGGAGTGTGCGGTCCCTTCTTTTGAAGATATTCTTCTTTTAGATTTATATAACTCTCGTGCGCTGACCTCCACCTCCAGTCCAACTAGATGTGCTCGAGTCTTATTTAGTTTAATATATATATATAAAAGAACACCACAAACCCAATGCCATTTAGCTCCATTGATGGCCGACATCTCTATGGCAGATATCTCTAAATATCTCAAACTCTGCAAATCACACTGAAACTATCTGAATGGATAAATAGCATTCCGTGTAAGAAGAAACACATGTTTTTAATTTTGGGTGTACTGCCTCTTTAAGATGCTCATATTATTGTCTATGGCTATTTTCCTTTCTCAGTTTAAATGGCATTTTTAAACTCAAATATTAAACTGTGTTATGTCTTCTGTTATTTTGAGAAGTCAAATAATTAAGATTTAGAGGTCACCGGTGTTACAGCTTTCACCTTATTGCTGAAGCAATGATGAATTATCAACAAAATTGCAAGAGGCAGCAATAATTCTGACCATATCTGTGATTCCCTCTCCCTCCTCTCATGGGGGGATTGTAGTCACGCGCTGATAATGATGACGGAGCTCAGCTGCTTGTTTGCTCCCATGCAGAAGGAGCACTTAACATATCATTCCATGTTTGCTAAGCAGTAACTGCATACGTCAGCTAATCTAATACATGGTAATTATTATGCGCTATTGAGATGAAGCTAGCTAGCTGGTGTTTAAGCCTATGAGGGAGACGGTCGTTTCACTGTGATTCAAACACCAACAGAAACAAGAATAAATAAACAACCAGATGCAGGCTACCTCTCCAGACAATGGTAATTGCTTTTTCCTATGAGTAGACCACGCTGCATGAAATACAAATGAAGTGCTGTAAACAAAGAATTGGCCACGCAATCATGTACACAGCATCCTAAACAATGGGACTGAATCACAGATTAAAATGCATGGCCAGTGGAGGACCATGGGAATAAAGGAGCATTAATAATTGAGCCGGCATCGTCTCCTCTTTCAGCACCAGCGGGCCCGACGGGACACAGCGTCCACTTCCCAGAAATCCCCGGTGGGATGACGTCACAGGTGCAAAGTGGGAAATCATTATCGTCGTCCAAAGGTTGCGGTCGGCAGCGCTGCCCTCCGCTAATGCAGCTGTTAACGTGGCCAATCAAAAAGCACTCTGGGGTTCCGAATGTGGTGTAAATCAAATTAACACCAGACCCACCTCTGACGGGGGGAGACATCATTTTACATTTCAATTGATCAGACGGGCACTTTTTGAAGCAAAGTAATTACCACAATTTGTCTTCGCTATACACTTCTGTGAGGACTTAAGACTGTGTACGCATCCATTTTCCCTGCATGGCGAGTAGCTACACTACTATCAAAATCGCCTCCCCAGCTGTTTGTCTTATCTCGTACTTTACACCTGCAATCAAATAAACAGTACACTGTTCTGTTCACTCTATTCCATTCCTCCTGGGTGTAAGATGCGAGCAACACTGACTAATGAAGACCAATCAATAGAAGGTATGAGTCATGTACCAGTATGTATGTGTGCTAATCACTGTTGTAGTACTCGAGTGATGATGGACTGATTTTCAGGACTTGTGACTCGACTTGGATTTAAGCACTGATGACTCGGACTTGGACTTGAGCATTGACTGCATTTGGACTCGGAAGGTGCAGACGAGGAGTCAGACTTGTTAATTGATGAATACAGTTATTTTAGGCCCTAATCATCATCAATATAGGCATAATATATTGATGGCTAGTGCACAGTATGTACAGTATGTGCTAGTAGGACCATATGGAAGATATGTACCAGTATGTACAGTATGTGCAAGTAGGATGATATGGAAGAAACTAATGCAATATAGTCAGAAGACTTTATTATTATCTGTACACCTAAAGTGGCCACACTCAACACTGAGCGTGGCCACTTCATAGAGAATGTGAAGTGGGCAGGGAGTTACATCACCACTTACATCAATTTGTATCGAGAAATCGCTAAAAAAGAGGAAGGTAAGAAGAAAAAGAAGAGTTGAAGTTTCTCCCATGATGGCTGTGACATGTTCTGTGGCAGCTCTCCACACAACAACAATCCACCTGTCAACACACACAGTCAACCAGAGGGATCCTGTCAGAACGTCGTAGCAACCTCTCCTGCCCACATGATGCCAACTCCACATTCTCTATTGGGTGTAACAGGTGTAACCTAATAAAGTGGTCACTGAGTGTACATGACAAGATCTGCTTATCACATGTCAAATAATCCAACTGATGCTATTGATGTTTTTCAACAAAAAACACACATCCAACAGAGAAAGAAAATGTATCACAAATCAGCAGCTACACATTATGAAGGTGGAGAGCACAACTTTAATATAGTCCCTAAATTAACTCTATACCTTATCAAACGTGTCTGAGGAGACTCTTATTGTGAGTCTGGGTTTCTCAAGCTTGTGACGCTGCATCACATCTCTCAGCCTCTGAGTCCAGCTCGGAGGGCGAGGAGACTCCCAGTGAAGGAGGATCTGACTCCATTCCTGCCAGTGTTACACATGGCATTACCTGGGCCCTCATTCATCAACGTGGACGTAGAACATGTTCTATTTCCACACGTAAGCACAGAATGTAGAATCAGTGTACGCACAGAAAAATCGGGATTCACCACACGTGCGTACGCAGGTTCTACGCACACCTGTCATGATGAATATGACTTTGATCCTACGTTTGAGCTTGTGCACTGTTTTAAGTATTTGCATACCAGAACCGCCCCGATTAACCATATACGGTAATGGTATACCCCCATGAAATGTGGAAAAATGGACTAAGCCGAGGGAAGCGTGTTATGAGAACGGTGATGTCGGATATGATATCTATTAACCATTGCTGCCTGGGCAGCGCAAACACTAATAAAGACCGCGCTGGAATATGACTGCCTTTTCCCGTGTTGTTTGATTAATACCCAGGGATTAAAGTTCTCCTCAATTTTATTCCAAATCGCGATGGATCTCCCGTCAATTTTCTACCTGCTGCATATGATTTCTAGAGGCATACTACAATCTATTTTGATGTCAGTATTGGGTAGCCTATATAAACAATAATACGAGAGCATATACAAGAACAATGAATCTCACTGCATGTATGATGTAGCCTGCCTTTCAATACATTAACTTGAATTCCATCATGTTTGTGTGCGGGACTCACAAGGCTGTTGTCACAATGGGTGGTACCGGTACAGTAATAACAGTCCACACAATATCACGATGGACCATGCCATAGCCTATGTTCTATTAGGACATGATCTGTGACGACAAATGTTCTAGAATGTTTGATTAAGATATCATACTCTGACAGCATGCCTATGATCAACAAAAACGCGAACTTGAATCCCATCATATACATACATAGTCTGTCCACTATCTGGTGTCATTGCAATGCGTTTTCTATTCTTTCTTATACAGTAAAAAGGGGGAAGAACACTATATCGTGGGTGTTCATATGACTTGTATTCTGCTTACAGCTTCGAAATTCCACTTGTTTCGTTTAACGTAAAGCCTTTTAAATATAATCAAAACGTTCCAGTGTTTCTGCGTCTGTGCGCAAAATAATAACGAGTTGAGCTTTATGATTTATGATGAATTGAAAATGGGGGACCCTGATGTAAACAAGACGAAAGTCTTTCTCTGGTCTGCATCCCCTTAACAATTGTATGTACTGAGCTGTACTGTACTGTACCCATTCTGCAATCTGTTAATAAACTTTTCAATCAATCAATCAATCAAGCTACGCGGAGCGCAGTCAGTCAGTAGCCTACACCCCGTATATTCCGATAACGCTATATAAACCATGCTGCATTCATTCTGAGAGAAAGATCTATTATTCCAAATGCTATTTATAGGGTTTTGACCATAATTACACTACTGTTGCTATTTTACAATGAACTATAATGAATTACGGGGGTCATACAGAACACGCGCCAGTGTCTTTATTTCCGCCTTGAAACTAATGCAGAACTGAGGAGCGCTTATGCGTAGTAACGATATTCTACCACTGGGCGTCAGCTAAGTGTGGTCCGAGCTGTGCGTACACGTAAGCACGGAGTCAAGTTCAAGTTGAAATTGATGAATCCCACTCTTTGCTTAGAAATGGTCGTACGCACAGGATAAGCACAAATCTGTGCGTAAATCGGGTTGATGAATGAGGGCCCTGGAGTTTAGTCCCAGAAGAGATTCTTTCTGTCTTCCCCTACTATGCAAACATTTCAATTTAGACAACAGAGTTGTGTACCACCTTATTAAGATATAAGCTCATAATGCCTTTGAAAGACATTGAAGTGGTGCAAATCCAGAGCCTGCAGAATAATGAAGGACCCTCACCACCCCAACAATAGCCTGTTCAAGCTGCTGTGGTCAGGCAAGCGCCTCCGTATATACGCAGCAAGAACAGAGAGACTAAGGCTCAGCGTCTTCCCTCAGGCCATCAGAACACTGAACACTGATCTCTCCACACACAAGCACACATGAACACACACATACACACACACACAACACAACATTCTGCACTCGCTCACACACAAACGCACCATAGGTCACAAGAAAACACACAAGAAAGGGACACTTTAAAGGAAGGGGGAAGAAAACACTAAGAAAATAACTTGTTGTGATTATTGCATAGTATAGCTAGTAACAGCAAGTATAGCATAGGGACATAGAAGTACAACTGTATATTGTATAGGAGTGTACATAGGACCCAGTGCCTTGAAGTGATTTATGTCTATTTTATCATGTCTATTCTACTTATTTGTATTACTATTTACTATTATTACTATTGTATTCTTGTACAATCGTAGCGGGCATGGCCAACCGCATTTCACTGTATGCCCTGGTATGTATGTGATAAATAAACTCTTGAATCACTCTTGAATGAGAAATATTGAATCAGTCGACGTCACCCGGTCCTAGTGCTAGTCAAATTGGCTCTTAAATAAACAATCAAATAATCAGCACTCAGAAGAGCCTGAAACCGTCAAAGGTTAATTATAATTTCCTGCCTTTTGTCAGTGTTTGATATAATGGAGCAGTGGGTTAATGGTAATAGGTAAATGGATAATAGTCCATTCTCTCCCTTTATCAGTAGACCAGCATAATTAGGACAAAAGAAAAGACCCCAGGCTCCTACTGCCCGCTGACTCAATAGTAATAATACACAGCATTCATGTTTGGGGGGGGGGGGTGTGCAGCCTTATCTGATGAGCTCATATGCATCTAAATTAAACATGTGATCAGTCGGGGGGGGGGGTGGGAGATAAGATGGGGGGGATCAGTTGGGGCAAGGATCAAACGAGGGGGGGGGGGGTTTCGGTCGGGGCGGGGATCAAGCGTGGGGGGGGGTTGGGGTGGCAGTCGGGGCGAGCCTGGAGCGCGAGTGGAGTTGTTTAAACTAGAGACGGAGTGCGCTATCAGCACACCATGGATGATGCCTCTTTGATGATTACGCTCATAAAGTATTGCTGATATTCCATATGAGCAGCTGCCCTGGAGAAGCCTGATAACCTGCAGCATCGTGGTTCTACCTGCTGCACCGAGCATTAATCATCTCCACACCACGTGTCTCCTGGTGTGTCTGACTGAAGAGGAGTGAGATAACGTACTAGTCAATGCCACGGTCTCTCTGTTTGCTGATGACCCTATTTTATTTAATTTAAATGTTTTACTGCCCTGTTTAGATCCCCATTGAAAATCGGTGAGTTAAGATTAAGACCCAAAATGGTACAGGGGGAGCGTATTTAATCTTTCAAAAAGCGCAGAAGCAGAGAACACGATGTACAAGCATGTGGCTTTTAATACCCCGACCCATGTGTGTGTGTGTGTGTGTGTGTGTGTGTGTGTGTGTGTGTGTGTGTGTGTGTGTGTGTGTGTGTGTGTGTGTGTGTGTGTGTGTGTGTGTGTGTGTGTGTGTGTGTGTGTGTGTGTGTGTGTGTGTGTGTGTGTGTGTGTGTGTGTGTGTGTGTGTGTGTGTGTGTGTGTGCGTGCACATGTGAGCATGTATATTATGTGTGTGTGTGTGTGTGTGTGTGTGTGTGTGTGTGTGTGTGTGTGTGTGTGTGTGTGTGTGTGTGTATTATCTGTTGCATGTTTATGCACAAGTTTGATTGATTGATTGATTGAAAACTTTATTAACAGATTGTAGAATGGGTACAATACAGTACAGCTCAATACACACAATTGTTAAGGGGATGCAGACCAGAGAAAGACTTTCATCTTGTTTACATCAGGGTCCCCCATTTTCAATTCATCAGGACATATATGACATACATGACATACAGATAGTCAGTACTGCTACATCTATACATTTATGACATACCAGATTTGCAAATACAGTACTGTTTGTGATACAGAAGGAGTCAAGAAAAGGGAGTATATACATTTGACGTAGAAACTGTACATTGGAGGAGGTTGTGTGGGGGGGGTTGGGTACATTGGGATATTGACAACCATACTGGGTAATTTACATTGGAGGTGGTTGGGGGGGGGGGGGGGGGCCGGGGGGCACACTGTATAAACAAGTAATACTGTACATTGAGGGGGGGGGGGAGGAGACACTGTACAAACAAACAAAATTGTACATTGAACTATTGACAAAACCATACTAGGTAAATTACTGTACATTGGAGGGGGTTGGGTTAGGATATTTACAGGGGCCAGTGTTGAATTGCAGTCTCCCGTAGGTGTCCCTTGAGAGAGGTTTTGAAAGTGGGTAGTGATCCACATTCCTTTACAGCTTTGGGTAGGGCGTTCCACATTGATGTGGCATAATTGCGAAACGTGTTTAGTCCCTTATTTGAGCCGAATCTGGGTTTAACATGATTTGTGAAGCTCCCTCTGGTGTTGTGATCGTGGTATTCACTGACCTTTGGGAAGTATTTTGACATGTACATGGGTACCTTGGTCGTGTAGTGTATCTTGTAGACCAGGCCCATTGCAAGTTGTTGTACTCTGTCGTCTACTCTAAGCCATCCTAGGTTGTCAAAGTGGGCAGGGGTGAGGTGGGTTCTAGGAGTAAGGTCAAGCAGTAGTCTGACCAGTTTGTTTTGAGATGTTTGTAATTTTGTTTTTAGCGCCTTTGAGGTGCTTTGGTACCATGAGGTGCAAGCATAGTCGTAGTACCCCTGAATGAGTGCTCCTGCCAGAGTCTTCAGGGTGTTCTTGTTTACCAGAGAGGAGATCCGGTACAAGAATCGAGTTCGTTGGTTGACTTTTTTTATTACATTGGATGCCATTTTGTCACAGGAGAGATTAGCCTCTAGGATGGAACCCAGGTAGGTAATTTCATCTTTCCTTGTGACAATATTGTCACCCACTGTAACTGAGAAGCCGTCGGTCTTGCTGAGTTTGTTATTTGAACCGAAGAGAATGGACTCTGTTTTGCCCATGTGTAATGATAGTTTGTTATCAGCGAGCCATATGCAGATTCTGCCTAGTTCCGAGCTGAGGGTTTTTTCAACCTGTAACTTGTTCTTGTCAAAGACCAGCAGGGCTGAGTCGTCCGCAAACAGGAACAAGTTGCAGTCACAAGCTGACGACATGTCATTTGCATAAATTAGGAACAGTAGCGGTCCTAGTATGCTTCCTTGTGGAACACCACAGCTCACTGTGAGGGGGGGGGATAGGGTACCGTTTACCTCCACCATCTGTTCCCTCCCCTCAAGGTAGGATTGCATCCAGCTCACTGATAGACTATCAAAACCAATTGCTTTTAGCTTGTCAATCAGAATGGAGTGATTGACCGTGTCAAAGGCCTTTTGTAGGTCCAGCATGACCATGCCGCAGTATTTGCCTGCGTCCACCTCTTGTTTGATGTGGTCATTCAAATAGAGAAGGCATGTGTCAGTGGAGTGGGATGTTCTGAAGCCAGATTGGAATTCGTAGATTAGATTTTTTTCCGCTAGGTACTTTTCGACCTGTTCGTAGACTATTTTTTCCATGACTTTCGAGATGGAGGTGAGAATAGAAACAGGGCGGTAGTTGCCTGGGTCTAATTTGCTGCCCTTTTTGTGCAGAGGGGTCACCCTCGCAATTTTGAAGTCCTTGGGGACGTGTCCCTGTTTTATGGAGAGGTTTATTATGTGTGTGATGATTGGGGTGATGGCGGCTGCTGAGTCTCTGAGGAATTTGGAGGGGATGTTGTCATGGCCAGTGGCCTTGTTAGGTTGGAGGGCGCTCAGTTTATTGAGTACCTCATCTGTTGTTACCATTTCCAGCTTGAAGTCGTCCTTGCGGACCCCTAGGTTTTTGTAGTAAGCTACTATGTGTTCTACCCCATAAAGCCCTGAGTGGGAGGGTAGTTTGTTTACCAGTGTTGTGGCTATGTTTGTGAAGAAAATGTTTAAGTAATTGGCTACATCCAGCTTGTCTGTGATGAGCGTGTTGTCCGTTTTTATGTTTATGTTTGAGAATCTGGTTTTAAGTTTTTTACTGCATCCTAGTTGATTATTGAGTAATTTCCAAAGTTCACGTGGTTTGTTTTTGTTTTCCTCAGTTTTGTCATTGATGAAATTCTTTTTTGCAGTTTTGATCATGGAGTTTACGTCGTTTCTTAGTCTGTTTCTTTCTAGTTTGAGTTCAGTCACGTGGGCTTGGAGTTCACTGCTCGTGCTTTTAGTAAGCTTTGACTGACTTTTACGAAACTCAGAGCATTTTTTGTCTCTGGTTTTCATAGCGGCCAGTATTTCGGAGTGCATCCACGGCTCAGCGCGATTTTTTACCCTGGTGGTTCTTAGGGGGGCCATGTCGTTTAGTATTGCTGAGAATTTGGTTTTGAAACCAAGCCATGTTTCTTCAACCAGTGTACCATTGAGTTCATCTGACCAGTCCAGACTCTCCAGTTCAAGGTTGAAGGCCTCGCTAGAGTAGGTTTTGAGGTCTCTAGATGTGACTGTTTTGTGGCAGCCAGCCTTTTGTTTTAGTTTTTTTCGGGTACAGAATATCATATAATGATCACTTAACCCGCATGCTATAACCCCTTTATTTGAGATCTTGGACTTGTCGGAGGTCAGAATGAGGTCAATGGTAGTCTGAGTTGATTCACATACACGTGTGGGTTGGGTGATTAGCTGGCTGAGGCCATGCAGATCACAAAACCTACTGAAGGCCTTGAAGACGGGTGCATCTTTTCGTTGCATATCCGTGTTCCAGTCTCCAATAAGAATTTTGTCTACATCCTCAACTCCAGCCAAACACCCATCCAGTGTATCATAAAAGCCACTATGATCTGGCGGCCTGTAGACTGTGCCAACCAGTAGGGATTTCGCCCTTTCGAATAGGATTTCAACCCATACAGTTTCAATTGATTTATGATTCAAGTCATTTCTGTTGATGAATTTGGTGTCCTTGTGTATGTACATACAGACACCACCTCCATGTTTGTTCCTATCATTCCTGATTATTGAGTAGTTCTCAATCTCTATCTCTGGATCTTTTACAGAATCGTCGAGCTTAGTTTCTGAGAAGCACAGTATGTTTGCCTTACCATTTATGAATATTTGTTTGATTTCATCCAATTTGTTTTTTAAGCTGTTAATGTTAATGTGAAAAATGTTCAGTCCATTGGCGTTGGTTCAGTGTGTTTGTGTATTTATATGTGTGTGTACATTATCTGTGTGTGCGTTTTATCTGCCTTTGTGTCTCTCCTTTATGACCTTTAGCCAACGAGAGAGGGAATGTCTCTATTGTCCTCTGGCCTGTTCAGTGGCATGTTTGTCCTTTTGAAGCTCCCTACCTCCCCGAGGAAATGAGTGACAATAGGAACGTATATCCTCCCCCTGCCACCATGGAGACCGCGGCTGTGCACTGCCAGAACACGACTGTCAAGAGGCAGAAAGTCTCTGCGATTAACCTCCACCAGCTGCTGACTGCACTGAAGCCACTCTCTGGTCATTAATGGAGATGTACAACATACTGTAGCGTTTCAGAGCCCTAAACTTTACATACAGTAGCCAATGTCAAGTACAGGTGTTGAGGTTAGATCTTAACTACTCTGAAGATTAGACTAAGCAAGCGTAGCTAAGCCAGACCCGAGCCACGACACTCACCCGATGTGTGTTTCGACAATCAGTCAGTCAGTCAGTCAGTCAGTCAGTCAGTCAGTCAGTCAGTCAGTCAGTCAGTCAGTTAGAGACATTCAATATTGTAGGCTTACATTTAGAAAACTACATTTAGGAACATTAGCATAATCGGAGTCTGAAATCATACATACACATACATACAATTAGTTACATACGGAGCAACAACTGAACTGAGTAAAGTGTGAGCAAAACCTCCCTTAGGCAGCCTGACAGTGTTTTAAGGCGAGGACAGGGAGCAGTTGTTAAGGTAGTTATCTGGAGTAGTTAACAACTGAAGAGGCTACTGAGATTTGAATGTAGTTAAACTACAACCCAACTACTGCAAAATGTAGTTACAGTAAACTAATAATTGAACTACATTTAACTACTCCGAAACACAGCAAAGTACAGATCGGATTCATTACTTGTGTGAAACAGCATAGCCTTAGATTAGACTCAGTATAGTAGACTTAGTCAAGTCAAGTCAAGTCAAGTCAAGTCAAGAGTTTTAATTGTCACGGCATACAAGTATACAATGAAATGCGGGTGGTCTTGCCCGCAACGATGTGCAATACAGTGGTACAACATATAATAGAATCCAATAAAAAGAACAACATTGTGCAATAAACAGGTAACAGGTAACATGGTGTGACATCTCGGTATCTGTACATAGTTATTTACAGAGCATATAGGACATGCTAGGTAGCTTTGGTAGTGCAATACACTGTTCCTGTTATACTAATTTAAAGTGGCCTTTCCTTTTGGCCATAAGTGTGCGTGTGTGCGGCATGAGTGTGTGCCCGCTCATGTTAAAGTGTTAAGTGGCTGGATTTGCACCTCTTGTTGTATAGAACCTGCAGGGGAGGTAGTGCAATACCCGTGGTGCGCTCGGCTGAGCGCACCACTCTCTGTAGGGCCTTCTTGTCCTGTGCCGTGCTGTTTCCATACCAGGCAGTGATGTTTCCGGTCAGGATGCTCTCTACAGCTCCTGAGTAGAAGGACTGGAGTATCTTCCCCGATACTCTGAACTTCCTTAACTGTCTCAGGTGGTAGAGGCGCTGTTTCGCCTTCTTTACTACTGTGTCTATGTGTGTTGACCATGTCAGATCTTCTGAGATGTGGACCCCCAGGTACTTAAAGCTGCTCACCCTGTCCACGGTAGCCCCGTTAATCATCAGTGGTGTGTGTGTCTCCTGCTGTCCTCTCCTATAATCCACGATCAGCTCCTTGGTTTTACCAATGTTCAGGAGCAGGCTGTTGTCCTGGCACCAGCGTTCCAGTACCTCAACCTCCTCCCGGTAGGCCTTCTCGTCGTTGTCCGAGATCAGCCCCACCACCACCGTGTCGTCTGCGAACTTCACTATGGAGTTGGAGCTGAACTTGGCCACACAATCGTGTGTGTAGAGTGAGTACAGCAGGGGGCTCAGAACACAGCCCTGGGGGGACCCAATGCTCAGGGTGATGGTGTTGGAGGTCTGACCCCCCACCCTGACCGCCTGGGGTCTTTCACTCAGAAAGTCCAGTACCCAGGCGCTCAGGGCGGAGCTCAGACCCAGCTCGATCAGCTTGTCCACCAGTCTGGTGGGGACTATGGTGTTGAACGCTGAGCTGTAGTCAATGAACAACAGTCTCACATAGCCCCCCTTCTGACGGTCAAGGTGAGAGAGGGTGCTGTGCAGTAGGGTGCTGTGGGAGACCGCGTCGTCAGTGGACCTGTTTGTCCTGTATGCAAATTGCATAGGGTCCATATCACTGGGGAGGGAGGCACAAATGTGGTCCTTGACCAGCCTCTCGAAACATTTCATGACCACAGAGGTGAGTGCCACCGGTCTGTAGTCATTTGGACATGTTGGGGAGGGTTTCTTCGGTACAGGGATGATGGTAGACATCTTGAAGCAGGCAGGGACCACTGACTCCGCCAGGGATTGATTAAATATGGCGGTGAACACCGGGGCCAGCTGGTTGGCACAGGACTTAGTAGAATAGTATTAATTATATATTAGTTTGTTAGCTATAATTAGGTAGCATATAGACTCAGTCGCTGAACACAAATGACTGGTGATAGAGGCCACCGTAGTCCCTTATCCATCATTGGAGTCATCACTTTGCTTTAATTTTCTGACATGGTACACATGTCAAGATTTTGTATTGGTGAGAATCTTCAATACAGATACTCTGTTTTTAGCCTGGTATCGACCCAATATTCAATATGGGTGTCAGTGCGTCCCAACGCGCTAATGAGAGTGGAGGAAACGCAGAGAGACAGAGGCTGGCATTCTAATATCAATCAGGAGTTTTTCTGAACCGAATAACAAGAGCAGAGTGCTCTCTTACTTCAGGCATGCATGCTAGCCTCAGACTCAAATTGTCACATATATACTCGTTTAAAACAAATTAATTGCTCTAGGAATATTAAAAGCATGGTAGACTGTTCTCAAATCAAATCAAACTGTTCTCAGGAACAACTGGAATTTCCACAGATCTTCCACGTTTGCTCTTTTTACCCCCCCCCCCCCCCCCCCCCCCCACACACACACACACCAGTGTAGGAAATTAACAAGGTCTTGGTGCAAAACCCCCTGAAAGTCCATGCACTTGAAATCGGGGTAACATGCTAAAACATTCCCCTGAGAATGGGCGGAGAAAGTGTAAAAGAAGAACAGCTTATTGTCTCACTTATTCACATAATGTGACCGCGACCAACGATTGTGGCCACATGTCTCCATTGTCAGTTTCCCGATTTTTTAAGATTGTGAAAGTACAGAATGTAAGCTTTCAAATGATGTGTCATACAGTACATTGACATCTGAAAATGAGTGAAGAAGATGTGCTAATTTGAATTTTGTAAAACGTTTTTTTCTATTTGCTTTAAGCTGTGATATTATAATAGTGAAGGGTTATGCTGAAAGAAAAAGGCCCCAACCCAGAGAAATGAGTTGACAGACAGACAGACACACACACACACACACACACACACACACCACACACACACACACACACACACACACACACACACACACACACACACACACACACACACACACACACACACACACACACACACACACACACACACACACACACACACACACACACACACACACACACACCAAAGAGTTCAATTGTATATCCACCCACACACACACACACACACACACACGCCACACACACACACACTCCCTTTTTTGTGTTCTCCCCTCCCCCACAAGGAGAAGGAGGAGGGTGGTGGGTGGCTGTCATTGTGTGCCTGGCTCGTGAAGGTGAGGGAGAATATCTGCTGTCACAGCACTTTCAGTGTTGGATCTGTAGGCTGCTCAGCCAGACAGACCCTGTCCGTGGTGCTGATTTACCAACCGCTCAGCTGCTTCTTCACAATCACAACCCTCTTGTATAGGTGGTTAGCTTAAAAAAAACACAGAGGACAGCAATTTTAGCATTAGGTCTCATCAGCACAAACCACCCTCAACACCTCGATTTGAGCTCGTTAGGGACCTCTTGAAATAACGATTTAATCGTTTTCGAGGATGGTGATAATGATGATAAACGATAATTATGAAATAGTTGTTTGATCATGGAGGTCAGTCTAGGGGTCTAGGGGTCTAGGGGTGAGGACGTCAGAGTGTGTGTAGCTGTGTTTATGTTGTCAAGGTGTGGACTGAAGACTCTCTCGTCGCCCCTTAAGACTGTTGGGCTGTGATTGTTAGGCTTCATCTATGCTGACCTCCGACAAGAGGAGAACAGAGGCAAGGTAATTAGCCTCCTTTGGCCTGATGACATAATTTACAGCACCTCTCTCAGCACAGCAGTTTGTACAAACACATACGGAGTACACAGACACACACACACAAAAAGAGCATAAATACCACACACACACACATACATCCAAACACACACACGTACATGCACAATCACGCACATATTATACCAGGTCTATGCACGTGCATGCACTCTTTCACTCACAGCACACACACACATACATACAAGATCACAACCATACACAGAGCACACACACGCACAGCCTGCCTCAGTCTTGACAGACTGAATGCATTATATGCATTATAACACACATTAGAAGATTCATTCATGAGTTAGTTTTTCTTGGAACACTCCCTTTAGTGACTGAAAGGTCCCATTTGTTAGCCACATGGGCTTCTCTTTTCGGCGTTATGTTCATAATGATGCTCCTCACTTAAAGGTTGCATACTACTGTGCACCATTTGACTCTGTTGGAGCCGAGTTCTTCGAGATGGTCGAGATGGTCAATGTCAATTTAGAAATGAGGTCTTGGCCCCGTCGCCACAGTCCATACTCTAGAACCATCTCTATAGAGGCAGCAAGTCAGACGAATCCAAGAGCAGCTGTAGTGGAACAGAATCGCGGTGCCGACACAGCAACCACAGGATCAACCGTGTGGATCCTGAGTGAGAAATAAAAAAAATTATTTTCTCTCCTAATCTCATGACGGCATGTGGAGAAGTATTGCTCTACACACACAGACAGCCAGGGGGCAACAGAGGTTGACACAGCAAAATTCAAGATTAATGCTACCTACCCAGACAGGCGTAGAGAAAGTGACCTTGGAGAGGGGGGGGGGGGGGGGGGGGGGGACCAAAACATATTTAAGGGAGTACAGTCTCAACCCTATGTTGTCTTGCTCCTTACTTCCAACCTACAGTGTTAAGTTACACAGCCTTTTTTGATAGGGATTCAAGTGATTAAATGGTAAATGGCTGCATTTATATAGCGCTTTTATCCAAAGCGCTTTATAATTTGTTCCTCACATTTTACCCGTTCACTCACACATTCACACACCGACGGCAGAGGGAACCATGCAAGGTGCCAACCTGCTCATCAGGAGCAGTTAGGGGTTAAGTGTCTTGCTCAAGGACACTTCGACACGCTGCCCGGGAGGAGCGAGAATTGAACCGGGGACCTCTGCTCTACCTCCCGAGCGACTGTCGCCCCAATGGGTAATGTCTTATTACCCATAAGGCATTCTGATATATTTTAGAAATGAGAGCAAATTAGGTTATAATCCCCAAAACTTGAAAGACAACCCAGCACAAATCTGGATGAGTGATCACGCAAATCAAGAGAAAAATTAAAGATCCGATTCAGATGTGACTCAAAAGAGATTGTATCCAGGATTGTGTCAGGACTTCAAGGTTAGTTCAGTGAGTACACAAGCCCCTTGACATTTACCAAATACTCCTTTCCTTTCCTCTGATGTTAACATTGCAGTGTAGCACAGTCTGCGACATGGATCCCATTGCAAAGCCACATACGGCATCGCCAATCTTAGGATTTAAGCCGAATGAGACCACTAAATTGTTATTCGCAATAATTTGTCGGACAATAATCGCCATTAATGTCACGATCCTAGCAGCTCTAGCAGCCATCATGTTCCAGCTAAAAGTGCATTCCATGATGTAAGGAACGCCTGTTCTATTAATTCAATTTCTACATTACAGTCCTGGCTAAATAGCTGATATCCCATCAGTCTACCACCACCACCACTACCAGCTACAACCCCTGGTGAACACAGACAGTGTGTGGGTGCAAGGCTATTTGTCTTAGTCACACAAAATATATAGAAATCGACCGGCGGGGCAGTCACATGAGCAATTACACTTGACCGACATCACGGATGAAAATACAAAGTGACAAAAAACAGCACTCCTGGAGTCCTGGATAGGCTACTATACAGTGACGCAGACCGCCGGTCACAACATCTGCTTTTTGGCCCGTGACGAGTGTGACAGCTCTCGGCATGTGGGTGGAAAGGCCACAGCCTTTGTGTGGATTTGATAAGGAGTGAGCATCCTGTCAGGTTGCCAGGATGAAATATGACAGATTTTTCACTGCAGACTATAGCATTAAAAAATAAAAGATAATTCCTCGGATTGTGTGGCCTGGGGAAACCAGTGAACACACACAGTTCCAAATCTAGCTGTGTTCATTACACACACACACACACACACACACAGACACATACACACATACACACATACACACAGACACACACACACATTCACACACACGCACACACACACACACACACACACACACACACACACACACACACACACACACACACACACACACACACACACACACACACACACACACACACACACACACACACACACACACACACACACACACACGCAAATACTCTTGTCAGGCTCTCTCCAAATCGTCCAATAGCTTTTCAGTGAGTGAAGCCGACACAATGACATGTATGTATCTGGAGCATATATCAAATATAAATTAGATTTTCACTGGGGTGTTTAGCCTATGGACTCTTCTCCACCGCAGGTTTGACCCCAGGGTGCACAGGGCGGGATACAGCCCACTAATGAGCGCTCCCTAACGGCACAACCAAACCACACCATCCATTAACAGCAAGCTAGTTGTCTCTCCATGGTATACAGCCTACTGACATTTCTCTCACTTATAAATAATAACAAAACAATAATAGCCTCATGTAGCTTAGCCGCTACGTGAGTATGTATAGTTAAATGGTTGGTTTGCTTTGCTCTGTGTTCTTTTTCCCGCTCGTTATGGATAATTAAAACCATATAGGTGACATAATTACGTACAAGCTCAAAAGGTTATGCTCTGAATTTCTCTCCGGCAAACCAATTACTTTGTGTAAACGGCAACCCCCACACACACACACCACCACCACCCCGATCCCGTTTTGTAAAAGGGAGGTAATTTGAATATTTTATGGTAGTTAGTTAGATAACCAAGCCTTAAGGATGAGGAAATGAAAGTGACTGTTTTGACATTCGTCTACAATTTGGGATTAAGATCAAATGAAGTGAAGCAGAAGCAATTAACATATGGATCATACTGTACTAACAGAGGTGCTCAATTTCTACCTTTAGTTTGGGGGTTCACGTATACTGCGGTGGCTTTTGTTATTCTGTCTGTAACAAAGCAAGTACTTGTTACAGAGCCACAGGCCGATCGCATAAGCGTTCACGCTAACAGTGGGCTTGTGGTATTGCTCTGAGGCATTAGACATCAAGCACATTATACCAGTAAGTGCATTATGTATGTATTTTTAATGCACCAATTATTACATCAAAACATCGCCTGATTCATTATGATTGATAATGAATGCATGTTATGATCCATTTATTTCCCACTACAATCTGTGTATCTTCTGAATAATGTACTATGGATATCAACAGGGGGGTTCAGCAAATTCAAAAGTATAATCCATAATACAAATAGCACCAGGAATCGGGCTCATGACACCAAAACACAACACATAAGATTGGTGATATTTTTATGATGAATGTCATTATGCAGAAGATAAAATTAAATGCAGGAACGTCAGCCAAAAAGAAACAACAACAACAACAACAACAACAACAACAGCAACAACAACAACAACAACAACAACAACAACAACATTTGAAACTGCAAACTCACCCATTTATAATAATGGGGAGAGGCTTGGAGATGCAAGCGGGCCGACATCACAGCACGCCGACATCACAGCACGCCTGCGAAGCATAACATTCAGTGTTAGGCAGAGAGAAGCATAAACACAGAGATGCTGATAATGATAAATAATGTGCACTACAAATGTTTACAGAGGCTTTTAAATAATTCCGACCAAACGGAGAATCTGAGGGCTTCAGTTGGACTTGTTACTCCCAGTTATCTGCTCTGTTTCTCTCAGCCAAGCCAATCACTGCTCTGTGCATTTTCTACTCCTCAGAGGATGGCAAGCGTGTTTTCAACAGATTAGCCTGAATATAAACTCTGTAAATATTTGGGTAAACATGGCTTTTGCATCATTTGACGATGCTGGTCTACTATAAAACATGGTTTGGTGTTGATTTCATTTGAGAAAATATACCGGGAAGGGTGGCTTTTTGTGTGCAAATTACTCAGTAAAATTTGTATATGACCTTATGAAGGTTTTTATATGGTCTACCAAAATAAATGCAAAATGGTTATCAGGTCCTACCCCTTATTAAAATAAACCCTTAACAAAAAGAAAATTCCAGTCTTTCATCATTCAGTATATCATCACTGCATCATTAGTCCTGAGATACATAACCAAGTACAGCTTCAAACAAAATCACTTGACGATCAATCAATCGATCAAGTTAATTATACAATCATTACTGTTAATGAACAATAAGTTATTGTACAACAATCTTCTCAGATGGTGCTCCCCGAGACAAGACCTCATCAAATGAGATAACAATTCAGGGGTTGGGAACCACTGCTTTTGTCTACATCGTAAAGCACTTTCTGTGTCGAGAAAAGCGCTAGGCTATAAAATTGCAGGACTGTACATTGGAGGTGGTTGGGTGGGTGGGGGGGTGGGTAGGAGGGGTGGGGGCGGGGCACTGTACAACTGTACAAGCAAAACTGTACATTGGAATATTGACTAAACAACATAGATTGAAGCCTGCATTTCTAGACCAGGGTGCCTTGCCTACCAATCAAGTTTTAGTTTAGGAAAATAGCTTTAGGGTCACATTGTGTATTAAGCTGTACTCACTGTAGGCTACTGTACCCATTCTGCAATCTGTTAATACAGTTTTCAATCAATCAATCAATCAATCAATCAATCAATCAATCAATCAATCAATCAATCAATCAATCAATCAATCAATCAATCAATCAATCACTTCTGTAAAGAAAGACTTCGCTGTGGAAGAGAAATAAACCAGTTGGATATCTTTGTTTTACACCGGAGCGGCTGTGGACATTATTTGTCTTTTTCAATTAACGTACGGTACTACTCACGAGTAAGCAACTTTAACCAGTAAAGTGGACCGTCGGCCCTCATACTGAGCTATCCATTAAACCAGCCAGTTAAACACTGACATCGTGTGGCTGACATGTACAATTGCTCATTTTGGTAGTAGCTGCGTGTCACAGACCCTTTAGTATTCAATCGGCTAACAACAGGTAGCCTAAATCTAATGAAATAGCATGTGATTGTTGTCATTAAATGACAACCGTGGCATTAGGCCAAGAGATCCCTAATGAACTGCACTGTGTCACTGATATAGTCATCATGTGTCACTGGCTGCTTGCAAAAAGCAAATCATTGGAAACTATACGCCGAATATGAAATGTATTGTACGCATGTTCGCTCTGCAAGTTACTAGCTAGTAGTAGCCAGAGCCTTTTAGAAGTAGCTAGTGTCACCCTTAATACAATTATTCTTCTATCATTCTTATGTGTTGTAATCTCCTCTATTCAGTGGCAATACCAACAGCTATTTCTGACCAGGCCATGCAGCTGTTGGTAGGAAGCACAGACAGAGAAGGCAGGATTTGGCCTACTAAAATAAACTAGTTACAGTATTCACAAATATATGCTATAAGAATCAATCTATTGTTCCATTTATCCATTGTAAGAATGTATAGACAACCATCTACAAATGTACAAAATGTGCTGTTTACTGTATTAAAGCAGGCCATGGTCATATAGAAATGCACTAATTTGACCCACAGTTTGTCCTTCACAAATGAACCACCTGTGACAAAGCTAAAATAGCGATATTCTCGGTTTACAGTCTGTCTCCTTGTTTAGACGTGTTGCATGGAGTATAAATTGGCAAGGGAGGGAGCAGGGAGGGACACACGTCTTTGCGAAGCTTGAGCTAAGTACTGATTTCGTGTCCACTCCACAGCTGTGATGTGTATTCTCTGTAATATTGTTTTATTCACTCTGTAATAAATCTTTGAACCTAAAACCTTCTCCTTACCATCTCTCCAAGGTCAAATGAACTGAACCCGACACTAGTTGCCTAAGCTGCCAGTCAAGCCAAAGTTGATCGTTGATTGACGCATGATCTTTTTCCGTAGCTTATGTGTGCGAAGACGCTCTATGATTGGCTAGCCGCGTACAGCGAAGACCCTCTCTGATTGGTTTAGCGCCGAAGGGTCTCTTCCGCCTAACCCTAACCTTAATCTGCATATGGCTCGCTGATAACAAACTATCATTACACATGGGCAAAACAGAGTCCATTCTCTTCGGTTCAAATAACAAACTCAGCAAGACCGACGGCTTCTCAGTTACAGTGGGTGACAATATTGTCACAAGGAAAGATGAAATTACCTACCTGGGTTCCATCCTAGAGGCTAATCTCTCCTGTGACAAAATGGCATCCAATGTAATAAAAAAAAAAGTCAACCAACGAACTCGATTCTTGTACCGGATCTCCTCTCTGGTAAACAAGAATACCCTGAAGACTCTGGCAGGAGCACTCATTCAGGGGTACTACGACTATGCTTGCACCTCATGGTACCAAAGCACCTCAAAGGCGCTAAAAACAAAATTACAAACATCTCAAAACAAACTGGTCAGACTACTGCTTGACCTTACTCCTAGAACCCACCTCACCCCTGCCCACTTTGACAACCTAGGATGGCTTAGAGTAGACGACAGAGTACAGCAACTTGCAATGGGCCTGGTCTACAAGATACACTACACGACCAAGGTACCCATGTACATGTCAAAATACTTCCCAAAGGTCAGTGAATACCACGATCACAACACCAGAGGGAGCTCCACAAATCATGTTAAACCCAGATTCGGCTCAAATAAGGGACTAAACACGTTTCGCAATTATGCCACATCAATGTGGAACGCCCTACCCAAAGCTGTAAAGGAATGTGGATCACTACCCACTTTCAAAACCTCTCTCAAGGGACACCTACGGGAGACTGCAATTCAAAACTGGCCCCTGTAAATATCCTAACCCAACCCCCTCCAATGTACAGTCATTTACCTAGTATGGTTTTGTCAATAGTCCAATGTACAATTTTGTTTATTTGTACAGTGTCTCCTCCCCCCCCCCTCAATGTACAGTGTTGCTTGTTTATACAGTGTGTCTCCCCCCCCCCCAACCACCTCCAATGTAAATGACCCAGTATGGTTGTCAATATCCCAATGTACCCAACCCCCCCCCACCCAACCTCCTCCAATGTACAGTTTCTACGTCAAATGTATATACTCCCTTTTCTTGACTCCTTCTGTATCACAAACAGTACTGTATTTGCAAATCTGGTATGTCATAAATGTATAGATGTAGCAGTACTGACTATCTGTATGTCATGTATGTCATATATGTCCTGATGAATTGAAAATGGGGGACCCTGATGTAAACAAGACGAAAGTCTTTCTCTGGTCTGCATCCCCTTAACAATTGTGTGTATTGAGCTGTACTGTATTGTACCCATTCTGCAATCTGTTAATAAAGTTTTCAATCAATCAATCAATCAATCAAAACCCTAACCTTAACCTTAACCCTAACCTTAACCTTAACCCTAACCCTAACCCTAACTCTAAGCATAACCCACTTCGAAAGAGGGCCAAAGCATGACCACTTTGAAGCAGAGAATATGTACAAGGCGGAAGAGACCCTTCGGCGCTAAACCAATCAGAGAGGGTCTTCGCTGAACCAGATCTCCTCTCTGGTAAACAAGAATACCCTGAAGACTCTGGCAGGAGCACTCATTCAAGGGTACTACGACTATGCTTGCACCTCATGGTACCAAAGCACCTCAAAGGCACTAAAAACAAAATTACAAACATCTCAAAACAAACTGGTCAGACTACTGCTTGACCTTACTCCTAGAACCCACCTCACCCCTGCCCACTTTGACAACCTATAGGATGGCGGCTTAGAGTAGACCAGGGGTTCCCAAACTTTTCAGGCCAGGGCCCAGAAAATAAGGCGTCAGAGAGCCGCGGCCCAATGTACATCGTCAGGCTTTTTTTTTTTTTTTTTTTGCCAGTCGACCGATTTTTTAAGCCAAATATCACTTCAATCCTATTAAGTTAGTTCAAGTTAGTTATTCATTTATATGTGCTATTTATGAGAGGGCTAACTTGTTGCAAAATAATAATGATAATAATAATAGCCTCATTAAAATACTATTGTTGCTTCGGTTGTTTTCAGCGTTTTATGTGCATAATCTGTTATTTAGTTTGAAATGTTCGTTGAAATAAGTAGATTTTTCGTTTTTGTTTATTTATTAAGTTAATATAAAACCATATAGTCACATTTTAGAATACAATAGAATAGAATTTTAGAATACAACTAGAAACACTGTCCTGGCCTGCTTCTAAGTTCAGTGGCCTGACAAAAAAAAAATAAAAAAAAATAAAGAAAATAAAAATAAATTTTTTTTTTTTTTATTTTTTTTTTATTTTTTTTTTTTAAATCATCTCGCGGCCCACCCGTGGCTGCTCGCGGCCCACCTTTGGGTCGCGACCCCGACTTTGGGAACCACTGGAGTAGACAACAGAGTACAGCAACTTGCAATGGGCCTGGTCTACATCTACAAGATACACTACACGACCAAGGTACCCATGTACACATGTCAAAATACTTCCCAAAGGTCAGTGAATACCACGATCACAACACCAGAGGGAGTTCCACAAATCATGTTAAACCTAGATTCGGCGCAAACAAGGGACTAAACACGTTTTGCAATTATGCCACATCAATGTGGAATGCCCTACCCAAAGCTGTAAAGGAATGTGAATCACTACCCACTTTCAAAATCACTCTCAAAGAACACCTACGGGAGACTGCAATACGAAACTGGCCCCTGCAAATGTCCTAACGACCTAACCCAACCCCCTCCAATGTACAGTAAATTACCAAGTATGGCTTTGTCAATATTCCAATGCACAGTTTTGCTTGTACAGTGTCCCCCACCCACCCAACCACCTCCAATTATGTACAGTCCCCCCAATAGTCTATTTGCCATCCCATAGAGCCCCATTGTGAACCCGGAAATTTCGGAACCACCAAAGTTTTATGATGGATATGGATAGTACGGGTCCCCAGCACTCAGAAACTGCCGGATGATAAGTTGTAAATGTTGGGCAACTTTTTTTATTTGCATAATTAGCATAAATCTGCATAATCGCCTAAATGGACAAATCTCAGAAACTACTTGATCAATTTCAACAATGTTGGAGTTGTTTTGGGGGTTATTCAGGATGCTGAATCCATTTATGATACTTAAGAGAAGACATTTATTTCAAAATTGCTATATTTACTGGAATTTACCAAATTTCTACTAATTTTGGTGCCATTTTTTATGAATTTTCAGTTCATAAATGTTTCAGAAGATGCTGAATTTATAGATCATTTTCATGAAAAGTTCAATTGTAAACAGAATGATAATAATAATAATAACTTTCATTTGTAGAGCGCCTAATGGGGTACTCTAGGCGCTTATGCTTGGTTACTGGGGTAACTGCAGCAGGTGAGCTCTGCCATGAGTCCACGTGGCAGCAGAGCAGTTTGTTGCCACAACTAGAAACTATTCTACTGGATTTTTGTTGTATGTAACTGTTACCTTATAAAATGTCCTCAGAACCCCAGTTCCTAGCCTTGACTGAGACTTCAGTGTGCTAATCGTTAACGCAAAACTTCCAAGTGAGTAGTGGCTAATTTGCACCATGATCTCATTCCTACTGTGGCAACGAGCAACTGCAGCTGCAGCAAATACAGACCCCTGATT
This sequence comes from Notolepis coatsorum, assembly GCF_963971535.1. NCBI lineage: Eukaryota > Metazoa > Chordata > Actinopteri > Aulopiformes > Paralepididae > Notolepis > Notolepis coatsorum. The sequence goes on from NC_140168.1 coordinate 54,206,655, forward strand.
TTCAAGGATTGTTGTTTCAATGCAAGTAAGTTGAGAAAATATAAACAGATACACAAACTGTGGTTTTATTACTATCCAATAACAAACACTGAATATAATATGATCACAAGCTGTCAGATGGCTAATGTTAACCCTAATAGCTTACTACAGTAAACTAGCTCTACAGTAAGCTAGCTCTACACAGTAAGCTACAGTAAGCTAGCTCTTAGGGTTAACGTTAGCCATCTGACGGTAACTAATGTTAATGCATATGTTAGCAATGTATGTCATGTAGGGGTGTAACGATTCGACCTCACTATGATTAGATTCGATTACGATTATTCAGGCAACAATTCAATGCATCATGAAATCTCTTCATTTGACCACGATTCGATTCGATTAATTTTCTATCAGTTAATTCCCCCAAAAATTTTTAAAACACAAATGTGGCTGGGGGAACTGATTCACTCAGCATGAATGGACTATAGGTCAACAATACACAAAAAAAAAATCTTTTTAAAGATATTTTTTTCCCGATTATAATCGATTCTAACATTTTCAAATCGATGCAGTTGAATCGTCACATTAGAGTCGATGCATTCCGATGCATCGGTGAATCGTTATACCCCTAATGACATGAATGTGTGATTATTACCTAGCCTCGCGTCACCAGGCTCTATCCCTTGTCACACAGAGAAGCACCAAGTTTGATTCTAAATATTGTATAGAGTATTCATATGGTACTTTTGCTCTCCTTAATGTAGAATTGTGTGATAGAAGATCTGAGGCACTGAGGCAGAGAGAGACCCAAAAGGTAATGCAAATACCAGTCAAGTTCCAGTCAAGATACCAATAACATGGGAAATACATGTTTTCATTGGAATAGTGAACAGCCCGTCCGAAATGTACATTCTGGCAATGTATCCATATTGCTCTGTAATGTAGAGTGTGTGGTAGTGCAGAGACGGAGGATACAAATAGTGCATTCTTCTTTTGTTAATTTCAGATTGACATGTCAAGGAAGAAATGCCTATTCGAGCCCTGTGACGGCAAGGACAATGACTTCAAGACATCTGGACCAAAAGGCATTACAGCTTTGCTTCAGAGGAGTGAAGAGCTTGACGATTCAGCTACAACTGAGACTTTATCGAACATCATTTCTACCCATGGTGTGTCACAAATCATGTTATAGCTCATATACCTCTAAGTCTAGAAAGGCAACCAAACGCAAGCTCAGCTCATCTGAAGGTCAGCTAGGGAAACGTATGTCTCGTTCTCATGCCTTTGACTTTTCTAAACAATGTCTGTTTTGTGGTATCATTTGCGAACCCAAAGACACCAAACACCCTGATAGATGGAAGGCAGTGAAACAATGCCGGACTGTTGAGAGACCAGGAATGCAATCCTTCAAAAACATCTTGTCTAAATGTGATGAGCGCCAGGATCAATGGGCTGAGGAAGTGGCTCTACGGGTAAATGCCGTCCTGGACCTGCATGCAGCTGATGCCCAGTATCACACCAAGTGCTACGATGACTTCAAGAGAGTTTCCTCAAGTGCAAGTTCCCAGTGCAGACCGTTTGATAGCTATTTAGCTGCTGTCATTGACCACATGAATGCAGACAAGTCATCAACCTGGACAGTGTCAGAGTTACATGATATATATGTAGCCAACTCCGGGCACCTCTGCAGTAAGCAGATGCTATCTAACTTGTGTGACTTTTATGGCGATGCTGTAGCTGTCATGAGGGTGGAAGGGTGCCAGACTATTGTTGGTTTTAGACATTCCATGAGTAAGTCACTCAAACTGGTAAAACGAGAAAAAACCACTGCCGCTGATGAAGTTATCACCAAGCTTATGAAGAGAGTGCAAGCTGAGGTGCAGAATATTCCCTTGTACCGTGAATATGACCTTGGCAGCTTCCAGCATGACAAGATCATACAAGCCACAAGTCCATCCCTTTTGAAGTTTGTCTCCTGTCTGGTATCAAAGGAAGGAAAAGTGACCAAACCATCACTTACACTCGCTCAGTGCATCCAGCAGCACATCAGTGGGTGCTGGAATCAGACAACCCTGGGGCTTGCCGTAAGACTCCACCATAAATATGGTAGCGCAGAGCTGGTCAAGAATCTTAACGAGCATGGCATTGTCACCACCTACGATGAAGTCATACGGTTCCGGAAGTCAGCTGCCAAATATGCTTCAGAGGACCCAGAGAAGTATCTGCGCACAGTTGGAGAGGCAGATTGGCCCCATCCACAGTTGGGGTGACAATTTTGATCTTGTGGTCTTCACACCGAACGGTTGCCGCACGACTCATGCCATGGCCACTCAGTTTGTGCAGAATCCTGCAGGTATTCTGTTCCCTGCAAGAGCCACTCTTGGTGGTGGGGTCGTGTCACTAAAACTACCTCGTCTGACAAAGCTTGACGCTGGGAAACTCTGTCTGGCTCACAAGAGCAGTTTTGTGATCGAACATTACACAGGCCCCAAGAAGATGACACCACCAGCTCTGAAAGAAGTCCCAATAACTGATTCCTCTGTTCCAGATGTCGTACTTGTTGATGCATCGCAACTCATCTACCATGTGGTGTGGCCATCATCAGGCACCGTTGCTGACCTCGCAGCTGGCATGGGGCACTGGCTTAAACGCTACAACACTCAAACATGTGTCATCTTTGACCGCTATGAGCAAGTGTCTGCCAAAGACCATGAGAGGCAGAGACGAGCTGGGGAGAGCTCCACAGAGTACCACCTTTCAGTGCCAACTCCTCTACCTAGTCTCGAAAAAGTGATGAAGAACAAAGCTAACAAACGGAGACTGGGTGAGCTTCTGTGCACACACAGTATAGGAGATCACATCACAATGGTTAGTAGAGCAGACAGCATTGTCACACATGACGAGGCCGATGTCTCCCTGATCTCATACATGCTGGATGCCACCATCAGTGGAGTTAAAACAGTCTGCATTCTCAGCGATGACACTGATATGTTTGTCCTGATGGTCTACTGGTGCTGGAAGAGGGACATCACCTGTCATCTACAGATGGAGAGATGGGATGGGACTGTCCTAAACATAAATCTGACAGTAGAAAACCTTGGTGAGCAGTGTCACTCCATCCTGGCTATCCATGCTCTCTCCGGATGTGACACCACCTCTTTTCCATGTGGGAAAGGAAAGGTATCTGCGCTTAAGGCCATGACAGCAGTATCTGGTGATCTGCTTCACATCATTGGAGAGGAGGGAACTACAGATTCACAAATCACAGAGACAGTGAAGAGTTTCTTCCTGACTATACAACCAGAGAAGATCAGCATCTCTCAACAATGCCAGATATGAAATCTACCGAAAGCGCAAAATCCCCCCAGCACTGAAGACACTGCCTCCGACAGACCTTAACGCTCTTCTCCATGGACGACGTGCCCATCTACAGGTGCTGCTTTGGAAAGCAGCAGACCGCCCAGACCCACCAGCTGTGGACATCACAGAGTTTGGATGGAACAAGAAGGAGGGTGAAAAGGAGGGAGAGGAAGTCATCATGCCTGTCCTGGATGGAAGCCCAGTTGCTCCGCCTGCCCTCTTGGAAATGATTAGTTGCAACTGCAAAGCAGGTTTGAAGCCATGTTTAAAAGCAAAGTGCAGCTGCGTATAGCTGCAGGCCTGGCGTGTACCAACTACTGCTTCTGTAAAGGCAATGACAGCACATGTTGCAACTCACTGACACACTCGCAGCAAAAAGAAGATGACATTAAAGTAAATTCAGAGGAAGATGAAGACAGTGGGGAGGAGTTTGATGATGAGGAGTTTGATGATGTGGATTCAGAGTTCTGAACACGGTAGCCACTTTCTGAGTGAGATGTAATTATCTACTACTATGCAGTAGGAGGAAGCGCATATTGTTATGTTGTGGCCTATATGCTTGAGTAATGTAAATACCTTTCTTTTGTTATTTCTGTTTTATTAAGCTATGTTATTGTACACCAGTTGCATGTTGTACCAGTTTTTGTTTAGTTTTTCCAATTAGCTGTGACGTTACAGGTAGTAAATAAAAGAGCGGATGCCCTTCACATCTGAGTCTTTGTCTTGACAACGCAGATCTTTATACACCTGCCTATCTACTGTACTATGTCAATATGACATTACCATATGAACTATTTGGGGTCAGTAGAGATATTGTGAATACATAATGTCTGTGCTGTCCAAATGTAATCATTTCAGTGTCCTCTAAAACTTTCTAATTGACTGAAAATGCACCAAAATTGCACCAAAATGAGTTGAAATTTTGTAAATTTTAGTAAATATTGCAATTTCATAACTCTTGAGTATCACCAATGGATTCAGCATCCCGAATAACCCCCAAAACCACTCCAACATTGTTGAAATTGATCAAGTACTTTCCGAGATTTGTCCATTTAGGCGATTATGCAAATGTATGCTAATTATGCAAATAAAAAAAATTGCCCAACATGTTAAACTTAGCATCCGGCAGTTTCTAAGTGCTGGTGATTGTCGTATTCGATTTATATAGAATAATCTTCAGGACGAGGAGATTGCATTTAGATATTTATTCAAAGGTAAGTACTCGTTAAGCATGAGTGTAACTCCATCCACGGCTGGCAGCCAACTGACTGTCAGGACCCCTTGACAGGTATACATAATAGGAAGGTGCGCCTGGCGCGCCTGTCGTAAATGATATATTCAAAGCATGAATATTACATCCTCCTTCTTTTAAAGAAAGCTTTATAAGCTATGAACAAAATTGAAATAAAGAAAGGTTGTGCAATACTCTGTAAGAGTTTCTTTGTAAACAATAACAAGTGCGTTACCTGTGTCAGGACCAGGCAATGTAAACAGGTAGGATTAATATGTTAAACATAAAAGATTCATGTATCAAGGTATTACAGTTCGTATTGTGTGCCCTCTTATTCTGGAAAGTCTGCTTTAATATTTGAATACTTCAGCTGTGAAAAGGTATGTATTCATGGCTTATTTGGTCGTGTGTCTCAACACTCTTACCATATGCAGTTCTTATTGTAGAATTAGCTTGCTAACAAAATGGGAAAATATCGACAATTAAGCAAGGTAAGTAGGTCATAGATTCAACACATATAGTAAGTCATCATTTCAGCATACATTAATATTTTGTTACATTTCACCACCCCCTTTTTTTTTTTTTTTTTTTATTGGGGTAAATGGTGTTATAATAGGGCAGCGATCCGCCTGCACCCTGTACATTTATAGGTCTAAAATGTCCCGAGGCTTCACTGCTCGGCCGGATCTGGTGTAGTATGAAGCTGAGTTCTCTTCTGAGTCCTCTGACAGTTCAGGGTCGTTGGTCTCCGGCGGTTGATCGACGCTCTCTGGACTTGGCATACCGTCGCTGTCCTGGAAGTGTTCCTCTTTTGTGTCCCTCAGGTGCCTGCGGTTGCGGCGGTATTCGCGTCCATCTTGGGTGCGAACGTGGTATGACCGCGCAGTGTCGGCTGGTTGTATGACTACTGCTGGCCTCCAGCGTCCATGTTCTTGTAGCCTGACAGATTCACCACAATGTAGTGGGGGCAGCGGTCTAGCTGACCTGTCATAGTATTTCTTCTGGTGCTGTTGTCTCTGCACTCGCTTGTCATGTCCATCTTTGGGGCTTACTACCCCTGGCCGCAGCTGTTGGTTGGTGCTCGGGAGGGTTGAGCGTAGCCTGCGGCTCATCAACAGCTGTGCCGGCGACTTGAAGTTGTCGACTGGGGTGTTACGATATTCCAGGAGGCTTAGGTACGGGTCTCTTCCGTCTGCCTTAGCCTTGTCCATGAGTGATTTTGCCGTCTTCACAGTTCTCTCCGCTAGTCCGTTGCTTTGCGGATAGTGTGGGCTTGACGTGACGTGTGTAAACTCCCACGACTTGGCGAATGCCTCGAACTCTTTAGACTTGTATTGTGGTCCGTTGTCTGAGACTATGGTCTCTGGGACGCCATGCCTGGCACAGGCTGCCTTTAGCTTGTGGACAACAGCTGCCGATGTGGTGCTGTGAAGTCTGTCTAGTTAGAAGAATCTGCTGTAGTAGTCGACGGTCACAACATAGTCCTGGTTGTTCCAGTTAAAGAGATCTGTCCCTACAACCTGCCAGGGGCGGTCTGGGATACGATGAGGCATCATGGTCTCCTTGGTGTTTGATGGGCGGCGCTCTTGGCATATTGAGCACTTCTCCACGACTTGCTCTATATGTCTACCCATTCCAGGCCAGAACATGATGTCTCGTGCTCTCAGTTTGCATTTTTCCATTCCCATGTGGCCTGCATGGATCTTGATCAGCATCTCTCCTCTGAGGCTGGTAGGGATGACTATTTTCTCCCCTTTGAAAATTATTCCATTCGTTTTGGATAGTTCATCTCGGTGATTCCAGTATTCGGTGATGTTCTGGGGGCATTGTTTTCTTTCCTCAGGCCATCCCTCCAGGATAGCCTGGCTGAGCAGCTTTAGCTGTGTGTCATTGTCTGTTGTTTCTCTGATCTCCTGTAGCCTGTCGTCGTGTACAGGTAAGCTGTTGTATACCATGTGTACCTGAAGGTCCATCCCTTCACTGAGACCGTCGTCGTGAGAGGTGAGTGATTTCCTGGACAGCGTGTCGGCTACTGGGATGTCTTTCCCAGGGCGGTGCACGATCGTGAAGTTGTACTTGTGTAGTTGCAGTATCATCCTCTGTAACCGCGGTGGGGCTGCGGCGATCGGCTTCTTCATGATCGACTCCAGGGGCTTGTGGTCAGATTGCACCATAACATGGCGACCGTAGGCATATTGGTGGAAGCGTTTGAATCCATAAAGGACTGCGTACATCTCCTTTTCGATTTGTGCGTAGTTGACCTCGCTGTCCGTGAGTGATCTGGATGCGTAGCTAATGGGCCTTCCTTCCTGCATCAGCACAGCACCCAGACCATACTTTGATGCGTCCACTTGTAAGCTGAGCTCCTTATCTGGGTCAAAGTAGATGAGGACTGGCCCAGGTTCACTGGTAAGTATGTCTTTCATCTTTTGGAATGCAGCGTCGTGCTGCGCGTCCCACAGGAACTCATTCGATTGTTTAAGCAGCTGTCTCATGGGTGCGTTGATCTCGGAGAGGCTCGGGGCGAACTTCGCCAGATAGTTGACCATACCTAGCACGGTCTCCAGTTCTGCACGGCTCTTTGGCGCCTCCATCTCCTTGATGGCAGCTATCTTGCCTGGGTCAGGCTTCATGCCGTCAGCTGAAAGGATGTGCCCGAAGTAGCTCACTTCGGTGGCTCCGATGGTGCACTTGTCTGCGTTGAGCCGAACGCCTCTCTCCCGTGATCTCACCAACATTGCATGTAGGTTCTTATCGTGTTCTTCTCTGGTCACGCCATATACAAGGATGTCGTCTACTATAGCTGCTACTCCGTTCAGTCCCTCGTATGTCTCGTCGATTTTTCGTTGGAACTCGTCCTGGGCAGAAGCGAGCCCAAATGGTAATCGTAGGAATCTGTATCGTCCAAACGGTGTGTTGAACGTCGTCAGCTTCGATGATTCTGTGGAGAGCTTGATGGACCAGTATCCCGACCTTGCATCCAGTACGCTGAAATAGCGTGCGCCTGTTAGTCTGGGTGTGATGTCCTCTAGTGTCGGCAGAGGGTAGTGCGGGCGCTTGATAGCCTTGTTTAGCTCCTTAGGATCCAAACATAGTCTGAGCTTGCCTGTGCGTGGTTTCTCAACAATGACCAGTGCACTGACCCACTCCGTTGGTTCGATGACTCTAGCGATGATCTGTGTGTCTTCCATACTCTGTAGCTCCTTCTTTAGTCGGCCACGCAGGGCGATCGGTGTCCTTCTCAGTGGGCAGACTACTGGCGTGGCGTCTGGGTCTATATGGATGTGACACTCTCCTGGGAATAGTCCTATCCCTTTAAACACGTCGTGGTATTCTTCCATGATGGTCTGTTTATCTGTGTGTGCATTTACTGACAACACTAGTTTAATGAGGTCCATATTCAGGCATGCCTGTAAACCTAGAACTGGGGGTGCCTGAGTGTCTACTATGTAAAAGTCTAACAACATGCCACGCTCTTTGTATTTACACTTTAATGTGCATGTGCCCTTTACCACTAGCTTCTCTCCACCATATCCTGTCAGTCTGCGTGAAGTAGGCTGTATTTTGCGTTTATCTTGTAAACTGTGATACTCTCTCAAAGGAATTACATTTACTTGTGCACCTGTGTCTAGCTTAAATTTAAGCTCTGTGCCCTGTTTGCCTACTTGTATGTCTGCGAACGCTTGTTCTGTTGCATCAAATCGTCTGTCTGTCACGGTGTCTACATACAGTTCGTCTGACTCTTCTCCTGACTCAGAGCGCATGCTAATCTCGTGTACTGACTTTTTCTGGAAACTACCGGCCCTGCAGACTTTGGCAAAGTGGTTCCATTTTCTACACTTTGTGCACTGTTTCCCCCTAGCTACACAGTTATCCCCTTCCTTGTGAGCTCTACCCCCACAGTATCCACAGTTCTTACGTGTGTCTGTGTCGCTCGCTCTGTTCGCTCTCTCTGTCCACTCTGCTCTGGGGCGATATCTCTGTGCGCTATACTTCTGTTCATGTCTGTGTACCTCGTGCACAAGCTGCTCCTGCGCGCTGCTCGTGGCGCCAGTAAAGCTCTTTATCTGTGATTGTGCTAGCTCGTGGGCTCTAGCTATATCTACCGCTTTGTCTAACGACAAGTCTGATCCAACGTTTAATAGTTTCTCTCTTACTTTTGCTGAGTGTATGCCAAACACAATGCGGTCTCTAACCATCTCATCATTGTTCACATATGCACAGTCCTTCACGAGTAGTTTCAATGCAGTGACAAATTGTTCAAATGACTCGCTAGGTTGCTGGGTTTTCTCATGGAATTTGTACCTGGTGAAAATCGTGTTCCTCCTTGGAAGTACATATGCTTCGAAATTGTCATAGTAGCTCTTCAATACCTTTGCTTCATCTGCACTGAGAGTCCATGTGTTGTGAATGTCTCTCCCTCTTTCTCCGCTCCACAGTAGCAGGTAGCTACATTTCTCGTCCTCTCCTTTCTTCTTGAGTGGGCCCGAAAACATTAGCTCTGCATGCTGCCTGAACTTCTTCCATTCTCCCGGTAAGTCCAGAGAATCCCAATTCATCCGTGGCGACGGGACTCCGTTGATATCCATGTTCATCCCGCTTCTGACACCATGTCGTATTCGATTAGAATAATCTTCAGGACGAGGAGATTGCATTTAGATATTTATTCAAAGGTAAGTACTCGTTAAGCATGAGTGTAACTCCATCCACGGCTGGCAGCCAACTGACTGTCAGGACCCCTTGACAGGTATACATAATAGGAAGGTGCGCCTGGCGCGCCTGTCGTAAATGATATATTCAAAGCATGAATATTACAGTGATGACCCATACTATCCATATCTATCATAAAAGTTTGGTGGTTCCAAAATTTCCGGGTTCATCGTGTTGGCAAATAGACTACAAGAGAGGGTCTTCGCTGTACGCGGCTAGCCAATCAGAGAGCGCCTTCGCACACATAGGCTACGGACAGGTGAGGCTGCGCATGCGGAGGAAACACTGTGCGCATGACCGTATCATTCCAGACAGAGAGGATAATAAACAAACAAACATGCACGCTGCTGCATGACCCATCGTGACGAGCTGGGGAAACAGAGTCGCATTAAGGTAGCGTTCGTATTACTGTACTATCCCACATTGGCTATATTTGTTTACAATGTTTGACATGATCGTCTTTTGTCAGACTGTTATTATTGCAAAATATTGTAACATAAAGGTAGCTAACCTACCCGCTTAGCTACTTTTAGCTTTAGCTAGGAAGACACGGCTGTACTGCAATCTGCTGGCTAACCTAACTAGCTATTAGCTCCAACCCCACAGGCTGCCATTTTGACAGATTGATTGAAAAGTGTATTAACAGATTGCAGAATGGGTACAGTACAGCTCAATACATACAATTGTTAAGGGGATGCAGACCAGAGAAATACTTTCGTCTTGTTTACATCAGGGTCCCCCATTTTCAATTCATCATAACATATATGACATACAGATAGACAGTACTGCTACATCTATACATTTATGACATATCAGATTTGCAAATACAGTACTGTTTGTGATACAGCTTGTTCGTTTGTGATACATCTTCGTTTGTTTTGTTTAGTTAGAGAACGTAGTCAGCTTAGTACCATTGCCAGTCAACGTGAACTAACTCTGCTACCGTTAGCTAAAGGCAGTGGTTAGCTACTATAGCACATTGAAAACCAACTAACCTTAATGGTAGAAGAATGTAACGTTAACTGGCTAAGCCACTGATAAAGCCAAGCCTAAGCTAACCACTAGCGTTAAGTAGTAAAGCTCGCTAACAGCAGTTATGACAAACGTTCAATTATTATTGTGTTAACAAGAATTGAGTGGCGACTAAGCCTAGACTATGTATTATGTTTAGGTTGCTTGTCTAGAAGTGCAAATACCCACGGCATGCTGCATAATGGATGTTTAGCCATTCTGCAATCTGTTAATAAAGTTTTCAATCAATCAATCAATAGCCTAGCTCAGCAGCCTGTCAACAACAAGTGAGTGAGTGTGGACTGTCTACCTCTCTGTTACATATTAAGGTGGTCCTGCTAGGGCTGTGCGATATGGACAACATATTATATCATCATGATATGGGAAATTCCATATCTCAACAACGATATAGTACGTTTTGTGTCAATTCAATAACACATTTGTCTATACAAAATAACTACTACATACTTCATTGCTACATTTAGATAATTCTGAGTGTGAATTAAATACAAATGAAAGGCACGCACATGCATGCATGTGCACTTCAGATGTAAAAATTGCACTGTTCAGAGTGTATTGTACAGCTACAGGAAAAACTGCACGCAAAGACTAAATGTGGCTTATAATGATGATCTATGACTGTTCTTGCATGTCCCTAGATGGCACAGTGCCAGCCAGCTGTTTGTCAGTGTGGGTATACCTACATTTAATAAGGCACTTGTAAGAAACCTTATGTACAGGTTTATGTGTGTCGGTTAGATGACTCATTGAAGTTGAGCTTATAGGACTAGATATTACAATCCCTTAGATAATCAGCACTTTTTTTGAATGGGGTAGTGGTAAAAGCTTCACTGGGGTCTTCAGGTGGGCACCCTCCTTCATTGGTGTTTCGTTAACAGGCCCACTACACCTCCGAAGGGCTCAACGGCAACGGCAACGGCAAATTACTTTCAGCCGGGGTACTGATGCTCAGTGGACTGTGGGTTAAATCCTGCCGCTGAGCTTCACTCGCCTGACTTGACCTTTCTCTCAGAAGATAATGGTCAATGCGAGATCCCGGCCTCACTTTCTTCAAGCACTTCATCCGGCCTTGATGTATTCGTAGGCCTCTGATGGATGTTACCTTGGACCAGCCACAGCTACATACTCTGTGCTCCTGTCCTTCAGTTGATGTGCCGATTATCTGGTTCGTCGTCGTTCCAGGGTCAGTTACCGGGTGGTCAGCCGATGAGTCCTCTTCCGCCCCCGCTCTCGCAGCTCTCTCCATGACAGCCCCGTTGGGGTCTTTCCTTCCTGTCAGCTGTCTTTCCAAGCCGTCACATGGTCTTTCCCTTGTTGTCAGCTGCACTTTCACAGCAGTCACTGGATTTCTCCAGTTTATCAGTTGAGCTTATAGGACTAGATATTACAATCCCTTAGATAATCAGCACTTTTTTGAATGGGGTAGTGGTAAAAGCTTCACTGGGGTCTTCAGGTGGGCACCCTCCTTCATTGGTGTTTCGTTGACAGGCCCACGACACCTCCGAAGGGCTCAACGGCAACACCTGGCGAACAGTGTTATTGTGGCCTTAATTAATCCTGTCAAAAGTAACACCAGGTTCAACTCTATCTTGTGGCGACATTTGGTGAAAGAGCCTAGCTGTATTTTTTGACTGAGTATTTTTGATACCAAGGATTGTTGTTTTTAGAGATGTTCCGATACCATTTTTCCCTTTCCGATCCGATTCCGATACCTAAGCTTTGGGTATCGGCCGATACCGATATTTATCCGATACCAGTGCATAAAAAAAAATTAAAAAAAAAAATTATATAAATTATACTTTTTTTTTTTTTTTCAGATACTGTTATACTGTTTTTTAGTAATAACTAGAACGTATAGTATTTATTCAACAACAGGTGATTGTATAGATTTGTATTAGTATCATTAATCAATGAGTATGGGCTGCAGCACTGCAGATATACCCTACTCCAATGATCCACACGGACATTAAACGGTGTTGCACTCGCTACTCAGTGGCTCTGCAGATATACCCTATTCAGTCTGTAAGCTAGTGGCAGATAGAACGTTCATGTTGGGATTTTTGATGCAAAATAAATATTCAACATTCTCTTTTGAAACTCCGCCTCAGACTCTTATCCTTTGGCACTTGCTGTACTTTGCTTGCAGGTCTGCAGCCATTATTGCTGGATTATGTGAATAGCACCAACTTTAGACACGGTAACGTTATCAAGCTAAGCTAACTGACCTAGCTCCGTAGCTCGTCTTCCCGCATTGCCATTAAGATAACGTTAGTAATAGTCAGCTAACGCTAGTCCGTAGCTACTTAACTTAAATACAGTTCACCGTGGGTGCATTATTGTTGATAGACGGTCACGGACAGTGTTAGGTCCTGGAGAAAGGACAGGCGATCATCTGATTTGATGTAACGTTAAAAGCGGATGTTGTTCCAACTAGCTATCTTTCCAGCTAATGCTATCATAACACCAGCAAAACACATCCCGTCCGAGCTCCCTGTCACACCGCACTGTCGGGGACAATGGAATTTAAGAAAGTGTATCTGCTGTTAAAATGACACAGCATCACACTTTAAAACATGTTCATTTTATAATCCTCACTCTCCGCAGGACTCGGCAGGAGATAAATTACATCATGGGATCGGAGGCTAGAATTTACGTGTACTCGCCGATACCGATACCAGCATTTTAGGCAGTATCGGCGGCATTTCCGATACCAGTATCGGTATCGGAACAACTCTAGTTAGTTGTTTTTACTGTTTTATATGTTTTGTATAGGGATGCACGATATTGATTTTGACACCGATACCGATAACTTTATGCTCCTCAAGCCGATAACCGATATTTATTGTATTATATATATATTTTTTAAATGTATATATATATATATATATATATTTTTTTTTATCAATTTTTTTTTTTTTTATTTATAGGCTCCGACGTCATCGGTACTGCTATCGGTACTCGAGAAATTATGGAGTTTTTTTTTTGAGGAATTTAAACGTCGCAAACTAATCTTGTTGGCCATTTTCTATATCTCTCCTGCCTCGGTGTCTGCCTGCGCGAGGAGCGGGCTGTGCTCACACACACACTCGCTCACACACACACTCACTCACACACACGGGTGCTGCCGAGTACAGACAGCTCTGCTCTCATCATGGCGGACAGAACGAAACGTTCAAAAGTCTGGGTCTATTTCACTAAAGTCGATGCTGACAACGCTCGTTGCCACAAGTGCAACAAGACATTTGCCAGTAATGTATAAGCGCTGGTACTTGTCAATGTGGCTGGCGGGGAGCTAACGTTATTAGCCTGAGCTCCGAGTAGAATAATGGCCGACAATCCGGAGGTAAATAAACGAACGAGAGCTTCTGATTGGTGGTAAGAAGAAGAGGTGGGTGCAAGCGGTGGGACGTAATTGGCAGATCAACTGTCTGCCTCCGAATGTAACGTGACTACGTCACAGCCAAGAAAGGGAGTGCTGGATTTGTGAAAAACTCCCTGTTCCTAGGGCTGGGCGATATGACGATATTATATAAATATCGGGTACAGTTCATTAACGATACACTTTTTAAACGTATCGTGGATATCGTGATGTTTTGCCCAAGAGGCTTGTGTTGCGTCAATCTGGTCCACACGTTGACACTTTTGAACAGCGCCGCCCCACACACACTACTGCATCAAAAGTTACTACTTATGATAACAAAGGCATTCGTTTTGTGGCATTGACGTTATATAGTTACACTTTTAATAACATCAGCGTATTTACATAGCAACGACCGAGGTCGACCTAGATATAGCAAGCATTAGCCGTTCATATCTCAGCCCGTGCTGACTCCGTTGTGCCCATTCTGCGGTCTGTTAATAACGTTTTCAATCAGACAGATGTATGGAAATGCTTTTATTATAACATCCGTTACAGTAAAATCATTATGCCTCCAGTCGTTTAGTCATTCTGCAGAGCTAAAAGGTAAAAGTCAGCCGCGGCGAGCTACCGCTGCCATTGTTGTTTTCATTGAGCTCTCCAATAGCGGAAGTAAAAAATTAATACGCGCTTGCCGATTGGTGCTAAGAACAGCAGGGCGGGTGCAAGCGATGTGACGTAATTGGCAGACGCGACTGTCAATCAAACTGATTCTGTTTGCCGACTGAATGAATATAAACGTTATTAACAGATTGCAGCATAGGTACAATACAGTACAGCTCAATACAACAACAGTCAACAGTGGACTGGAGGATGCAGACCAGAGAAAGACTTTCGTCTTGTTTACATCAGGGTCCCCCATTTTCAATTCATCATATTTCGTATCTAAATCATATAATATCTCATTGCTAAATATATGCAATATATAATCTAATAATCCAATAATCTAAATCTAATATATAATATAAAAATGCTAAATGCATGGGTATTTTATTTTGTCTTTAATGTTAGCTTGCAAACTCAAATACTGTCTTGGTAAGCCTCATAATGAATTGTTTGGGGGAAAAAAAGAAAAACATCGTGATGCGTATCGTGTATCGCCGAAAGGTCAGAAAATATCGTGATATCATATTTAGGCCATATCGCCCAGCCCTACCTGTTCCTAAACCACACGCTGTCAGTCGTACCACAGTACTGGCAAAACGGGGGGAGGCTATAATAAAAACAAGCGTCCTTCATCCAAATCCACCCACACCGGATTTCTTTTAACCAAAAAATGTATTATATATTATCGGAGCTATCAATAACGTTATCGGGTTTATCGGGATGACGTCATAATTGCTGATATCGGCCCGATAATTATCGTGCATCCCTAGTTTTGTATTGTATTATGTTTTTTTTTATATGGACCTTTCCTAAGTGTCTGGAATAAAGTTGAATTGTATCATGCACACACACACAGAAAACGTCTCTTACCTTAGCATCTCTTTCTACCTGCTGCAGGCAGAGATGAGACATGCTTGATTTCCATTAGGGCTGGGCGATATGACGATATTATATAAATATCGGGTACAGTTCATTAACGATACACTTTTTTAACGTATCGTGGATATCGTGATGTTTTGCCCAAGAGGATTGTGTCGCGTCAATCTGGTCCACCCCGTTCAAACTTTTGAACAACGCCGCTCCCACACACACACTACTGCATCAAAGTTAGTACTTATGATTAACAAAGGCATTCGTTTTGTGGCATTAACGTTATATAGTTACACGTTATATAGTTACACATCAGCGTTTTTACCCAAACATAGCAACGTCCGATGACGACATAGATAGCAAGCGTTACTGTTCATATCTCAGCCCATGCCGAGTTGTGCGTGCCCATTCTGCGGTCTGTTAATAAAGTTTTCAATCAGACAGATGTATGGAAAGGCTTTTATTATAACATTTGTTGCAGTAAAATCATTATGCCTCGTTGTCATGCTGCGGTGCGCTAGTAATCACTCGTCGGCCGCGGTGAGCTGTTGTTGTTGTCGTTGAGCTGAGCTCTCGTTAAAATCAATGGAGGGCATTCAGGAATGTAAAAAAAGAATAGCGCTTGCCGATTGGTGCTAAGAACAGCAGGGCGGGTACAAGTGGTGTGACGTAATTGGCAGACTCGACTGTCAATCAAAATTATTCTGTTCCCGGCTGAATGATTGAATGAATGAAAAAAAACGTTATTAATGATTGCAGAATGGGTACAATACAGTACAGCTCAATACAACAACAGTGGACTGGAGGATGAAGACCAGAAAAAGACTTTAGGCTTTTTTACATAAGGGTCCTCCATTTTCAATTCATCAAAACATTTAGAGACATACAAATATACAGTAGTTTCATAAAAATGCTAAAATCCTATTGATTGATTGATTGATTTAAAACTTTATTAACATATTGCAGAATGGGTACAGTACAGCTCAATACATACAATTGTTAAGGGGATGCAGACCAGAGAAAGACTTTCGTCTTGTTTACATCAGGGTCCCCCATTTTCAATTAATCATATTTCATATCTAAATCATATAATATCTCATTGCTAAATATATGCAATATATAATCTAATAATCTAAATCTAATATATAATATAAAAATGCTAAATGCATGGGTATTTTATTTTGTCTTTAATGTTAGCTTGCAAACTCAAATACTGTCTTGGTAAGCCTCATAATGAATTGTTTGGGGAAAAAAAGAAAAACATTGTGATGTGTATCGCCGAAAGGTCAGAAAATATCGTGGTATCATATTTAGGCCATATCGCCCAGCCCTAATTTCCATCACAGTCCAGCTGTTCTGTTCTGTATTGTTGGTGTTGCAGGGAGTGTCATTGTGTGTCACGTTCCTCTGCGTTTGTTTGTTAGTTATTCCAGCACATGTGCACAGGGTCAGGAATTAAGTAAAATACTGACATAAAGCAATTCTGCTGTTTTGTTTTGTTTTGTTGCAACAATAGCAATAGAAACTATAGAGTAATATATCCATTGATACTGATAGATGTTTTTCTCTCATCCCACAATATAACTCACCATATATTATATATATATAATAATTTTTCTGTATGAAACTAAATAAATAAAACTGCCATCATGTGTTGTTCCAGGTGTGACAATGGGGAAGTCACTCTCCCTCCTTGCCAAGCAGACATGCCACGATGAGGGGCATGAAGGCTTGACATCTGCTCCAGAGGATGGCATGGAAGGCGAGGATGGGAAAGCTTGCGACATTTCCCAGTTTCCCTATGTGGAGTTCACGGGACGGGACAGTGTAACATGCCCAACCTGCCAGGGCACTGGGAGGATCCCCAGAGGTAAGCAGGGGGAGTCTACATAGGCATGTCGAACATTCTAGCTGGCATTGTGATACCTTCAGTTTAGGTCTATTTTGTAGGGATGCCCCGATAACGTTTTTTGCCACCGATACCGATCGTCTATGAGCCATATCGGCCGATACACTGCCGATACCAATTGTTTTTGGTTTTGTTATAGCAGCTGGCAGTATTATACTGTAGGTCTAACACAGGCATTCTCAAAGTCCGGACTCCAGTCCAGATCCGGACCGAACCACAACTGTCTCTTTTCACAAGTATTATCTGCGAGACATCGCCACAACTCTCTGCTATCTCCACTGCGAGCAGCATCTCTGCATGTCTGACTGCTCCACTGTCTGTGTGTCTGTCTACTCTGCTTTGGTCCAATCACATTCTCCCACCCACAGTCTGCGAATCAGAGGCAGAGTAGGGCCGGCCTTCACGGAATGCGTGTCGTCTCTTTCATAGACCTGGGGGAGTGTAGCGGGGCTCAATGTGAGAGAGTAGTCGTCGGAATCCGATGTTTTTGACTACACTTAATGGCTGGTCGTCCAGCCCTATGAATTCCATGACTTTTCTTGTGATTGCCTTAGCTTTCTGACTATCACGCTTATACGCACAGGGGCTCTCTCTAAAGTGGTTTGCATTAGTGGCCGTTTTGGTTCTTTCTCTGCCTTTTTCTTTTTACTCTCCGCGGTAAGCTTAACAAACTATGCTCCTCTGGGTGATGGGACTTCAAGTGTCTTATTAAATTTGTTGTGTTGAAACTTTTTACATTGCTTCCCCCACGAGGTATTTTATCCTGGCATACATTGCAGATGGCATTTGTTGCATCTGTCTCAGACACTTTGTAATAGTTCCACACTGCCGACATGTTTTAAGTCAGTTAGCATGCGACAATGACAACAACTACGCTGAGAATTGGCTCATGTTTTTCACGTCATCGATCGGTTTTCGCAATCGGCGTCTAGATCGGAATTCCCCAATATCATATTTATACTGAATATCAGCCGATACCGATTGCTGGCCGATCGATTGCGGCATCCCTACTATTTTGTAAATGGTAAGCCTCCTCACAGAGACATGAGTCACTGACAAAAGTATGTATTTAATTGAAAGCTTCTTGAATCAAGGTTTGGATCAAGGTTTATTATTATGAAGGTTTAGTCACCAATGTAGAAGTGAACATCTCCGGATGCTGACATTGAACCAGCATCATAAAGGAAAATAATTCAACCCTGAATACAATCCTGGTCCAAGTGGTTGTTGGAACATCAACATTGTGGTCAAGGAAACATTGGTCTGATTGTCTAAAGACCATGGTTTGAATCAATGCAGTTGGACCGTATTTGTCGAGTTTGAAACTTGCTCATGGAGGCATCACTCTTGCTTAGACAGGCCTGTTCATAGTTCAGCACTCAGTGATACACCATATCTATACTAGGCTTGGGCGGTATGATGGTATTACGGTATACCAGGGTATTTCGAGATCCCGCCGGTAAGATTCTCAATACCGTGACGTCACAGACTGCTATTACACTGACACGAGTTGATTGTAGTGCACTGCACAGCACGCGCCAGCAGAGGGTTACGTGGCTACCGTTCTGGGACTGGGAGCTAACGTTAGTAGTAGTACCTGGATGGTGCAGGGTTACGTGGCTACCGTTCTGGGACTGGGAGCTATCGTTAGTAGTACCTGGATGGTGCGTGCTAGGCTTGGGCGGTATGACGGTATTAGGGTATACCAGGGTATTTCGAGATCCCGCCGGTATGATTCTCAATACCGTGACGTCACAGACTGCTATTACACTGACACGGAGTTGATTGTAGTGCACTGCACAGCACGCGCCAGCAGAGGGTTACGTGGCTACCGTTCTGGGACTGGGAGCTAACGTTAGTAGTAGTACCTGGATGGTGCGGGGTTACGTGGCTACCGTTCTGGGACTGGGAGCTATCGTTAGTAGTAGGGGTGGGACGATACATCGATCCAGATCGATATATCGATCTAATTTCAAATATCAAGTAGGATCGATGCCACGTAAAACGATCGATCATTATCGATTAATTTTCCTGTTGCGCCGCGCGCAAGTCTCATCTAGAAACCGAAAGCGCCGGCAGCTGGATTCGCGCGAGATCATCACGTGAAACGGGAAATCAAACCACCAACACAACAGTCAACAGCAGCTGCAGGATGGCTAACAACCAAAACATTGACGGTGAGGATATTATCTCTCCTAAAGGAAACAAATCAGCGGCCTGGACATACTTTGGGTTTCGGATGAAAGACGGGACAACAGACAAATCGCATGCCGTCTGCAAACAATGTAAATTAGAGATTCGTTACTCGGGAAACACGACAAACCTTGCTGTGCACCTCAAGAAGAAGCATGGCATTGATCCCCATGCCGCCGCTAGTGCGTCAGAGGCTGCGAAGTCAACAACAACACCAGTCTTGACAAGTTTCTTTCCGCAGAAACTAAATCACAACTCCAAAAGAGCGATGAGTATCACGGCTGCAATTACCAATTTCATTTGCAAAGACATGAGGCCTTACAGCGTTGTTGAAAACGACGGCTTTCGTGATCTACTCCATACTCTGGAGCCGCGATATACCATTCCATTGAGAAAGCACTTCAGTGAAACGTGTATACCGACTCTCTACAATACTATTCGAAACAAAATAAAAGGTGAGCTAATGAACGCAGAACGAGTCGCTCTCACTACAGATGGTTGGACGTCATGTACCACAGAATCATATGTAGCTGTGACCTGTCATCATATTGACAAAGACTGGCAAATGAAATTATGTTCTCCAGACACGCGTTTTGAATGACTCACACACAGGAGCAAATATTGGCACAGTTTTGACCGAAGCATGTGAAGAGTGGAATATAAGCGACAAAAGACCTGCGCTTGTAACGGATAATGCCAGCAACATGCTTGTAGCCGGAGTAGAGGCAAATATGTCGCCACACATAACATGCTTTGCACATACTATCAACTTGGCGACGCAGAAAGGCCTTAAATGTGCTGGTGCAGCACGTCTTTTGGGCAGAGTGAGACGGGTTGTCTCGTATTTCCACCGCAGCACGGTGGCAACTGCACTTTTAAAAGAGAAGCAGAAGTTGCTTGGACTTCCAGAGCACAAGCTAAAGCAAGACGTGATAACACGCTGGAACAGTTCATATGATATGCTCAAGCGTTTTTTGGAGCAACAAGCTACAGTGTGCGCCACACTGCTGGACAGAAAACTAAGAAAAGGTGCAAAGGACGTGCATACACTCAACGAGAGTGACATCACTACAGCTGAGGACTTGGTCAACCTGCTTGGACCAGTGTAAAGTGCCAGCACCATCATGTGTGAGGAAAAACAGCCCACTCTGTCTGTCATTGCTCCAATGAAAGCTAAACTGTTGGAGCATTTCAGCATCTCAGAGGAAGACTCCACCTTGCTGACAGAGATGAAGGAGGTAATGGCCGGCCAGCTTGGAGAGCGGTATATGGGCTTGCATGAAGTCCTGCAGAGAGCATCTGCCTTGGACCCAAGATTAAAAAAGCTGCCATTTCTAAGTGAGGCAGAGAGACGAGAGCTGCAACATTCCAGGGTGTCATCCATGAGGCTGCAGAGCTGTGGGACCAGAAAGTAAGATCATATTATTTTGTCTATTTGTGTTTTAGAAATGCAAACACTATTCATAATGGATGTATTATTCATTACTTTATTTAGTGTTGTAATGATTATATTTAATATTTGTGTGTGTGTGTGCGTCTCTACAGAATGACAGCGGTGCGGGTGGAGCCGAGTACACCTCCTCACGCATCTGATGACCAACCTTCTGATGAAGTGCCGGGGACGTCTCAGGCTCAAGCCACTGCACAAGGTGTGTGTGTACACAGTAGGTTTCCTTTTTGTGGAAAGTGTTATTGACTCAATGTTATAAACATGTAAATTAGTTAAATAAAGGGGAACTTTTAATTTGTTCAGTGAAGTTCCCCTTTTATAATCAGCTAACAAGTGTTTGAAAGAGATATTTTGTCTTTCTGTGTCATTTCAGAATACGTTCCCGCTTCCAAGAAGTCAAAGGCAATTGAACAATGGTTTGGTGACACCTTCTGCGATGTGGACCCTCGCCAGACCAAGTCCTCCAGAGAGCGAGCCCAGGCTGAAGCTGCTAAGTATAAAGAGACTGCATCTTTGGCCCTCGGAGGTAATGTGTTAGAGTGGTGGAAAAGCCAGCAGACTGAGCTTCCTCTCCTGGCAAACCTTGCCAAAACATACCTCTGCATTCCTGGTACTAGCGTACCTTCTGAGCGTGTTTTTAGCACTGCAGGTGACATTGTCCGTTCAGAACGCAGCTGTTTGTCTGCTGAGCATGTCGATCAGTTTTTTTTTTTTAAGAAAAACCTCCCAAAGAAGAACACTTAATATACTTGACTGCCTGAGATGTCATGCACTGAAACATGTGGAATTGTTTACATTTGCTTTTTTTCCAACATTTATATTTTTTATTTGGTTCAGAATAATTCATATCCCAGTATTGTGGATAATAGCTAGCTATGCTGTACTGCATTTGCACTGAAACACGTGGAATTGTTTACATTTGCTTTGTTCCAACATTTATATTTTTTATTTGGTTCAGAATCATTCATATCCCAGTATATAGTGGATAATAGCTAGCTATGCTGTACTGCATTTGCACTGAAACATGTGGAATTGTTTACATTTGCTTTGTTCCAACATTTATATTTTTTAATTGGTTCAGAATCATTCATATCCCAGTATAGTGGATAATAGCTAGCTATGCTGTACTGCATTTGCACTGAAACATGTGGAATTGTTTACATTTGCTTTGTTCCAACATTTATATTTTTTATTTGGTTCAGAATCATTCATATCCCAGTATATAGTGGATAATAGCTAGCTATGCTGTACTGCATTTGCACTGAAACATGTGGAATTGTTTACATTTGCTTTGTTCCAACATTTATATTTTTTAATTGGTTCAGAATCATTCATATCCCAGTATAGTGGATAATAGCTAGCTATGCTGTACTGCATTTGCACTGCATTTGCACTTACAAGTGGTGCCTTTGGTTATTGTTACTTACTACCGTAAGTACGTTTTATATTGTTTGTTTATGAGACAAGGGATTGTTTACATAATGCTACAAAAAATATATATCCAAGGGTGAGTGACCTTTGACTCTCAGGAAATCGACAGTGGAGATGACCTTGGTTATTATTATGTTCTAATTAATATATTGTTTATATTGTTGTAATGTTGTTATTGTTTAAGTTGGTTATTAAAGTTATTACCTTATTTAAGTTGGTTATTAAAGTTATTAAAGTTGGTTAGCACTATTGAGCACTCTACACTCTACAGTGAACAGGAGATTGTTTTTCATTTAAATGTCTGAAAGAGCTCAAAAATAAAAATGTCAAATGATATTTCTGTTGCCTTTTTTGGGTTGATCTAAATGTTACTGATTGTGTTAAATGGGCATATAAAATTAATATCGTCTCATATCGATCGCAGGCACCTGAATCGAATCGTATCGTATCGTGGGAGACTTTTTGATATCGGCAAATATCGTATCGTTGTCCAAAGAATCGATATTGTATCGTATCGTGATGAAACTGGTGATTCCCACCCCTAGTTAGTAGTACCTGGATGGTGCGTGCTAACTAGCTACCGTTCTGGGACTGGGAGCTATCGTTAGTAGTACCTGGATGGTGCGTGCTAACTAGCTACCGTTCTGGGACTGGGACCTAACGTTATAGTAGTACCTGGATGGTGCGTGCTAACTAGCTACAGTTCTGGGACTGGGAGCTATCGTTAGTAGTACCTGGATGGTGCGGGGTTACGTGGCTACCGTTCTGGGACTGGGAGCTATCGTTAGTAGTAGTAGTAGTACCTGGATGGTGCGGGGTTACGTGGCTACCGTTCTGGGACTGGGAGCTATCGTTAGTAGTACCTGGATGGTGCGTGCTAACTAGCTACCGTTCTGGGACTGGGAGCTAACGTTATAGTAGTACCTGGATGGTGCGTGCTAACTAGCTACAGTTCTGGGACTGGGAGCTATCGTTAGTAGTACCTGGATGGTGCGTGCTAACTAGCTACCGTTCTGGGACTGGGAGCTAACGTTATAGTAGTACCTGGATGGTGCGTGCTAACTAGCTACAGTTCTGGGACTGGGAGCTATCGTTAGTAGTACCTGGATGGTGCGGGGTTACGTGGCTACCGTTCTGGGACTGGGAGCTATCGTTATAGTAGTACCTGGATGGTGCGTGCTAACTAGCTACCGTTCTGGGACTGGGAGCTAACGTTATAGTAGTACCTGGATGGTGCGTGCTAACTAGCTACCGTTCCGTGATTTGTTTACTTGGTAACACGGGTTGCTAAATGCTAAGGAATTTAGGTTCAACGTTTTTCAATATAATCGTTATGTATGGTGATAACGAGTATATTGTTAGCTCCCCCCCCCCCCCTTGATGAAAATGAAGTCAAACCGTCATATACCGTATACCGGGGTATTATGTCAGCAATTGGTATGACTGTATGAAAAAAATGATACCGGGTTTAGAGGTCACATATTATGGAAAACGCTTTGGGTCTCTGATGGGCCTACTAACACACAAACACCCAGTCAGAAATAAGACAACCCAGTCAGATATTTCTGGGCTGCCTTGTAGGTCTGAAAACAAGGCATTCAAATTAGTCTCTCCATCATACATCAATCTGAAATCATAGACGATCCTTGTGGTCTGTACCCTTGTGGTCCTTGATTTGTCTGTGAATACTGTTGGAACCATATAATCAATCTGTGAAAACATGCATACAAAAAGGCGGCATGCTCATAAATGTTCTCATTTCCCACCACAACACTAACAGTTATCTTCTTTGGGAAGAAGTGTAGGTTTGAGATTACATTTTTTTTCCATCTTCTCTTAGTGTAGTGCAGGGTACGAAACGTATTTTATGTCTTGTTTTATTGTGTTTTTAATAATCTTACCTCATATTTGATCTGCAACGCCTAGTTTGACAGTTTGATCTGAATTCCGTGAGCCAGGCATGCCGGAGTTCTGGAGCACGGAGTTGGAAAGTTGCAGCTCATTTGCATTTAAAGCTACAGACACAGAAACAGCATAAGCAGGACTGAAACAGAGGGGTATACAGTAGGGGTGTAACGATGCATCGATTAATCTATTCGAAATGCATCGATTCTAATGTGACGATTCAACTGCATCGATTTTAAAATGTTAGAATCGATTATAATCGAAATGAATCGAAATACATATTTTTATTTTTTTTTTTTATTTTTTTTTTTTTATTTTTTTTTGTGTGTATTGTTTTTATTGACCTATAGTCCATTCATGCTGAGTGAATCAGTTCCCCCAGCCACATTTGTGTATTCAAATTTTTTGGGGGAATTAACTGATAGAAAATGAATCGAATCGAATCGTGGTCAAATGAAGAGATTTCATGATGCATTGAATCGTTGCCTGAATAATCGTAATCAAAATTAATCGTTGTGAGGTCGCATCGTTACACCCCTAGTATACAGGCTGCTAGAATGCATTCTAGAGTGGTATTTTCAGCAAAAACTACATGTTTTGGGACCTCAGATACTATTAACTTGTTGAAAAGGAGTATAATATGTGACCTTTAAATCAGTGTGTATACGTTGGTATGCATCCTTGCTTTGTCCAGTGCTGCTCTGTTTCAAATCCAGTAATGGAGGGTGACAAAAGATTTGTTTCTTGCTTTTGCAGGTCAGGAAAATCAGCTAGTGGCATTGATTCCATACAGTGACAAAAGGCTCCGGCCCAGACGAACGTAAGTGACATTCATATTGTACATTCAAGTACATTTGGTTTAGATTCAACCACTTACTGAGGGTGGTCTGTATCAGCAGGTCAGATCAGTGGTTTGTATGAGTCTGTATCAACAGGTCAGACCAGTGTGTTTTTGTTAGTGCTATTGTAGGTCTATAGCAGTCTTTCCCAAGCTCTGGGTTAACACTGCCAAGCCAACACTGACTCATTCGCTCATAATTCCCTTCTTAAGTTGGGAAATTGCCTGACTTGCTCCAATATTAAACGGGACAATTCAACATGCTACTCCGTTCACTATTGGTCATTGCTGTCTGCTCAAACTAGTCAGCCTCGTACAACATTATAGCTTGTGGCAGCAGGTCATCTAAATTCTAAATTCTCTCATTACTGGGGAGACGAATGTTCATAATTTCTTTCCTTTCAATAATAGTAACCTTCTGTTGCTCAGTCAAAGAGGGGGAAGGTACCTGCCAGATGCCCATTTTGTTAGTGGGATACCATAGGTCGACAGGAATATTCTGCTTATTTGTGGAACCCGCGCAGGATGCGTCTATTCGAATACCAACCGGTTCATGCTTCCGCGTTCGCTTTTTGCGCTCTGATTGGCCACTGATGTTTCTGGTCGTAATCAAAATACGCGAACACGGAAGCATGAACCGGTTGGTATTCGAATAGACGCTCGCAGGATGCGTGAATATTAAAGGCAACCAACTTGTGTTCAGCTTTTCGTTCGGCGTTTCTCTGATTGGCCACACGGCCACGTGACCGCCCTAGCACACGCCCTTATCCGCGCTGTGTGTTGTCAGTAACAGAGAGAGACGCGGCAGAGAGTGACCGCGACCGCGCATGCGCATGAGGCTCCCCCAGGTGCTCTGAGAGGTGCTCGAGAGGTGCTCGTTGGTTAATTCCTTGTTGTGTTTGCGTTGTTGGTTAATGCCCGTTGTTGTTGGTTAATGCCATATCGCTATCACCGCATCACTTAACGCCATAACTAACTGCCTAACTAACTAACTAACTAACTAACTAACTATTTCGCGATCATGGACCCTGCCGCCAACGTGCAAGCTTTTGTGCCAGCACAGAGCAATTTGCATGTTTCATTGATTAACGCCATTACCTGCTGTGCTGTAGGCGCAAGCAAAGGTACAGTAGGTGTAGGTTACATGTTTCATTGATTAACGCCATTACCTGCTGTGCTGTAGGCGCAAGCAGAGGTACAGTAAGGTACATAATTGTAAGTAGGTGAATTCTACACATCTGACAACGCCATCTGACAATATCATAATGATGTGTTTTCTATATTATATCCACAATCATTCATCTAAAAAATTGTATGGGCGTAAATACATGTTAAGATATTCAAAATCGTCACAGCAGTATAGTTTGTTTATACTTCAGAAGTGATGTACAGTGACGAGTGAATCTGGTAGTTGGTTGTTAAAAACGCGAAACATAATAACGTTACGCTTTCTAGTTCAGTCAGCTAGTTTGTTTATACTTCAGAAGTGATGTACAGTGACGAGTGAATCTGCCTCGCGAAATAACAGTATACATTATGCTCCGCGCATTTCATAATCAGTCAGCAGCCTGCGTCCTCCACTGCTGCCGCTTGCTCCTTGGATTTCATTTGGGACGTGGGACGGCTGCCGCTTGCCTGCCGCGTGGGGGCGGGGGGTCGCGGCCAATCAGAGAAAAGCTGAACACAAGTTGGTTGCCTTTAATATTCACGCGCGCAGGATAGCTTTCTACTGAACGCACAGAGCGGAAATTGGTATCTACAGTATTTTATTGTCTGACTCTGGAGAAGATGGTAAGCGCATTTCCGATAATGTTGGCGTCCTTTAACTCTTTTTGCGCCATACCCGACATTTCTCGGGTTTCGTCACCAACCGTTTAGCGCCATACCCGAGATTTCTCGGGTTTAGATCTTTTGATATTTTTCCTTTGATCCCCATTCTAAACACTCGCGCGGACCTCCCTGTGTCTCCCTTGCACCGCTGCCTACGTAAAAATGGCAATGGCGATTGAATCCCGCCAGGTGGCAGTATCGCCTACCTTTTGAACTTGGGATCTAAATTGTTTTTCAGTACTAAGGTACCTCCGGCTGCACGAATCCCTTCCCCCTCAAAGTGAATCACACACAACAATCTGTCGGAGATTTGATCGCCTGGAACCTATCGTTTCCCGTATTATAGCCGTACCCAATGCACACAAATAATTGCGATCGCGATGGGATTACTGGGATTATTCATTTTGGAGTACCTTCTGACTAAGGTAAGGTCTATTCTATGTCTATTTTACCAAACCTAAAACATGCTTTTGTGTCGATCACAGCGTCGTCTTTTACCGAACCTAAAACATGCTTTTGGTAACGATGCATCTTCGTAAAACGATGATTTTGTGAAGAAACATCTATATATTGTATATACCTTTTTGATTTGGAAATAATATAGGTTTCAGGCGGGCAACCTGAACGATTTGGGCATATGCATATAACACGTCATATCTCGCAATCTAGAAAAAAATACTGGATTATTTTGGAAAGGGGCGATGTTTAGCATGTAATAGCGCACAAACTAAAGTATGTAGAAATGAACTGGTTTGTCAATGTTGGACTATAAACAAAGCCTGTCAAATGAGCCATACTATTGTCTCCATAGCTATAATACAGAACACACGATGGGTCCGCAAACATTGCGAAAATGGTCAATAACGCTGGCGCCATTGAGTAAAGATGGGAAAACAGCATGGCAGTCAATGAGTTAACCCCGAATATCTTATAACCGTAATATGGCCGGCTGGATTACTCCATGCATACCAGGGCTCTACAGTGCGACCATATTGCTCGCATATGCCCCTAAAAATATGTGTGTGCGAACCTCAAAACTCAATTACGCGCACGGTGTGCGAGTGCTGATGACAGCCTAAGTCGTACTTTTTATTTCTCCGCTGAGAATCGTTAAAAAACTACAAGTCCCACATTGCACTCAAGCCAACGGTCCAATCACAGTAGAGTGAAGTGACTGGTTTCATGGGAAATAAAGCAAATTACCAATCGGAAGCTCTAATTTTGCTTGTTTACTTCCTGAAACTCCGCCATTGCGATCAGGGCTCTCGTTTTCCGAGACACTAACTTATTATAGTCTCTCTCTTACCAATACCAATAGCAATAGATTTTAGAACACCTAGATTTATCGATAGCAATAGTAATATAACGTTAATGCAACAAAACGAATGCCTTGCTTTGTTAATCATAGCGTTGATGCAGTAGCGTATGTCGGTGTGTTGGCTGTAACGGACATGACAATAACATAACGTGTACACATTAAAATTGCGATAATCTATTCTAACATTTTCAAATCGATGCAGTTGAATTTCCCCCTTAGGATCGATGCATTGTTACACCCCTACACCAAAGTCACTGGCCCACTGTGTATCTGTGTGTATAATAACTTGGCTAGCGTTATCAACAGCAGAGATGGGCAATAGGGTCCAGCTGCAGCGCCGGACGGCCGGAGTGCAAGCGGTGTGATGTAATTGGCAGACTTGACTGTCAATCAATGGTCTACCTGACACGCAAACTCATAAACAATGTTTCTGTACTGGAGGTGTACAGTATTTCAATAGGCAACCCTGAAAGGATTATTTTTCTAGAAGAGCAACACAGCCAAAACATAAGCATTGTATGCATAAAAGGGGCAAAAGCTAAAGTTAAGTGACTGAACCTTTTGTAGCAGTAGTTTGATTTGATAGTTTATTTGATAGGGACAGCACATGTTAATGAACATAAAGTACAAAATACAAAATGTAAACATGCAGGGTTGTAGCAAGAGCTAATTTACACACATGCACGCACAGTACAAATATACATTTATTTTTGAAAAAAATAAAAACTCTGTTACTTGAAATATTTTCACTGTGCTCCTAAATATTTTTGGGTGCTCCTAAATTTTTTCATTTAGGAGCACATGTGCTCCTTGGGAAAAAGGTTAGCGTAGATCCCTGCATACAGACATGATCAGTGTTTGGACTGCAGAAAGGAAAGATAATTGATTTAACGTAACTGAACACAGATGATATTGTTGGTCTGTAATGGAGTCTCATGGTGGTCGTGTGTCCTCCCACAGGAAGCTGTATGTGACGGCCTCGGTCCTGGTGTGTCTGCTCCTGTCTGGCCTAGCCGTCTTCTTCCTCTTCCCCCGCAGCATCGACGTCTCCTACATGGGAGTGAAGTCTGTGTTGATCAACTACGACCAAGACAAGCGCATAGTCTATCTCAATGTCACGGTAAAGCACCCTGACCCCAGTTAAACATTACAGTAGCAGTGTTGATTTACATCATGTCAGAGCTTACATGTTACTTTTCTGATCAGGAAATGTCTACATGGCCTACAGGCTGCCGTTGTTGGCTGTAAGCGGTGATATAAGTGGTAGTTGGAAGTCCACTGGTACCGGTGTCGCCCCGATACCGGGCTTAAATACCAAGAACCTAGTACCAGCACAATGCTATGTCATGGTAATGGAAGGATTATTGATAATTTAACCCCTTAACCTGTTAAACTGTAGCCCTATCTTCAGACATTTCGCCTAAAAGTACATGCCCAAGTAAATGGAAGATTGCTCCACTTCTACAAGGTCAATTTGCATGTTCTTGATATCTAGGAACATCTATGGACCTCGGGGAATGTATTTCCTTTCCAGTTTCTGAAATATTGTGTCTGTTACTAGGCTTGAGTAAATTGTGATGAAACAAAGGAGAATATAAATTATGATATTTTTTTGCATCTTTGCCGGTGAATAACACCAGAAGAACCTGATTACTCATTCAGCACCTTCTTGAGGTGTACAAAAAATGTAAGCAAATGAATAAAGGGAAGATTAAACCGAAAGATTTGTAGATACAGTAATAATTATAATCCATTTGAATTATACATTCAAAATTGAACTATAAATTACCTTATTATGGCCAAATCATACATCTATGGATAGGGAGAAAGCTCCTCTTTCCAATGGCAGTCTTAAATCTGGATTTAGTCATTTCCTCACGGTGTTACGATAAAAGAGCGAATTCGCATTAATCCGATAAATTCTTATTTTTGGACAATTTTAAAACATCTGTAAACAAACGTAGTGCTGAAAATATACACTTTGACTGCTGTTTTGATAGGGTTAGGGTCTTTACTCTTGGCTACATTTGAAAAAGAAACAACATTAATTAATACGGTCTGTATTGATCGATTTATGATAAGCTTAACAGGTTCATGCCAGAAATAGATCAATACAATCCGTATTAACACTTTCTTCGCCAGCCTTATGTACATCATTATACCATCCTCTGCCAGCTCTATTTGTCTATGGAGAAGTTCCCCTTCTTTGCAGGGCTATAACTTTTTAAATTGTATTGCTAAAATGACATTACTATGGCCCATTCAACATCAAGTATCTATTGTTCAGGGTGTAGCAACGTTATACTTTTTCATTCACATATTCATACTAAAATACGTTCTAAAGTATAAATATGTTTTTATCGTTTTCTGCAGCTTTCTGCAGAACGTGATTTATAGCCCTAAATGCATTATATTGATGATTGTATACAGTTTGATAGCGATCGGCGCGAGATAAAAAATGTCAAATGGACGTGCTTCTAGAAGTTACTACTTATCATCTGATGTTGACCGGATGGGGGGGGGGGTTGTTTATAATTCCGTGGCCAACGTTAGATGATTCATCTAGTGTGGGTGATATGATCATTAGAGCAGTTTGTATCGAACACTGTAAAAAAAAACGCTGAAACTCACCCCAGTCTCCTCGGGCCGTTGGGCGATGAGCGTGGAGCAAAAATATTCCTATTATCGGATGTTGAAATATGCGATCCATCTCCAGGTTGTATAATAGTATATACGTCCAAATCATGTTGTTTATCGAGTTATTGGTAACGGATTGCTATCCATTGTGTCTAGCTTGAGTCCCGGGACCTATAGCGAGTGATCGGACCGAATTGGGATGAGCACCAGTTTCCGTTTCCGGTTTGGGCGATCCGCAGATCGGCCACCAGATGGCGCTCTTGAACCGTTGGAGAGTTGAGAGGGGATCAACAGTAGATCTCAAGTCTCTGCGGGAGAAATATGATTGCGATCACAGATTTTTGAAATATTGATCTCAATGGCGTGTTACGGCATCATTGGCAGAATTAGCATGGCGGGGAATGACGAGTTTATCCTTGGCAGAGAAAGTGTTAACACTTTAATCGCCGGAAACGCCGAAACTCGTCATTCCCCGCCATGCTCATTCTGCCGAATACGCCGTAACACGTCTTTGATATCAATATTTCAAAAATCTGTGATCGAAATCATATTTCTCCCCCGGGGACCTGAGATATACTGCTGAGCTCCACTCAACTCTCTAACGGTTCAAGAGCGCCATCTGGTGGCAGATCGCCCAACAGGAAGTCATGTGGATGAAGTGGTGCTCACCCATATTTCGTCCGGGCACTCGTTATCATTAGCAGGACTCCATCTTGACACAGTGAACACCGATCGGTGCAAATAACTCGACAAACGACATGATTTGGACGTATATACTATTATACAACCTGGAAATGGATCGGGTATTTATACATCCCATAATAGGAATATCTCTGCTCATCGCCCAACGGCGCGAGGAAGATACGGTAAGATCCAGCGTTATTTTCCAACGTGTTCTTTACTAACTGCTCTGGGCCCCGTTCCCCGTACCTGGATAACTGAGTTAGCCGGATAATTTCCAGTCTAGCCTGACTTAAGCCGGACCTTTCCATTCCCCGACGCTCGATTGTCCAAATCACCATGACAACAGATCAAAAAGTTTGAGCCTGGTCGGGAGCAGGGTTAACTTCAGTTAGCCGGATGAACCATGGCCACGCCCCCGCAAATAAATGACAGCTCGCTTCCTGAAATGATTCTCACAGTCTAGAGATCCCATTTATACCATTCTGAATTATGTTTCTGTGCTTCGTTTTCCTAGAGGGGGCTTTTGAAATGTATAATAATAGAACTAAATGCTGATAATAAATGATATTGAGCCTATAGATTTACTTTGTCCTAAATAAAATAATGCACGTCATATACGGCGCTCGGAGTCGCGATACACGCTGCATGCATGTGGTTATTTTAATAACGGCGCATTGCAAATGTGAATCCTGCGGGGATATTTTTAATGAATGAAACCTATCGGCCGTTTGGCTCTGATTAGTTTCATATATTCTCCGCTGTAGATTTGCTTAACGGAGCGCCCGGATTGTGTTTCATTCAAGCATAAAATTGAAGTGTCTATGCGTGGATTGTGGTTTTTGTGTGATATTGTAACTGGGATTAAAATGTCTGATGAGATGCGCTGTTTGACGGATTTGAGAAATTGAATGAGCCGTTGACGTCACATTAATGCATTTGAGAATAAAGAGAGAACTTCATTCAAAAGAAAAATATTCTAAACACGGGTCTCTCGTCCATTAATGGATAAACAATGTGTAACTGAGGGGTACAATTCCCTGACTGTATTACTAGATATGATACTTACTACCACTACCTTTGTACTTAATATTCGGCCACCCAGTACACGGCATAAATATATTATGATGAACACTGTCACGTAGATGAAACGGATCCAACACAAATGTACGAATTAGAAATAGGTCTTTATTTCTACACAGCGATGGTGTGTAGAACAAGCACTTAATCAAATCAATCACATTTATGAATGGAATTAGTATGCACTTTTATGGCAAGAGTATTCGTCGGTATATCAATAGAGAATGTCCAATCTCTGAAGGCGCAGGTGGTACATATACGACCTGGAATAGTTTAAGGAATAACAGCAATGATACTTTAATGATTATATACTGGATACACTAGAGGGGGTTAATCCGGTCGCTTGTAAGCCGACAGGAGTAGGAAGGGGGGGGGGGTAGAATCCGGCTGCCTCATCCGGCCAAGGGTATCCCAGGTGAACCCACTGTAGTGCCGTTCAATGCGCCGGCGATCCTTGGACCACAGATGAAAGCAGGTGGACTCTTTGTGGGCCGGCGTCATCCGGTCCACGGAGGAGAGACGTGAAGCGACCTCGTCTTGCAGAGCGTCTCCTCACCTTGCGTCCTCTCCAGGGGGGGGGTTTCCAACACACGGCAGTGTCGGGGGTCTTTATCCATGGAATAATCAATGTGTACAAAGCATAATCCGTGCCTGGGAAGGCGGGCTGTCGTCGGTAGAATAATCGGGTATACAGGTCCACTCGCTCGTCGGCTCTGGGGCTCCTCGGGTGCAGCTTCACGTGGGGTCAACCACCCTGGGTAAGCAGCCAGTTCTCTGCCCGAAACGATGGGGTACTGACTACGGTAGTATTCTCACCGCACGAAGCACTATATATTAACAGACTATTATTAGCTTAATAGACTACGTCCAACTCGACGATATAGTGCCAAATATGACTATTCAAATATTAATATACACGATGTCTCAATACCGATGGTAGGCGAACTTGGCCTTACTCCCACACGTGGCGTCGCGGGGAGGCTTTACGTCTGTGACTCTATTGGAGGGTAAGAAACTGGACTGAAAAGAAAGTCCTACTTTAGTAGCGCAGTATATATACGCACTATGAACAAATAGTCCCATTAGTGGTGCGGTAGCCAGATTCCTACGCGGAACTAGGACTTGTTCGTACATGTGGAGCGGTACGTTTGAACTGGGTCTGAGGGGTATGGCAGCCTGGCACCAAGGTCTCGACCAATAGTAGAATGGAGACTATTATGGGATGTTCAGTAGGCTAGAATGGATATTCAATGCATATTGTACAAGGAATATACAAGGGATATCAGGGAATATTAGAGAATATACAAATACAATTAAATATATATATATAAATAAATATATATATTCGGTTTAATCTGGCCCTTCACAACACAATGAATATATCCCGTCTGGCACAGTGGCGCAGCGGTAGTGCTCAATCCTGGCAACCGGGCGACCGGAGTTCGAAACCCCGCGTTTCCAATATAAATTTTTTGGAATATAATATTAATGATTATACGCAAAAGTAGCCTAGTTTTAAGTTAAAATATTATAAATCTACATGCATTGAGGATGTCATTATTTATATAGCTCTCAACGTGCACCAAATTGAATTATTCCTACATTGCAAAAAGAAGGAAAAGACTAGGAGAAGTGGGATTTGAACCCGGGCCGTCTGCGTGAAAGTCAAAACCACAAACCGTCACACCACAGTGCAGATAAGTAAAAGATCCACCATACATCAATCAATGGGTAAGAGAGCCGTATCCTTATTCTGTATAACAGTTGAACTAATTATTTTCGCTAGCAAGATCTCATTTGATTATTCAATCCATAAACCTACTGCCAGCAGGCAAGTTTAAAGAAATATAATCTGATTGATTGGGGTAATGAGGGACTTAAAATGAGCCTATAGATTATGCATTTAACTTGTCGGCGAGGCTATTGAGCCGTACTGCAATCTGTTAATAAAGTTTTAAATCAATTAATCAATCAATGCCGTTAGAAAATCAGGATCTCTGCTATCGATACGTGCTGGCTTTTCAACTGAAGCGGCCGCACGCACTTATCCTGGGTCTCAAGTCTGGTTCGAGTTAACGAGACTGAATCCACCTTCGAGGAACAGGAAAATCCCGGCTTCAAACATCGGGTTAATTGAATCTGGATAATGGGACTCTTGATCGACTTAGTTGAACCAGGTACGGGGAATAGGGCCCTGATGATCATATCACCCACACTAGATGAATGATATAACGTTGCCCACGGAATTATAAACGACCCCCCGCCCATCCGGTCATCATCAGATCATACGTAGATCATTCTAGAAGTACGTCCATTTGAATTTTTTTATCTCGCGCCGATTGCTATCAAACTGTATACAATCATCAATATAATGCATTTGGGGCTATAAATCAAGTTCTGGAGAAAGCTGCAGAAAACGATAAAAACATACTTATACTTTAGACCGTATTTTAGTATGAATATGTGTACGAGGGTACGAGCTGGAGCATATGTGTGTAGGTTTTTAGATAACAGGTATTAGGGGTATATCCTGTATAAGACATTTGACTAAATGGTAATTTCATTGGATATGCACTGTAATTAATGCTTGTATATCTTATCGTGTGTTGTCATGTTTGTTTATATGTTTGTTTAAAAAATAATAAAAAAATAAAAACAAAAAAAAAAGTATGTGAATGAAAAAGTATAACGTTGCTACACCCTGAACAATAGATATAGGACATTGAATGGGCCATAATAATGTCAATTTAGCAATACAATTTAAAAAGTTATAGCCCTGCAAAGAAGGGGTACTTCTCCATAGACAAATAGAGATGGCGAGGGATGGTAAATTATGAATTTAACCATGGCGATCAAAGTGTTAATTAATGTTGCGTTTTTTTTTCAAATGTAAAAGAGTAAAGACCCTAACCCTATCAAAACCAGTCAAAGTATATTTTCAGCACTACGTTTGTTTACCAATGATTTTATTAAGTGTTATTAGCAAAATACACATTTATAGAATTCTCCGTGCATTGCATCGGAAACCAGATTATATAGACGTGAGGAAATTACACCGTCAGTCCTGTTTGTAGTCTTAAGAAAGAGGAGACCCAGGGCTTTCGATGGACATCGAATTTTCATAAAACTATACTACTGAGCTCACACAAGCCCCTGTCACACTTGGAGCCGTTTGACTTGAAATAATTTGTGCACGTTATTTCCGTGATTATATCGCACGGGTCGAACAAACCTGAATGTTATTGACATAAATACAACATATATTTTTTCTTTACCTTTCTGTGAACATCTACAAAAAAAACTTGCGGAGCTATGGACATTATAGCTCCACAAAAGTAACTGTACTTGCACTAGATTTCATTCACGTTCTTTGCTGCCCTGTAATGGGCACCTGGTGGTATTACATCCAGCCATTAGAAAGAGGAGATTTGGCCCGATCCATAGATGTATGACTTGGCCAAAATAAGGTAATTTATAGGCCTGATATTCTATATTAATGTGTCTGGATGGCAAAATTCAGTACTGTATCTACAAAAAAACCTGTAAATCATCTGCCCTTTATTAATTTGCTTAGATATGTTGTACACTTGATCTCAAGAAGGTGCTGAATGAGCTCAGTGGCAATTTCTCACGTCTGGTCAATGTTGGTGGTTATTGGTGTTATTCACCGTCAAAGATGGAAAAAATAAAGATTATAATAATAATTGATATTCTCCTTTGGTTCATTACAATTTAATTTAAAATGGACCTTGTAGAAGTGGAGCAATCTTCCATTTACTTAGGTATGTACTTTTAGGCAAATCTTCAGAAAATATGGCTACGGCTTAAGAAGTTAAATGAGAAAATAAAATCAGAGGTTGGCATTTGGTTGGATTACAATTTTTAAATGAACAACTATTACTATAGTCCACCTAGCATAACCAACAACTATTACTATATTCCACTTAGCATCACCAACAACTATTACTATATTCCACCTCGCATAACCAACAACTATTACTATATTCCACTTAGCATCACCAACAACTATTACTATATTCCACCTAGCATCACCAACAACTATTACTATATTCCACTTAGCATAACCAACAACTATTACTATATTCCACCTAGCATCACCAACAACTATTACTATATTCAACCTAGCATCACCAACAACTATTACTATATTCCACTTAGCATCACCAACAACTATTACTATATTCCACCTAGCATCACCAACAACTATTACTATATTCCACCTAGCATCACCAACAACTATTACTCTTTTCCAACGCTGTTGCCCCTCTTCCAGAACACTCTAAACATCACCAACAACAACTATTACTCTGTGGAGGTGGCCAACATCACAGCACAGGTGCAGTTCTCCAAGACGGTGATCGGCAAATCCCGCATCAATAACATCACTGCCATCAGTCCGCTGGACATGAAGCAGGTACAACTACAGTACAACTATAGTACAAATATCTGCCCCCTGCACTATGTCTGTCTGAGGGTACAATTGTGAACCTGTTCCTCATTTTGTCGTTTGTGGTACTTTTTACAGATGGATTATATGGTTCCCACAGTCATTGCAGATGAGATGAGCTACATGTAGTAAGTACAAACTGACAGATTGTATTATTATCGTTTCACAACTACACTGAAGCATATCAGTGATTCATTCTGCTTTTGTTTCCCCCAGTGATTACTGCACGTTGCAGACCATCAAGGTGCACACCATCGTCATCATGATGCAGTAAGTCTTGTGGTTGATTCATTGTCTGAGGTGGGAAGATGGAAGTGGGAAACCTGTCATCTCCAACCTACCTGCGTTCAAGCTACACAGATGCTCACACGAAATATTTGGCAATTTTTTTATTACAATTTGTTTTGCATAAACTACAACTCACAAAGACAGTTTACAACCACATATAGGTAAGATACTTACAAATGTATTCTGAAAACGGCTAATAACAACATTAACGTTTCGTCTGTGGCTGTGTTGAAATTACGTCAAATGACGCTGAGGCTTGAACTGCGGGTTGAGAAATCGTACCTGAGTTTGCGATTAAGAACTCTTGAGTTTTATTAGTTTTTCCTAGTAGGAAGTCGGAATTTCCAACCTCAGAGTTGTAATCGAATGCAACATAGAATGCAGTTTATTTGAACACATAATGCACAACAGTGTGGGTTCATGGCATCACCTTGTCACATACAAAAGACATGGAGAGCCCACAACACTATGCTCCAGTGCACTTTATTGAATTCATTGATATATATATGTTTCAGACAATGGCCCACAAGGGCAGAGATGTTTGTCATTAGAAGGTGTGTTGGAGCTTACAGTAGTGTTGCTGGTTCCAAGCTCCTTTTTGCATTGCACTGGCTGACCCATCTTAGTCGATGAATCCCTTCATTTGGTCTTGGTCGACCAAGTCTGTTTTGAATAAGGAGGGCCAGTACCCCGGGCGTGATGGAGCTGGGGCATGCTCTCCCTAGAGCGTGGCCCAGGGAGAGTGCTTAAGTGTGGGGGAGTCGGGAAGAGTGAATTTTTTATGGGTGTTAAAAAAAAAGAAAAAAGATTATGCTGATGTAGTTATTCCCTGAAAAAATTATAATCACTTCTAGATTTAAAGGGATCCCTCTGAAGGATAAGCATGTGGGAAACCCAGTTTTACAGATATTGATGAAATTAACTAATGGATTCGTCCACAACGAGTCCTGTGACTCCTAGTGCATTTATCTCACTGATCCCTTTCGTCCTGCTCTGTGTTCGATCCAGGGTGACCGTCACGACGACGTACTTCGGGCACGCGGAGCAAGTGTCCCAGGAGATGTACCAGTATGTGGACTGTGGAGGGAACACGACGTTGCTTCAAGGGCTCAACAAGCCGTCCAACGTCCTGCCTCCTCCTGAGTAACCGCTCCTCCTTCTGAGTAACCGCTCTTCCTCCTGAGTAACTGCCACACCATCCTCCTCTGCCCCTGACGGGGGGCAGGAAGCCTTGGTTCACTGTGGTTTTTTGTTTCTGTTTTTTCCCCTTCTTTCTCCACCGACAATAGCTAACAAACAGATCCCACTATCACATGTTTTATTTGTGTTAGTTTACCGTGGCGTCGCATGGAAATGCTGCATTCGATTATAACTCAGGAGGTCAGAAATTCCGATTTCCTACTAGGAAAAATTGGATAAAACAGCGCATCAGAGTTCCTTGTCGCAAACTCCGGTATTGATTTCTCAACCCCCAATTCAGGATTTGATGTCTTTTCAACGCGGCCACCCACATCGTATAAGCGTTAATGTTATTAGCAGTTTTAAGAGTACATTCCTAAGTACATTAGCTATATGTCGTTGTAAACGGTCTTTGTGAGTTGTAGTTCATGCGAGACAAATTGTATGAAAGAATTGCCAAAAAAGTTTATCCCACTTACAACTTCCCGACTATAAACTAATGCAGCATTAAGCAGAAAAAAAGGAGGAAAGAAAGGTCCTTTGAAGAAATATTACTATGGATTGTAAACTTATTTAAAGACTCACTACAAGAAGTATTTTAGGAACCACCAAACCACCAAGGCACTTTATGAATGAATAAAAAATGCGCGTTTCATTGACACACAGGGGGTTTGTGTCAAGTGTCACGATGCCACTTTGCCGAACTCAAAGACTGAATCCCAATCTCCAGGTTGCAGACTCGTGGACTGAGCCCTCCGGGACTTGACTGATGTAACTTTTAACCTCCGAGTTCTCAAGGTAGGGAGTCCAAGAGGGTGCAAGGGTCCTGAGTAGGAAGAGAATCTGGTACAGAACCTCTCAGTCAACAGAATCAATATCAGCCATGCAGTACAGCGTCGACAACCCTAGACCTTGGATGTTATTATTATAATAATACACTGAATGGACAGAAAGCAACATTCTGTGAATGTGGGTTTATAATAAATCTGCAGGTTCTGCATGAAGAAATAAGATAATGGGCTACAAGTTAATAAAAAATATAAGGAATATCATATTACTTAATATAGGTTTACACACGTTTTTCTTTTTTGGTCATGCTAGGCGTATTTTACCTTTTGTACATTTAGTCATTTAGCTGACTTTTTATGGGTAATGATTATAAGTAAAGCAATGTGTTAAAATAAGTTCTTAAATAAATAGCTAAATTCACACACTTAAATCATTGCTTTTGCTTGGAATTAGTGGGCAATATTTTTGGGTGAAGTTCACAAAGCAACAAACTTGCTGAAAGACCTACTGATTTTTGACATGGGACAACCCTACCCTCCCGAACGTCAAGAGAACGCAAAGTCTTAGTCTGCAAGTCCAGACATTGGGATTCAGCCTAATAAGCCTAAGTTAGGATACACTGTAGCCTATCCATCCGCTGCAACATAATGGGAGAAAGTATTTTTGGAAATAGTTCAGACATTTATGATGCAGCAAAAAAGGGTGGACAATGACTTATCACAGCTTTGAGATTTGGTATGGACCTGTGTAAGGTTATGTTTTACATGGTGGCCCCATGTGCGGTCCACTGTATATATGAAGCTGTACAATTATGTTTACTTATCCAGCATTGGGTTGTTGGGCTGCTCTCTGTTAATTTGGGCGCTGCTATAACACTTGAAAAGTGTGTGGGTTGTTGGGCTGCTCTCTGTTAATTTGGGCGCTGCTATAAAACTTGAAAAGTGTGTGGGTTGTTGGGCTGCTCTCTGTTAATTTGGCCGCTGCTATGAAACTTAAAGTGTGTAACTAAAATAAAAGGCAGTACTTAAGTGCTGCCCTCTAGCCTGCTGTTACATACTTAACCTACATTGTGGAAGATCCTTAAAGGGGAATGCCACCGGTTTTATGAATTCACATACGGTCTACCTGTGCCTCAGGACGGTTCAGTCAGCATTTGTGAACATGCACCACTTTCTCCTAAAGCCTGGGGCTGCTACATAGACAATGAATGGGCCACTGATTTGTGAGTTGATAAAATGCTTGCGTGAGCTTGTATCCCTAAATTATTTTTTAATTCTAGTGCAGGCCTGAAATAAGTCTAATCCCCATTCATTGTCTATGATTGATTATTTTAGTGTCGTGCA
This sequence comes from Notolepis coatsorum, assembly GCF_963971535.1. Taxonomy (NCBI): domain Eukaryota; kingdom Metazoa; phylum Chordata; class Actinopteri; order Aulopiformes; family Paralepididae; genus Notolepis; species Notolepis coatsorum. The sequence continues at coordinate 54,247,200 of NC_140168.1, forward strand.
GCCAGGGTGCCCAGTCTACATGGATCTATAAGACACTACATAGACAATGCAATGGTATAAAACATAAAAATCGAACTCCAGTTCACACTGTCTGTCCTGGGGCACAAGAAGATTTTTCACAATGGGTGGCATACCCTTTTACATGTTTGTGACCACAAGAGACTTTTACATAAAACATTTGTGTCGCCCTTCTCTTATCCATGAAGCTTGTTTTTAAATGAAGGTAACTAACACATATTTGACCAAGTAATTTTTCTACATTCCACCCCCACATTATTTTCATGTCTCAATTGGTAAAAGGACAGCCTCTGTGAGCGGCTCTATATATGTTTTCCTAAAGTTGCACTTTGGCATATTATCAAACCCTTGAGAATTTGAAGGACTACCTTGATTAGAACTTGATAGCTGTTTTGTATTCGATTTTAGTAAGATTTCTACCTACACTGTTGAGATATTTTTAAACTTAACAGGAGTACAACGATATCTATTTTTCCATCACATAAATACATTGAAACGGTGTCTCATATTTTGACTTAATACTCAATTCCCCCTCAAATTTCATCGTAGAGAAAGTGTACGACTAACATTTGTATAGTTCGCTAAGCGCTTTAATCGGATATTGAAGTTTGAGGGTACAGGGAAAGAATACACTGGCTCATTGTCTAGAATTGATTTCTCCCTGTTTTACATTTGCTGTGTGTAGAGGTTCTCCTAACTACCAGTATGTCATAGTGGGAATTTTCTTTCTTTATTTTTTTTTCTTATCTTACTAGATGTCTTTTTTTTGTGCATTTTATTTATAATTATTTTTCAAAATGTTTGAATCACTATTCATCATGTGTATTTTTTTCTTGACAGCATGAATAAAGTTTTAAAACCCTTAGTTCTGTTTTGAATATATGGCATTTGTGTATGTATTTGTATACATAAAGGATAATGCACACAAACGTTATTTGCGGAGGCATAGTAATTAGGCCCCACAATGTGCATTATTCTTTGATAACTGCACAGTATCCCTTACTTACAATGTATGATTATAATGTACACAGGCTTAAAGTCCCCATGAAACGGCTAGCCGAATGCTATTTGATTCCTCGTATTTATGTATTTCCTGTAAAAGCAGGAAGCTAGGGAGGGACTTTTGATTGTCATTTACAGTAGCCAATAGCGCTGAATGCATTAGGTTGACCCATTAACTAGCAAGCTAATGTTAGCAATGTTACACAACAATAGTAATGCAATTTAGTTAAAGAGGCCTAGTGCTAGCTTAGTTACAATGTGCTGTAAATGCCATTCTAGAAAGCATTTCATTGGACGCTAAATGTGTATGCCGCCCTGTCTGCAGGATGGCTAATCAACATTTTCTTTATTATTATTTTCCAGGAAATTACAAACTAAAATACCATTAAGAATACATACAAAACTACATTTACATTTAGTCATTTAGCTGACGCTTTTATCCAAAGCGACGTACAAGTTCTGTGCGACAAGACAGCAAGAAGGGTATAACTCAGCTGAGTAACAATGTTCATCAAAGTGTTGCGTGTTACAGTGTAGGTTAGTTTATTAGGACAAGTGCATGACAGTAAGGTTAGTCGGGGTTAGATTTTTTTTTTTTTTTTTTTTTTTAACTATGTTGTCATTGTTTGGACAGATGTATATATATTTGTACTTTAATAGAAAATGGTACTAGAGGTTTTCACACTAGCAATAAGGAGTGTGAGAGTTTGATGTACATAGGGTGCTTCACAACACTTACAACGCTTACACAATCTTGTTATAACTAAGAAATCTGCTGAAAGAAATCTTTGTGTGCATAGATTGCATAGTTTCACGTTCGCATTACCAGGATGACAGCAAGGATATACATTTATATCCTTGGAAGACAGTGAGGCCAGCTGGACAATAGCGACCATGATAGGATCCCAAGATTATTTGCGTCATATAGCCAGCTCAGATTTTAATGTAGTAGAGAGAAACTCACCCCCTTCAGGGAAAGAATGTGAAAAGGGCGCTCTGGTGACAAATTCTGCACAAATAACCTGTATAGTCAAAGTCATGCTTCCAAGAAGAGTTAATAACAATCTATAGTTAAGTCATGCCTCCGACAAGTCCATGATCTCCAATAAAGGGGTGATAGCATGCGGGTTAAGTGATCATTATATGATATTCTGTTCCCGCAAAAAGCCAAAGCAAAAGGCTGGCTGTCACAAAATGGTCACATCTAGAGACCTCAAAATGTACTCTAGCGAGGCCTTTAACCTTGAACTGAAGAGCCTGGACTGGTCAGATGAACTCAATGGTACACTGGTTGAAGAAACCTGGCTTGGCTTCAAAACCAAATTCTCAACAATACTAAACAACATGGCCCCCCTAAGAACCACCAGGGTAAAAAATCGCGCTGAGCCGTGGATGCACACTGAAATACTGACCGCTATGAAAGCCAGAGACAAAAAATTCTCTGAATTTCATAAAAGTCAGTCAAAGCTTACCAAAAGCACGAGCAGTGAACTCCAAGCCCACGTGACTGAACTCAAACTAGAAAGAAACAGACTAAGAAATGACGTAAACTCCATGATAAAAACTGCAAAAAAAAAATTCATCAATGACAAAACTGAGGAAAACAAAAATGAACCACGTGAACTTTGGAAATTACTCAATAATCAACTAGGCTGCAGTAAAAAACTTAAAACCAGGTTCTCAAACATAAACATAAAGACGGACAACACGCTCATCACAGACAAACTGGATGTAGCCAATTACTTAAACACTTTCTTCACAAACATAGCCACAACACTGGTAAACAAACTACCCTCCCACTCAGGGCAGTATGGGGTAGAACACATAGTAGCATACTACAAGAACCTAGGCGTCCACAAAGACGATTTCAAACTGGAAATGGTAACTACAGATGAGGTACTCAATAAACTGAGCGCCCTCCAACCGAACAAGGCCACTGGCCATGACAACATCCCCTCCAAATTCCTCAGAGACTCAGCAGCCGCCATCACCCCAGTCATCACACACATAATAAACCTCTCCATAAAACAGGGACACGTCCCCAAGGACTTCAAAATAGCGAGAGTAACACCCCTGCACAAAAAGGGCAGCAAATTAGACCCAGGCAACTACCGCCCTGTTTCTATCCTTACATCCATCTCGAAAGTCATGGAAAAAATAGTATACGAACAGGTCGAAAAGTACCTTACGGATAAAAATCGAATCTACGAATTCCAATCTGGCTTCAGAACATCCCACTCCACTGACACATGCCTTCTCTATTTGAACGACCACATCAAGCAAGAGGTGGACGCGGGCAAATACTGCGGCATGGTCATGCTAGACCTACAAAAGGCCTTCGACACTGTCAATCACACCATTCTGATTGACAAGCTAAAAGCAATTGGTTTTGATAGTTTATCAGTGAGCTGGATACAATCCTACCTGGAGGGGAGAGAACAGATGGTGGAGGTAAACGGTACCCTATCCCCCCCCCTCACAGTGAACTGTGGTGTTCCACAAGGAAGCATACTAGGACCACTACTGTTCCTAATTTATGCAAATGACATGTCGTCAGCTTGTGACTGCAACTTGTTCCTGTTTGCGGACGACTCAGCCCTGCTGGTCTCTGACAAGAACAAGTTACAGGTTGAAAAAACCCTCAGCTCGGAACTAGGCAAAATCTGCATATGGCTCGCCGACAACAAACTATCATTACACATGGGCAAAACAGAGTCCATTCTCTTCGGTTCAAATAACAAACTCAGCAAAACAGACGGCTTCTCAGTTACAGTGGGTGACAATATTGTCACAAGGAAAGATGAAATTACCTACCTGGGTTCCATCCTAGAGGCTAATCTTTCCTGTGACAAAATGGCATCCAATGTAATAAAAAAAGTCAATCAACGAACTCGATTCTTGTACCGGATCTCCTCCCTGGTAAACAAGAATACCCTGAAGACTCTGGCAGGAGCACTCATTCAAGGGTCTACGACTATGCTTGCACCTCATGGTACCAAAGCACCTCAAAGGCACTAAAAACCAAATTACAAACATCTCAAAACAAACTAGTCAGACTACTGCTTGACCTGACTCCTAGAACCCACCTCACCCCTGCACACTTTGCCAACCTAGGATGGCTTAGAGTAGACGACAGAGTACAGCAACTTGCAATGGGCCTGGTCTACAAGATACACTACACGACCAAGGTACCCATGTACATGTCAAAATACTTCCCAAAGGTCAGTGAATACCACGATTACAACACCAGAGGGAGCTCCACAAATCATGTAAAACCCAGATTCGGCTCAAACAAGGGACTAAACACGTTTAGCAATTATGCCACAACAATGTGGAACACCCTACCCAAAGCTGTAAAGGAATGTAAATCACTACCCACCTTCAAAAACACTCTCAAAGAACACCTACGGAGACTGCAATTCAAAACTGGCCCCTACAAATGTCCTAACCCAGTTGTACAATAAAGACCAAGCATGGCTTTGTCAGTATTCCAATGTACAGCCCCACCCAACCCCACCCCACCTACCCAACCTCCTCCAATGTACAGTTTCCATGTCAAATGTATGTCAGTATTCCAATGTACAGTGTCCCCCCCCCCCTACCCAACCCCCCCCCCCCCCCCCCCCACCTCCAATGTACAGCCCCACCCCACCTACCCAACCTCCCCCAATGCACAGTTTCTATGTCAAATGTATATACTCTTCTTCTGGATTTTTTTAGTATCACAAACAGTACTGTATTTGAAAATCTGGCATGTCATAAATGTATAGATGTAGCAGTACTGTCTATCTGTATGTCATGTGTGTCATATGATGAATTGAAAATGGGGGACCCTGATGGAAACAAGACGAAAGTCTTTCTCAGGTCTGCATCCTCTTAACAATTGTATATTGAGCTGTACTGTACTGTACCCATTCTGCAATCTGTTAATAAACTTTTCAATCAATCAATCAATCCAAGAGGAGTTAACTTAGGAGTTTCTGAGTGGGTGGGACCTTTAAATCACAATCACTTTTACCCCACCATCTCCTGATAGCTCAAAGTTATTTCAGAACCTTAATGAGGAGGGTTTTGCCCCCTCTTTTCACTTCCTTTCCTTATGTGGCTGAAGGTACATTACAAATGTGGAATTTCAGCACAATTTGGAAAGTAAGCAACCATTGCAGCCAACATAATATATGGTAAGCTAGTGTCACTGAAATGTCTGGCATCTGTACATGACCTAGAACCTGTGCCAAACCAGTGAACATGTTCCTGTGGATTTATTGTTCTTGAATTAAAAGTTGCTGACTAATTATGAACGTCCAATTTTATGTTTGTATTAGAAGCATTTTTTTGCTGTGTCAAATACCGGAAGCCTGGGCTAACCTGTCAGTGTACCCTAGTCTTCACTTCCTCTTCCGACCAATGCCAAAGTGGGCTACACCAGGGGTATCATCATCACCAACAAGCTCACCAACAAAGAAGAGAAGGAAGAAATGCTTCATCCCAAGGCTGAAACAAAAACACTGGACTGGACTGAAGACACTCAGCATATCAGAGCCACTGCCAACTCAATTTACATGCAGGCAGGATATCCTGCAGGAGGCAGCAAAGTACACCAATCTGTGGATAATGTGAGGCCCAAGACCCGAGCCAGAGCACCAGCGAGGTCAAGGGGAAGGGATTGGAAGGGATTGCCTTGAGTGATAGAAAACGGAGTGGAGACCGACCTTGATGGTTTTAGTAGCGCTTCCAACAGGGCAGGAGCAGCCAGGGCAACAACAACAATGGTCTCCTAGGATGATCAAGTCACCACTAAGAGATACTGAGTTATGTGAAAATGCCTCACTTGTACCGACACGTTGACATTCAGACATGTTGTAGGATGGCCTGGAAAGAATACTTGCCACACCAGTCGAAGAAGATGCAGAATAAGTAGCCAGGCTCTTGACATTTTGCAGTAAGATCGGAGGTTCCAATCAACCCCAACCTCTCTGCTCTACAGCTCCCTCCCCTCTCCAAACAACTAGCTTTGATCCAGAGACCATGTTTGTACCACAGTGTGACTGGAGCAGTTCGGGAAGCCCTATATACTAGTGACATGTGCCTCCGGCTTGGGCCGGCCGTCGTACTAACTCAATTGGCAGAGTTAGCGGGTGGGAAGTCGAAGGGTGGTAGTCTGTTCGTTGTGAACAGTGACTCCTACAGGTCGGTTGGGGCGCCTGCACAGCAAAGTCAGGAAAAATGGCGGGGGCAGTGTGAGCCTCCTACACGTTACTCCTCGCCAAATGAGAGTCCGCGCTGGCAGGTGAAAAGATGTGACAGTCTGCCTCCACATGTATCGGAGGGGACATGTGATGCAAGGCTTCTATCCTAAATGTATTTTTTACTGTTGTGAAGCACTTTGAACTGCAACCTCTGTATGAAAAGTGCTATACAAATAAAGTTATTATTATATTATTATTAAAGTTATTAAGGCTTCTATCCTCCCTACAACCGGCCGGTTGTCACATCTTTTCACCTGCCAGCGCGGACTCTCATTTGGCGAGGAGTAACGTGTAGGAGGCTCACACTGCCCCCGCCATTTTTCCTGACTTTGCTGTGCAGGCGCCCCAACCGACTCTCTTAGCCTTGGCCCTGGGACCTTAAATGTCCTGGAGAGTGGGAAGCCAAACCTCCTGCAGGTGATGTTACCAGTAAGGATGCTCTTAACAAATATGTTTTTTCGAGATCTTCTGACTAATTTTGAACTTCCTTAGACGCCTAAGGAAGTAGAGGCGCTGCTGTGCCTTCTTGTGTGTAATAATAGGATACCGTTTGGCCTCCGCCCATATTACGACTGCACCCCTGTGTGTGTGTGTATGTGTATATGTGTGTGTGTGTGTGTGTGTGTGTGTGTGTGTGTGTGTGTGTGTGTGTGTGTGTGTGTGTGTGTGTGTGTGTGTGTGTGTGTGTGTGTGTGTGTGCGTGTGTGCGCGTGCGCGTGCGTGTGTGCGTGCGTGCGTGTGTGTGTACATGTGTACTGCCATGTGGTTGAATTGTTTCATTAAATGGACTAAACTAAATAGAACCCTCTGTTGCAAGGCAGCTTGATAGATTCAATCAACTGTTATGTAATTTCACCTCATCTAACATTCAGGTTATGTAGAGGTGAAATGTCAACTGTCTCTATATGCGTTTGGAGACACTCGTCTCGGTTACTACTGGATTTCAAATAAACGTTTGCACTACAATACTAATCACATTCCCAGACAGTGGAATTGGAATGCTGCTGATGTTGTCATAGCGATGAATGGAATGTCCATAATCTTCGCCATTCCACTGAGAAAATGCAATGGTCCAGATCCATATTTTATCTCCATTTATGAATAGGCATGAGTAAGTCCTCCATCACTATGTCAAATCAAAGGTCAAAGTTCCAAATTGACTCGTTCGGTGTACCTGGTAAAACACGTTTCAAATCGTATTAGCTGTGTCCATTGGCAATTGAAAAAATACAGTTTGTTTAGCCCCAGATCCAAGTCTAAATTTTTTTTTAATTAAAATAAAAAAGAACTCTTCTATGTCTGCATGACTACAATTTAAAGTAGTCCACATATCCAAAACAAAACTAGCACGAATACACCCTGAGGTGAACCCTACTTATGATCCCTTCACATGTACTGGCTGTTTTTAAAACCTTTTCACAAATCCTTATTTGTTGATTCCTCTAATTGCCATCTTTGGCATTAGTTACCCCAGATGAGTTGCACCTGCTCAAAGCAAATTGGCTCGATGAGTTGTTTTACTCAAATGCAGTGGTGGAAGAAGTACACAGTTCCTTTACTTAAGTAAAAGTTAAAAAAAGATAAATGAGTACTCTGGTAAAAGTAAAAGTCCTCCATTCAAATTCTACTTAAAGGAATATGCCAACATTTGGTGCTTCTCCAGAGAGAGACCAGAAGATAGATGCCAGTTTCCTCTCTGTGCATTCAATAGCTTAGCACAATGAATGGAAGAGGACATGACTGATTAGCCTAGGTATTGTCCAACTAACACCTCTCCCGAAGGCTAACCGGTCATGTCCGCTTCCATTCATTGTGCTAAGCTAGGCTAACATGCAGCCAGATAGCTTTCTACTGAACGCACAGAGAGGAAACTGGTATCTATCTTCTTGTCTCTCTCTGGAGAAGACAATAGGATAATTTCCCAAAATGTTGGCGTGTTCTTTTAAGTAAATGTAGAGAAGTATTTGCTATTGAATGTACTTAAGTATCTAAAGTAAAAGTACACATTCTACATGATGTTTGTGTATCCATTGACCTCTATGTTATGTTAAGTTGTATGTGGTCCAGTTATGCTGCTCTGATTAGGTCCTCTTGAAGTTGACAGGCTTCAAATGTGAAAGTATATAATCTTCATACATTTTTCCTTTTGTATGTTATGTTTTCTATGCAAAATAATTTCCTTCAAATTAACTAGTAGTAACTGATGGGTTCAGATAAATGCAGTGGAGTAAAAAGTACAATATCTCCCTTGAAATGTAGTGGAGTAAAAGTATAAAGTTCCCTAAAAGGAAAATGCTCACATAAAGTAGCTAGACATTTTACTTAAGTACAGTACTTGAGTAAAAATACTTAGTTACTTTCCACCACTGCTCAAATGGAAAGATGCCACGCCACCCTCCCACCCCCACTGGACTAGAGACGTAATGTCTCACGTGAATCTCCAGAATCTGTTCTACCATCCAAGTTCTATAACGTGTGACGCCCCTTTCTGCCATGTTTTGAAAGACACACTACAGACGTCTCTGAGAAGCTTTCTTTGTCCCTTCAACATCTATTTTTTTTTTATTTAGAGTTTAAAGGTGCTATAGACAACATTCAGCCACTAGATGTCGCACTAGAGCACCAGCATGTTGATCCAATCAGGTGCATTCCACTTGGGGAAATGGAAAGTAGGGAGGGCCATCAGGATGCTCAACGAACAATAACACTATGTAACAACCATCAAATGCACTCACAGCCAGGGGTGTAGCTACAGATTCTGGGCCCCATGAAAGAATGTATTTGTAGGCCCCCAGTGAATGCGAGCGCGCATATGCGCGCAAGCGAATTTTTTTTGCCATTTTTTTATTGATGAAAACGCATAATATGGCACACACACACACACACACACACACACACACACACACACACACACACTTCAGAAACAAACATAGTATCAATGAGAGCATCAATACCTGAGTGATGTCTAGTAAAAAAAATAAAAATAAAAAAATTTGGGGCCCCCTTCCAGTGCTGGGCCCTTGGAATCATCCTAAGCTACCCCCCCCCCCAGCTACGCCCCTGCTCACAGCACACACATCCACACACACTCACTTTAAACAAACAACTCACTGCAGCACCCACTTACACGTTTAAGGCTCATCTCCTTAAGACTTTCGGGCTGTCGTGGTCGGAGCGAGCCCGACGCCTGCTCACGATGCAGGGCCTGGGAGACAGCAAGCCTTCAGAGCATATGGAAATTATGCTAAACCTGCTAGGCATGGAGGAACCTGGTTTCCTTTTTACTCAACGCTTAGCCCCAGAGGTACTTGCCCCGACACACGGTTACACACCGCCGGGGGGAGGGGCGCGGAAGGGCAGAAGCCCCACTATGGCCATACCCGTGATAGCACAGGCCTGTGTTATTACCACGCTTCGGCGTGAGAGCAACAAGATGCCATTCCCCTTGCACTTTCGTCACGGCGGGAAACGCCAAGGCCTGCGCTCAGTAGCGGCCATGTCTAACCGGCTGCTGTTCATCAAAGACACCCTCTCCGGTTGCAAATTCCTCTGCGACACCGGTGCTCAGAGGAGCGTCCTCCAGCTACAGTGGACAACACCGCCGGCGGAATTAGAGGCCCACGCCTGACGTCAGCAAACGACACCAATATCCGCACCTACGGTCGAGAGCTGTAGAACTATGTTTCGGAGGCCAGCGATTCACGTGGGACTTTGTCACGGCTGACATTTCGTTTCCACTCCTCGGGCGGATTTCCTGTCCACACACTGGCTCCTCGTGGACGTCAAACATGCCCGCCTCATAGATGCTAGGACATATGCCTCGTTCGCATGCATCCAGGACGAGGCGACATACAGCGGGCTAACCAGCTCCCTCGCAGAGGGTGATGTATACCAGCGCCTGCTACAGGAATTTCCCAGCTTGACACAACCTACGTTCTCCGCCATGACTACCAAACATGGGGTCGAGCACCACATTGACACTAAGGAGGCCCCCGTCTATGCGAGGGCCCGACGGCTCAACCCCGACAGGCTAGCAGTCGCTAGGTCAGAGTTCGCTAATATGGAGCGGTTGGAATTATTCGCCGCTCAGACAGCCCCTGAGCCTCACCGCTCTACATCGTCCCCAAGGCGGACGGTGGATGGCGACCATGCGGCGACTACCGACGCCTCAACGATGCTACCACGCCAGACCGCTACCCAGTCCCCCACATCCAGGACTTCTCGGCACACCTGGTGGGTAAGCACATTTTTTCAAAAGTGGACCTTGTGCGTGGCTACCACCAGGTTCCGGTGCACTCCTCAGATGTCCCTAAGACAGCAGTGGTCACACCATTCGGACTCTTCGAGTTCCTGCAAATGCCATTCAGCACAGTCTTTTCAGAGGCTAATGGACTCGACGCTCAGAGACATGCCGTTTATTTTTGTCTACCTGGACGATATCCTTGTCGCCAGCTCCTCCCCTGAGGAACGCCTGGCTCACCTCCGGTGCCTGATCATCAACCCGGCGAAGTGTCAATTTGGGTTGACCTCCATCCATTTCCTCTGGCACCTCATCGACAAGAGGGGGGCCGCCCCCCTCCCGTCAAAGGTGGAGGCCGTTTCCGCATTCCCCCGACCACCGACGGCTCAAGCCCTCCGAGAATTCTTCGGGATGGTGACATTTTACCACCGGTTTATCCCCCGGGCAGCCCACACCATGCGCCCACTCTACGAGGCCTTGAAAGACAAGTCTCCCAACCAGGCCATCGACTGGACGGCCGAGAGGACCACGGCTTTCACAGCCACCAAGACCGCCCTGGGAGAAGCCGCCATGTTGGCTCACCCGTCACCCGGGGCCCCGGTCGCTATTGCCACAGACGTGTCAGACTAAGCCGTTGGCGCGGTGCATGAACAGTGAGTCAATGGCGCCTGGCAGCTGCTCGCATTTTTCAGCCGCCAATTGACCTTCAGGGAGTGCAAGTATAGTGCGTTTGACAGAGAACTCCTAGGCCTCTGGTTAGCGGTGCAACACTTTCGCTTCCTACTGGAAGGCCTGGAAGGAGTTTACGGCCTTCGTCAACCACAAACCCCTCACGTTCTCTATGTCAAAGGTGGCGGAGCCGTGGTCTGCACGACAACAGCGCCAGCTTGCGTACATTTCCGACTACACCACGGACATACAGCACATCACCGGGAAGTCCAACGTGGTCGCAGACTGCCTCTCCAGGGTTATCATTGGGGCTGTACAGCTGGGCCTTGACTATGTCAGCATGGGCTCAGAACAGGCCTCCGACCACGAGATCCAGGCCCTCAGGACCGCTGATTCCAGTTTACGCCTGGAAGACGTCGTGATTGGCGGCTCGGGTGCGCCGCTTTTGTGCGACCTCTCCACCGGACAGCCTCGACCGCTGGTCCCCGAAGGCTGGCGACGGTGCGCCTTTGAGGCGGTGCAAGGCCTGTCACTCCCCGGCAGTGGCAGTGGCAGTGGCTCAAGAAGGACGTGAGAGCCTGGGTCGACGCGTGTGTAGCCTGTCAACGGGCCAAAATACACCACCATACTAAGGCCCCGCTAGAAACCTTCACGGTCCCCGAGAGGGGATTTGACCACATCAACGTTGACCTCGTGGGCCCTTTTATCCCTGATGCGATGACCCCCTGGTCCGCGTCCGGACAACGCGCCTACACACGGCGGATTACGTTTTTGTTTGCCATGACGCCCACCGCGGACCCCTACGTCCCCCTTACGATGGCCCGTTCAGGGTCCAGCAGTATGGGGATAAGGGCCTGGTAATTGACGTGGGCGTTTCCCACACTCAGTCTCATTAAGAATATTCAAACCCTTTATTCTAGAATGGTGACAGTGGCTCAGGAGTGATCGTCTGGTAATCGGAAAGCTTCCCGGTTAAATTCTGGCTCCTCCCAGCAGCATGTCAAAGTGTCCTTGAGCAAAGACACTTAAGCCCTAACTGCTCCCAACGAGCAGGTTGGCACCTTGCATGGTTGCCTCCGCCGTCGGTGTGTGAATGTGTGAGTGAATGGGTGACTGTGAGGCATAAGTTGGATGAATAGTTGAATAAAAGTGCTAAATGCAGTCCATTTGCCATTTCGAACTTCCATTTACCATTTAGAACTTCATCAGGCAATGAAATATCCAATTATTTGGCCTATTACTTCACAAGGGGGTGTTAAAAGGTTTGATAGTATACCAGTTTTTGTTCTACAACTGCTTAACTGGAACTGTAATATAATTGGACATTCATAATGGAATTTTCGGGAGTCAGGCTTACAACAATTACACTCATCACCATTCCTCATGCACGCTTCCCAAGGCCCCACCCCATATCTCCTCACACAGACTGCTATACAACTATGCTGCTCTCCCCTCCCACCATGTGTCAATTCTGACCCTATCACTTTGTACAATCCCCCTTTGCCACTCCATATGATCATCCATCTATGCACCATATCCGGCACACTACGCATATAGCTTTCAGTCTTTTGCGGCACCTGCAGACTTGTCTATTCCTACTCTCCAGTACACCCCACCCACCCTCCCCTCTCTCCTCATGCAAGGTCATAGGTCCCTTGTCTCAGCCAGTGCCCCCCCCCCCCCCCCCCCCCCCCGCCCCAACTCAACTTTGGACTTGTACTAGATAAGACTTCAGGCTATGGAACCATTGTGTTTTCCAGCTCCAACCTTTTAGCTGGAACTCTTTTGCAGGCATCTGCAACTTATGCCCCTCATTTCATGGGTCACAGACTTGTCATGTTACTTGTCATGTGATATTATATTTTAAAAATATTTTAAAAGGGGCAGTGTGAGGGCCAAAAAGGTGGTTTGTTGTCTGAGGGCAACACCATGCTATAGAGAGGGTTAATAAAAACATGGAAGCATGGAAATACAAAATGAATGTTGTGATAGTATTTATTTAAACAAAATGTATTTTTGTATAAGAAATTATTCTGTTTTGATGCACTTATTTGCTTTCGTGGCATGTATTCAAAAAAGTTTCACAAATTTGTGTCTGATTAAAATAAATTTACATTTACAGTATTTAAACAAAGCTTTTCTTTATATAAGAAATTATTCTGTTTTGATTGATTCACTTATTTGCTTTCAACATTTTGAGACTACTGTATTACAGCATTTTGCAGATGAAATGTGCCCATTATAAATAAAACATCATACATTTGAGTGAATGTGTGTTAATCACCAGCCAAATCAGTTCAGTTTCTCTGCCCCCCTCAGAGAGAGAATGATCTGCACCTCCTACATTTACATTTATGTTTACATTTAGTCATTTAGCTGATGCTTTTATCCAAAGCGACTTACAAGTTCTGTACAACAGGTCAGCAGGAAGGGTACAACTCTTTCAGCTAAGTAACAATGTTCATCAAACAGTGTTGTAGTTGGGCGCTACAGTCTTGAGTGTAGTAGTAAAGACATAATTAGCATAGTAGGTAGTAATATAGGCAAGGAAGATTATTTAGTAGCAAAGTGCATGATAAAAGATGTTAGGTTTTTTATTTTTTTTTTTTCATTTCAGATAATGATTAAAAAAGTATTATAATAATATTAACCTTCGTACTGTCTTCTATCATGCACTTTGCACTCCACCCCCACAGAGCATGCGTTTGACTTCCCTGAACACGTGATACTTGCTATAAATATATAAATACAGCACAACATCAGCACAATATAACACACGGAAGAGACTAGTCCATCTGGGCAGGAGCTTGGTTAGTGTAAGGGGCAGGGGCGGAGCTTCCTACAGGCGATATAGGCGGTTGCCTAGGGCGCCACCCAGAGGTTTTGGCACCCCCCTCTATATCTGCAACCATTATTTTTACATTAAAAAAAATTCTAACATAAGGGAAAATTTGCCCAAAATCTAAATAAAACTGTCAGTCGGTTTTAGCCTCAGCTTTAGGTGTTCACAGTCAGAACATGCTAGAGTGCTGTGCATTGATGGGTATCGGTCAAGTGTTTATAGAATTGAGCGTCGAGGAAAGAAAGACTAATGTTAGAGAACCAGGGTGCGATCCAAGAGGGGAGCCCGGGGAGCTATAGCTCCCCTAGATCAGACATCAGCTCCCCTGGGGGTCTCTAAAGCTCCCCTGGGAGCTGTATCATCATCGTGTATAATAATAAACGTATGCTATTTTGGATGTATGATTAATGATTTGCGTGTAGTGGCTACTTACTGGGACACAATTCACGGCATTCTATCCTTTTGTGGTGTTTACTACATCTCCCATGACCCTTAGCGGGGGATGACGTAGTTAAAGAGAGACAGTGAAAGTTGAATGGGTGTTGTTTGTGCGACAGTAGAGTGCGTAATAAACTAGCGTTTTTGCATCGGAACACGACTCCGTCTACGCTATCATTACTGCATTCCTACATTTGTGACCCTTGGACGTATTTCGGAGATTATATCGAACATGTCAACTGAACAACAGAACGCAGATCGCAGAACTTTGAACGCAGTTTCACTCAAGCTGCGCAGAGTGCCAACCAGGCACGTGCACACATAGAGGCCAAGGGGGGCCTGAGCACCTGCCTTTTTGAGCCTCATCAAAAAAGTGCCCTTTTTGAAAAAAAAAAAAATGTTTTACCGTTCCGCATATAGACTGCCCTTCCAACTGAAAAATGTCAGGATATAATCAAAATATTAGGTAAAGAGAGAGATGCCCCATATTGTGCTTAGTGCAATATTCCATTGCAGTTTGCACGGCCTCCTCAGCGTGCCTCTCCGCGGACCTATATATTTTATGCATAGCGTGGGTGGTGATGATGATGATGATAGAAACCGCTGTTGAATGCTGGTATTACACTCATTGAGGGACACGAAGAAGTCAAGTCCGATGGGATTTGGGAATCTCAAATACAAATCGGGATTGGAATAAAAAATGCATTTATATTAAACAATACAGAATATACAGCACTTCTTGGGGTCTGTAGGGTAAGCACTTATTCCCTCCCCCCTGAACATTTATGGAGATGTGTGGGCCTTTTAAGTCAGTGATAAAAGTGTCTTTCAAGGATAAGTGAGCTCCTGCACTGATTATTATAGTTCAATATTCAATATTTGATCACCAAAAACCCCCAAAAAGCATAAAAAGGGGGCTCCCCGCCCGGAAAGGGCCCTTGAAAATCGCCCACGCGCGCTACGTGCGCTCGGTTTATATATACACACAAGTGTAGTGCCCTTTTCAGCCTTTGAGCACCTGCCCCTCTAAAGTCCTGTGCACGTCCCTGGTGCCAACGCTTGGTTCGCGCAAGCCGAAGCCCTATTCGATCTCAGGAATATTACCGCGGATGCCACCAAGTACTACTATGTGGTAGCAGCCCTTACGAATTCAACGGCAGCGAGAGTGGTGAGTTTGCTGGAAAACCCACCTACACATGACAAATATGTGACTATAAAAACACGCTCTGAGTTTTTTTCCGCTGAGAGGCGCGCCGCGCATTCCCCCCCCCCCCCCCCCCCCCCCCCCGACGACGGGGCTCACCCAAAGATGATGCTATGGATCGCACACTGTAGAGAACTATGAAAAGACAAAAGCCATGCAGGTCGCAGTATTAAAAAGAGAAGAAAAGAAGAAGAAGAGAAACATGCCAAGGTGAAAGGTATGCAATTTTGTACAACTTCCAAGACCTGCCACACCAAGAGCTGATGAAGCAAGCAGAGGCACTTGTACACACCTTAAACCATGGAGGGCAATCTGATTTGGATGGGAAGGAGCTGGCTCAGGAGTTGGAAAATGTACCTGACTTGCCACTTTTTCTCCTCCTATTTTTCTTGTATTTTCCTCCAATCCCAATTTAGTCGTTATGCCAATTCCCCCCTCCCCTTCCTGGTCATTGCGCACATTTGCCCCCTACTTGCCGGTCTAGGCAGCCCTGAAGTCTATCCTTCCTCCGATACATAGGAGACAGCCAGCAGCCTCTTTTCACCTGGCAGCGAGGACTAATAATAATAATAATTCATTTAATTTATATAGCGCTTCTCAATAACCCGAAGTCGCTGACAGTAGTCGGGAGCAGGGGTACAAACAAAGAAACGAAAGCAAAGAAACAAAAACAAGAACAACAAAGAAACAAAAACAAAAGGAACATGAGACCATGGGGGGAACAGGGGAGACGGCCTGATAGCACAAAAAAAGACTGGAGACAGATATCAATCAGGTTGGAGGGGAGGGGGGGGTTTAAGGGGTGGGGGGGGTTGAAGGCAAGGGAGAACAGGTGGGTTTTGAGGCGAGCTTTGAAGGTGGAGAGTGTAGGGGAGTCACTGATGGACTGGGGGAGGGAGTTCCAGAGTCGGGGTGCAGTGCGAGAGAAGGCCCGATCTCCGAAGTTTTTAAGCTTGGATGTCGGGACAGTGAGGGAGGCAGTGGAGGAGGACCGGAGGGAACGGGTGGGGCGGTAGGGGAGAAGGAGATCAGTCAGGTAGGGGGGGGCCAGGCTGTGGAGGGCTTTGAAGGTGAGGAGTAGTGTTTTAAAGTTAATGCAGTGTTTGATCGGGAGCCAGTGGAGGGAGTGGAGGACAGGAGTGATGTGTTCGCGGGACCGGGTGTTAGTGAGGAGGCGGGCGGCTGAATTTTGGACCATTTGCAGTTTATGGAGGGAGCGGGAGGTGATACCAGTGAGGAGGGAGTTGCAGTAGTCCAGGCGGGAGGACTTGAAGGCGTGAATGAGGGATTCAGCAGCGGGGGGGGAGAGGCAGTGACGGATTTTTGCGATGTTGCAGAGGTGAAAGTAGGATATTTTTACGATGGAGCGGACGTGGGGGTCAAATGAGAGGGTGGGGTCAAGGAGGACACCAAGGTTGCGGACTAGGGGGGAGGGGGTGATGTTGGAGTCGTTGATGGTGAGTGTGATGGGTCCGGATCTGGTGAGGGTGGTTTTGGTGCCAATGATGAGAAGTTCAGTCTTGTCACTGTTCAGTTTGAGGAAGTTGTGTGTCATCCAAGTTTGGAGTTCGGTGATGCATGATTCGATGTGACTGAGGGGTGGGCTGTGGGGGGATTGTGTACTGATGTAGATTTGGGTGTCGTCAGCGTAACAGTGGAAGTTGAGGTGGTATTTACGGATGATGTGACCAAGGGGGAGAATGTAGCAGATGAAGAGCAGGGGGCCAAGGACTGAGCCTTGGGGGACCCCCTGTGTGACTGGGGAGGGGGAGGAGGTGTGGCCGGAGAGGGAGATGAATTGGTGTCTGTCAGTGAGGTAGGAGGAGAACCAGTCAAGTGCTGTGCCCTCAACACCCAGTTGGTGCAGCCTTTGGAGGAGGATGGAGTGACACACTGTGTCAAAGGCTGCACTGAGATCGAGTAGGATCAGGATGTTGAGGGCACCGGAGTCAGCGGAGATGAGGAGGTCGTTGATGACCTTAACCAGTGCAGTTTCGGAATTGGGACTCTCATTGGGTGAGTGTAACGCGTGGGAGGGCACACTACCTCACCCAGATCCCTTCCTCGCTGTGCAGGCGCCCTGACCGACCTGTAGGAGTCGCTGTTTACAACGACCAGATTACCACCCACCGGCTTCCCTCCCGCTGACACTGCCAATTGTGTCAGTATGACGACTGGCCAAGCCGGAGGCACCGCTGACAGCTGGATTCGATATCAGTGTCTCTGCGGTGGTAGACAGGCGCTTAGTCCGCTGCGCTACCCGGCCGCAAATTAAAACTCTTGAAAACATACCTGAGGTCAACCATGGCTCAAGAACGCCTCAGTGGTCTGGCTGTAATCAGTATTAACCATGAGGTTGGTGGTCAGATTTCATATGATGATGTGATTGATGACTTTGCAGCGAGGAAGGCCAGAAGGATTGCACTGTAAATGGAAACCAGTATGAGCTACAGGCTAACCTTGAAGTGTGATGATAGGGAGTGGAATGTAAATAGTTCTTTAGACAAAGTGAATTTGTAATTTTTATTTATTTGTTTGTTTATTTAGCATATTATATTTTGATTATATATGTGTAACATATTTTACAATACATAATTTTCTTTTAAAGCAAATTTGCATGTTCTTTTATTGTTTGTTATTGTTATTATTATTATTATTAGGGATGCTCGATATTGGCTTTTTTACCGATACCGATATTCCGATATTGTCCAACTCTTAATTTCCGATACCGATATCAACCGATATCAACCGATACCGATATATGCAGGGTTTCCCGTCCAAAAAACTGAATAATTTCAGGTAACTAATAATTTCACTGGATATATATATAACAAATATTGTTATTGTTTTTAATTTTTTTTAAACCGATACCGATATTTTCCGATATCACATTTTACTGCCGATATCGGCCGATAATATCGGTCGGCCGATAATATCGGACATCCCTAATTATTATTGATTGTTAGCTAAGTTGTTTGTTTTAATTCTTTAGTGTGCACTTTACATTTCTTCTTAATTTTCTTTGAAAGCAAATTTGCACATTCTTTTATTGTTTGTTATTGTTATTATTGTGTGTTAGCTAAGTTGTTTATTTGTTTTAATTCTTTAATGTGCACTTTACATTTATTCTTAGCTCTTGTTCTTGCTTGTAAAAAATAAAGGTGCATGTACACCACTCGCCTTCTCTCACCTCTACAGGCCAGCTACCTGGTGGCACGCTATAACAGTCACAAATGTGCCTACTATATTTTTGTGATATTATTTGGTTGCAGTGTCATGTTTGGTCACTAAGTAGAGCACTCCTTGTTTGTACTTGATGTAACAACAACAGGTTTAATTTGATTTCACTTGAGCCAGTGACTCACTTCACTTCACTGTCTACCTGCCGTCCGGCACAACGTTAACTTGTCCTCTAGTAATGTTTTGGCTCGTGTCTGTGAATCTATATATATAACGTGTTTGTGCCTCTTACAGGAGCTGCATGTTCTCCCCCCGGCCAGCAGTCGGGTGAGCACACTACGGGTGCATCCATGCCAATTGCCAAACCACAAGTTCGGCATGTCTCTGCTCTCTTTCTCCATTTTGTTTCAGTATTTGATTTGATTAATTGACAACAAACATATAACAACATTGACAGATCAACATTTGTATTTGCCTGGTCAGGGATAGAACGAAAAGTCCAGGACTTATTTCCATCGTTGTCCCTAAATATTGTAAACTTCTGATTAGGGATGTCCGATATTATCGGCCTACCGATATTATCGGCCGATATCGGCATTAAAATGTGATATCGGAAAATATCGGTATCGGTTTTCAAAAAAAAGAATTTAAAAAAAATTACATTTCTTATAACCTTTATTTACCCAGGCAAGCAAGTAAGAACACATTCTGATTTTATTTATTGTCAAAAGTATGCATAATGTTGTGTTAATTCCACAACAAGATATATGTAATGTTAATTACCTGAAATTATTAAATTTTTTGGAGGGGAAAACCCTGCATATATCGGTATCGGTTGATATCGGTATCGGAAATTAAGAGTTGGACAATATCGGTATATCGGTATCGGTAAAAAAGCCAATATCGAGCATCCCTACTTCTGATGTGTCTTATTTTGATGACAGCCTGAACTGTATCATGTTCACAATGAACCTTTCTGTCAAGTGCCTACCTTTCAATACAATTCAAGGATTCCTCTTCAATCATTTAATTTCCCTCTTCTATGCATAGATTTCTTCTTTTAATTTTTTAATTTAAAAAAAAATGTATGCTATATAAATGTAATGAATTAATAGAGGTCCACAGATATAATAATGTACACCATGTCTAACATTTAGCACATAGTACCAGTAGAAGTCGAATATTTTTGTGCTAATTTAAAAGGAACACAGCAACATTATGGGAAACATCTGTGAACACTGAACACTGATCTCTTCACACACAAGCAAGCACACATGAACACACACACACACACACACACACACACACACACACACACACACACACACACACACACACACACACACACACACACACACACACCACACATCCTCACTTGCACTCTCTCACACACAGAGTACAAAAAAGGTCACTTTAAAAAACACAACTGTATATTTGTATATTATTGTATATTACTCATTACCTTTAATTCTTAAGCTTAGCATTGTATTGTATTTTATTCTTATAATTTTTTATCATGTCTATTTCATTATTTTTCTATTTTATTATTTATATTTTTGCACAATCAAGGCGGGCATGGCCACCTTCATTTCACTACATGTCTTGTGTATGTATGTGACAAATAAATCTCTTGAATCTTGAGAAATGCGCTTACCGTCTTCTCCATAGTCAGGCAAGAACATTTTCCACCAATTTCCTGTGCATTCAGCTATCTGCAAGCTTGCCTAGCTTAGCACAAATGAATGGAAGCGGATACAGCTAACTTAGCTTGAAACCCTGGGAGAGGTGTTTTTGGCTAGCTTGCTGTTGCTTCCATTTATGTTAAGCTAGGCTCGCTTGCAGCCAGATATAGGTTTCTACTGAACGCACAGAGAGGAAATTGGTATCTATCTATCGTCTGACTCTGGAGAACACGGTAAGCATTTCCCAAAATGTTGGTGTGTTGCTTTAATGTCGAATGTTGACATCTACTATAGGTATTACATAAGTCATTCTTATGTAATAATCACAACTGCAGAGAAAGTAAAAGCACAAGAGTTTACATGAAATGTAGTGTTTTATCGTCATGTG
Source organism: Notolepis coatsorum (assembly GCF_963971535.1). NCBI lineage: Eukaryota > Metazoa > Chordata > Actinopteri > Aulopiformes > Paralepididae > Notolepis > Notolepis coatsorum. The sequence continues at coordinate 54,268,112 of NC_140168.1, forward strand.
TATTTCTATAAAGAAATGTGTGTTTCATTTCAGAACTGGCAAATCGCTCACAGTGGATGGGGGGGGGAAATAGGGTTTTTAGGAGGAGAAGAGGACAAACAGCAGTGTGTTTTCTGGTCTCTGGACAGAGAGGAGTGACGTGGAGCTTCCATGATGTGGTCAGATCTCAGAGCTGGACATCTCATTAGGGAAGACGTGCACTTGAGGTCATTCATAGCCATTATTAACCTAAATTACTAAATGTAAAATGTGTCTCCCCTACTCTGTCTCCCTCTCAGCCTTCCTACTGTCTCAATAAAGAACCTTCTGTCCTGTCACTCCCCTATTATGTCTCCATCTCAGTCTGTCTCAATAAAGAACCTTCTGTCCTGTCTCTCCCCTATTATGTCTCCATCTCAGTCTGTCTCAATAAAGAACCTTCTGTCCTGTCTCACCCCTATTATGTCTCCATCTCAGTCTTCCTACTGTCTCAATTAAGAACCTTCTCTCCTGTGTCTCCCCTATTCTGTCTCACTCTCAGCCTTCCTACTGTCTCAATAAAGAACATTATCTCCTGCGTCTCCTCTACTATGTCTCCCTCTCAGCCTTCCTACTGTCTCAATAAAGAACCTTCTCTCCTGTGTCTCCCCTACTCTGTCTCCCTCTCAGTCTTCCTGTCTCAATGAAGAACCTTCTCTCCTGCATCTCCCCTATATCTGTCTCACTCTCAGCCTTACTGTCTCTATGAAGAACCTTCTCTCCTGTGTCTCCCCTACTCTGTCTCCCTCTCAACATTCCTACTGTCTCAATAAGAGATACTACTGGGGGGAGTGGATATCCACTGTCCTTATTTATTTGTAAGACATAAACCGTCCTGCTCCAGCTGGGCCCACGGGCACCATTCTAAGGCAACTCAGTCCGTGACTAAGTGATACTAATGAGAATTCTATAGAACAATTGAGTACCTCAGGCAAAGGACCATATAAATGTTATTATCTAAAGATGGTAAGTTAGAGTGTTGTGTTCACTCATAGTCAAAGAAGTTGAGTAGTTTATTGTGGGGCGGTGTGGCTCAGGGGTAGAGCGGGTTGTCCAATGATCCAAGGGTTGGTGGTTCGAATCCCGCTCAAGCCCATGTCCATCCCACTGCCGTTGTGTCCTTGGGCAAGACACTTAACCTCGTATGAATGTGTATGCATGTGAATGAATGTTGGTGGTGGTCGGAGGGGCCGTAGGCGTTGATTATTCGCCACGCTTCCGTGAGTCTGCCTCAGGGCAGCTCTGGCTGCAATTGTAGCTTACCACCACCGGTATGACTGTGTATGAACGAATAATGGACTCTGTGAAGCGCTCTGGGTCAGTGAAGAGCGCTATATAAATCCAAGTCATTATTATTATTATTGTGACGATTCACACACCAAGTGATTTAGATTAACTTCACAACTGCAAATACATGGGCTGTCCATGCAATTTCTAAACAAACGTATATTATAGTTCTTCAGTGCAAGGGTCCAATTATACAACACAATTTTTCTGTTTGTCCAATAGGGGAGAGTGGGGTGAGTAGTGCCACTTTTTACTTAAAGTGCCTTTAAAGCAAGGGGATTATAGTAATGCCCCCAACTAAAATATGTACATATAGTTTAGGATGTTGTGCATCCCTGGGGGACAATCACTTTGGATCTTAAATAAACTGTTTCAGAAATATAGCTTTAGAAAAAAAAAGTGGTTTTGTGGCACAACTTGCCCCCGGTGCGGGGTAAGTTGTGACATTAGAGAGAATACACTGGGGTAAATTGTGCCATTGATCATTTTACGTAAAACAGATAATTTTAATCTCAAAAGCGGTAAAAGCATCCTGCAGATCTTCATCTCCTTTCCAACCTGATGTATAGTCTTCCCCTGTTGCACCTCTTTCACTGCTCTTTCCAACTTCTCAAGAGGAGTTGAAACCCTGTCTGTCTTATCTGCGTGGCATGATGGATTTTGGTCTAAAATTAAGAATATCACATAGTATGGCGGTTAGGTGGTCGAGCGGAGATTGCGTTCGTCACCAGCCCCGGAGCTGTGAGCTTGGTTCGCCTGTTAGAATCCAGCTCACAGCTCCGGGGTTGTCACCAGCTTGGCTGGCCGTCTGCACTGATACAATTGGCTGTATCAGAGGGTGGGAGAAGCTGGCGGGGTGGGTCCGGGTCGTTGTAAACAGCGACTCCTACAGTTCGGTCGGGGCGCCTGCTAAGCGCGGATTGGACGTGAGGGGGATAGTGTGGTCCTCCCACACGCTACGCCCTCTCAATGAGAATCCGCGCTGCCAGGTGAAAAGAAGCGGTGATTGGCTGGACGTGTGTCGGAGGAAGCACGTGGTAGCCTCCACTCTCCCAAATGATCTGACTGTGGGGGGTAAAGCGCAGCGACCAGGAAGGGACTGGGAATTGGCATACGACTAACATTGGGATGGGAGAAAATCGGAGGAAAATGGAGGGGGAAAAAGACCAATAAAAAAAAAAATATATATATATCACATAGTTTTAGTGATCAAATGTAAGAATACAATGTACAATAACAATAAAATACAATAAAGTAATATATATAGTTAATAATTATAAGTTGGGGCAACTTAACAAACAGAACACCTGGCACAACTTAACCCAGGCCCTTTGGCACAAATCACCCCAAACCTACCATTTTGAAAAAAAATGCATCCCCCAGCTGTTTTGAGCTAGCATCATGCTAACTGTATAGACTCATGATGTAGCTTACTAAAGCACTAAACTGAACTGTTTTCAAAGTTGTCTATAATTGTTCAAACACAGCAATCAAAAAACCTTGATCATACAAATTTTACTTTGGAGGGCAAACAAATGTTTTTTTAACTTAAATGTGCTTACCTCTCAAGCCAGGTGTCTCCCTTCTCTGCAGGTTGAGTGAAATGGATGCCTCTTCAAAAATATGTTGTCACATGACCAACTTCTTCTATGGTTTTCTAGATAACAGGGGTGGCACTACATGCCCCTTGGCACTACTTACCCCACTCTCCCCTACTGTGGTAGAATCCCGTCCTCAAAGTTAATGACATGATGTTTCTACAATAAATACAAATAAATAAAAGCACACATTGTGTTGACAGAGTAGGATGATCTTGGCGTGACACCCAGGGCTTGCTAGTTCAGTAATCATCTTGCTAACATGTGACGGAGGAATAACACTCACGCTGGAACAGGAACTGAAATAGGTTTTCACATGGCCACAACATAGGAACACGCCCACAGTGCACCACCTGGCCGGCTGGTCACCACACATCATACAGCACAAACAATAAATGAGGATTGCCACAATTGAGAGCATACATTATATCTTAAAAACCTATAATGCCTGGTGCGCATGCATGGTGACACCAATGGCGGAAATACACGGCTCGCTCTGTAAGTACCACTCGCTTTGTAACAATGATTTAAACTGTTTATTAGCAACTCCGAGCTTCCAGACCCCACTGTAAAGCTGTGTTAAACCCATATTGTACGCTGGGTATCTTTGAAATTCATATCTGATATATTTTTGACCCACCCCCAGCCCCCGATCATCGCTTGGTAGTTTCTTTTTAGCCTGGTCGCGGCACAGCTGAGAGTGACTGCGGTCACTAGAGCCCCAGGCTTGCACACCGCAGTCACGTAAGGGGCTAGGGGGAACCCTGCATATATCGGTATCGGTTGATATCGGTATCGGAAATTAAGAGTTGGACAAAAACGGTATATCGGTATCGGTAAAAAAGCCGATATCGAACATCCCTACAACAAATGATACATTAATACAGTAAATAATAAAAAATATATTTACAAAATAAAAACATTCACAGAAGACCATACAATTATTGATATAAAAAGTAAAAATATAAAAACAAATCCAGTTTAACCCAACGACTCATTGTTATCCTACACAAACATGAACCAAAAGCAAATGTCTCTATAAGCGTCCAATCAACCCAACTAAACAAAGAAAATTAAACAACCTGTCATCAAACACTTAATAAGTGCATCTTCAGTCTCTTTTTGAACAATATTTCGTTTTTTTCTTTGCGCATATAAAGAGGTAAATTATTCCAAATTATAGTGCCTTTATAAAACACTGTTCTTTTCAGGAAGTTAGTTCTTGGTTTGGCTCACATAATATCACCATTGTCAGCCTTTCTGGTGTTATGGTTATGAACAGTATTACACAAAAAACGATTTGATCTTGCAAGAACTGAGGTTTATGTGTTCGCACGCAGTGTAGTGTGTGTGTGTGTGTGTGTGTGTGTGTGTGTGTGTGTGTGTGTGCGTGCGTGCGTGTGTGTGTGTAGTATGGCAATATTATGATACCTTACTGTCTTTGGGTAAAATGGCCAACGGCAGGCCCGGACTGGCCATCGGGAGCACCGGGAGTTTTCCCGGTGGCCTGGCGTGCACAGATAAAAAAAAAAAACAGGCCATTGTTTCTAGTTGTGGCGGCGGCGCGGCGCGATAGTTAGATAACCTAGGTTGGTGGGGAACAACCAGGATTTCACTGTCTTCGACAGAGTTGGAGAACTATCTGACTCTCTCTCTCACACACACAATGGAGCCGTGCTGCCGCATGTGATTGGTGGAGGCGGGACCAGGCGATACAACTGATTGACAGCGGAGGCGGCGAATGGAATGGCAGACGGCACTCAGATGCAGAATAACAGCCAGGCAATGAGCCAGGTAGTGGGACTCGGGAGAGATACAGTAGAGCGAAAGTCAATTAACGTTGATGTCAAGATGGACAGTGGAAGAAAGAGAAAGGGTGGAGGAGAGAGGGATAAAACAAAGAAAAAGAAATGCCCTTACAGGAGAGAGTGGTTAACTGTATTATAATAGTAAATAGAAAAATATGTTGTGCTCTTGCTTTTTTCTTTTTGAAGGTGGAGAGAGTAGCATTGCTAGTGCCACAACAGTTTTATTTGAGGTTCATAACAGTACATTGTACTAAGCAATTGTTGGCTCATTAGTGTGTGATTCACATGCACTAAAATTCACCAGAATGCAGGAAATTAAGTCTTTGTAACTAAAAAAATCCTGGTGGGGAACCCCCAGACCCCCCGCTTAAAAAGTGGCCTGATTGGGGCTATATTTCGCGCTATATCTCCCGGTATGAATTATTTCCCCAGTCCGGCCCTGGCCAACGGTGATGGACTGTGGTTGTACTGGGCAGCACCCAGGTGTGAATATACAGTATGTAACTGTGTGAGTGTGAAGCAGGGCGTTGCTGAAAAATAGCATTCATGCTCAGTGAACCTACTCTGGGTAAATAAAGATAAAAAAATAAGAATTATAATAATATGTTTATATGTCCTGGTACTGAAATAAACTTTTACATTTCTGTACTCCTTTGTGGAAAATTCTTTCTTTTACGCAAAGTAACCAGAGAAATTCCACCACATGGCACATGTGTAGAGGATGATCTAATTGGGAAAAAAATTCTTTTTTCTATCAAACAATTGTCCTTTTTGACTTAATATGCTGTGTTGTAAGTAATTTAACTTGAAATATGAAAGGAAAAACAATTATATGTAGCTATGACATATTCTTGGATACGGATGGTCTTGTTAGTCCCTGTTATCAAGATGGTGGCAGAGTGAACTCAGAATTGGTGACAGAAATCAGCAGAATTACAACCCAATTGCTCAGGAGGTAGAGCGGCCATCTGGTAGTCGAAAGGTTCCCGGTTCGATTTCCGCTCCTTCCAGTAGCTGTTACTGATCTCTTCCCTTTTACTTTAGGGAACCAACAGCAATGTGGAACCAATGCTTTCTCGTGCAATTCCAAAACATAAGGAAGATGTAAAGGGGACGCGTATATGGTGAAATTGTGACTTCCCTGAATAGTATATATGCATAATGTAGGTGAAGAGGAAAATAACACATACAGTCATATCCTGTATCTTCACACTACCCACTATATTTCACTATATGTGTGTGTTTGTGTGTGTCTGAGCATGTGTATGTGCATGTGTACAGTATGTGTATGTGCACTGTATGTGCGTGTGTCTGTATCTTGCACATCCACGTTCTCATGTGTGTGAGATATTCTCAACCCCCCCCCCCCCCCCCCTCTTTGACCTCATGCGCATCGTCATCATGTGTGTGTGTGCATATGCATGTGTACTTTGGCAGCATTCAGACACACCCACCAGCAAAAACAAAGCAAAAGCCCTGCACACTACTGCCATTCACTCAGTCCCTGCTCAGCTACAGAGCAGCACTCTGTGCCTCTCTCTCTCTTGCTCACACACACACAGTCCTCTTTACTCTCTCTCTCACCACACCTGGAATCCACCTCCACCCAGCGTACCCCTCCACCTCAGCAGCCTCCAGCACCAGCAGACATGGTCCTCCACCACAAGGAGTTCGACAAGGCGGGCAAAGCTGCCGGCCTGCAGATCTGGAGGATCGAGAGCATGGAGCTGGTCCCCGTGCCCGACCCTCTGCACGGCAACTTCTACGTAGGAGACGCCTACGTGATCCTCCGCACAGCCAGGCAGAGGGGCAGCGTCTTCTACGATCTGCACTTCTGGTTGGGTGAGTTATTGGAGGAGCCTCGTTTGGGCTGTTCTCCTTTTCTCACAGGAGGGTGAGTTTTGTAGAAACCCGTTGCCTTTTTACAGTGAGGGAAACGGATTTGAGTGTGTAATTGTGATAATGACTGTTTGGATTGACGTGTGTGTGTGTGTGTGTGTATGCCATGTCAGGGTGTATGTGTGTGTGTGATTAAAGGGGCAGAGTAAAGTGGTATTTATTGGTGTGTGTGTCTGTGTGTTTACAGCCTATTCATGGAAAGAGATATTTTCTGTTTTTATTGAGAAGAGCTCAAAGAGCAGTGAGGATATTGAGGAAGAGGAAGTCATTGTTGAAGTTATATGGTCTATGTCGGCACGGAGATGATAACACACCTCCCGGGTTGTGGCACACTTACCTGGTGAACAGATGTGTGCAGTTCAGCTCTTTCCTTGTGTTTTCAACACAGTCATTCGGCACATCCAGTGTCACACAGGCCACCCCAGATATTTCACAAGTAGTTGAGGTAAGCAGACAGACCAGCTAAGAAAACAGAAGCTAAAGGCTTGCCAGGTTGCCGTGAACAACTGAAAATGCCTACCTCCTGAGGCTCCTAAATTAATGTATTCTTATGCAGAACTGACATCTTCCTGGCTAGTCTTCATCATGATGAAAGTTATGTATGAGAGACGGTTTAAGACACAACTGCCATTTGATTGATTGATTGATTGAAAATTGTATTAACAGATTGCAGAATGAGTACAATACAGTAGGGCTCAATACACACAATTGTTATGGGGATGCAGACCAGAAAAATACTTTCGTCTTGTTTGCATCAGGGTCCCCCATTTTCAATTCATAATGACATTTATGACATACACAACATAGATATACAGATATATATCATGACATTTATGACATACATTATACAGATATACAGTACTGTTATATTTATGACATACAAGATATACAAATATACAGTACTGTTTAACAGAGATCCTAACAGAAAATATATACATTCGAGGCGGAGGAAACTGTACATTGGGTGGGGGAGGGGGTTGGGTGGGTGGGCGGGTTACAATGCTTACTTCTTTCTTTTTGCAATTATTCTAAGAAAGTTCTGTTAGCATAATTATATAGATATAGACCGCTTCTCCTTCGACCTGGAAATACAACATATTGAGATCAAAGACTGTTAAAAACATGCAAAGCCTGTGATCAGTGACCATACTTCCTTCCTTTTTTACTGCACCTATCAATCTATGTATCTCTCTCTCTCCACTTCCCTTCTAAGAAAGGTCGATACCACTAAGATGCTCTCATGTCCTTGCTCACTCGCACACTCCCACCAAGCATGAATCATTAACCAGCAGCAACATGTAAACGGATGTCTAATGCGTTTTCCTTCCCATCATGCATCACACTAACAACTGGCTTCCCCTCAGTGCCACTAAATGCATCTGTCCACAAAATTATAATGGCAAACATGATGAGCCTTCGGTTTGCGCTAGAAAACATCTACATGTTGGGTTGTGGTGGCCATTAGGGGCCATGTGGTATGATGTAGCATCGGCATTGTACCTGGATTATTACGAGTACCTGGAGCTCACATCAAAGGAGCACCGGTGAAGTTGGCAATGTTTGGGGGAAATACATTTGTAGTGTGTAATTCCATACTAAGTATAAGTATTTATAGGCATGTTAGACTTTATTTTGGAAATGGTTTTTTAATTGAGTGCTTATCCTTATCATCAGGGCACAAGTATCTTGTGTTTTATTAGAAATAATTACTCGGGGAGCTCCAGTAGCTCACCACGTACCACGAGCGCTATTTCAGCGCCGTGGACAACCGTGCTCGTCACGGATCTGGGGCTTAGCGAGTTCGAATCCCGACTGCAGCCGTGCCTTTCCCAGAGTGTCTTCCCCCCCATCTGAACCCTTTCAGCCTGTTTCTGTCGGTCATCCTTGACCAGTATAAATGTGATAAACACATAAAAGAGCCAGGGGAATGGCCAAAGTTTAAAAAAAAAAAAGAAATAATTACTCTGCCTGACATTTGGCCTGGTTGGAATTCCAACGCAACAATACGGGCAGCAGGACCAGACCCTGAATGCAGGGGCTGAATCCAGACAAACAGAACACCTCAAAATGTCCTTTATTTTGAGATTGACATTTACTATGTTGGACGCCTGGCCCCTGAGTGACTTACAACAGTAGACTGAGTAGACAAGCAACATGCAGTGGAAGGAGTTTAAATGTGTGTATCGCCAACACATCAAGTTGCCAAAATGAGGGGCACTGATATAGTCAACTATAGATACGTTTCTGTTTACCACAGGTAAGGAGTGCAGCCAGGATGAGAGTACAGCTGCAGCCATCTTCAGTGTGCAGTTGGACGACTACCTGGGTGGCAAAGCGGTCCAGTACAGAGAACTGCAGGGGGTTGAGTCCACGGCCTTCAACAGCCACTTCAAGGGAGGAATCAAATACAAAGTATGGCATTCTTCCTTACTATTAACAATACTATCTATTTTACATGCCATTATATTTTTGGTATTAGGAAGATGCTCTTAAGCTCAAATTCTACTATCACTTACACAGTAGACAAAAAAAGCATAAAGTTAAGTTAAAAGTTATACAACATTTAGTGCCAAACACACATTGTAATTGGAAGAGAAACATTGCATGTGTACTTATAACCACAGTATGACTCGTACCTCACATCGCTCAGCAGCTGGCAAGTAATTGTTGTTTGTGTTTAGGACCAAATTAAAGGCAACCTTTTGTTTGAAAGGATTACATTTGTTTTATACTGTATATTGTATACAATCAAGAACATTCACAATGTGCTATATACTGGTTTATTTGCACCAGTGTGCTGGTCTACAGGCACAGAAACAGGACTGAAACAGAGGGGTAGAAAGGCTGCTAGAATGCAGAGTTTTTTTCAGCAAACAAACTTCAAAGACATGCTTAGAGGACCTCAAAGATCTATATTAATTTGTTGAAAAGGACTACAAGATGTCCCTTTTAGATAAACAGTGTCAATAGCCTGGGAATAATAAACATATGTGTAGCTACAATGAATGAATGAATGAATGAATGAATGAATGAATGAATGAATGAATGAATGAATGAATGAATGAATGAATGAATGAATGAATGAGTATGACGACTAGCAAGAAACAAAACAAACTCCTCTCAACATACAAGACACCCCTGTACTGTTCTAACGTTGCATAGGATAACCAGTTTATTCCACCACACGCCACTGGTTTCCACAGAGCCTGATGTAACGTTACTGGCCACGGGGAGCAGTGACTCATGGGATGGAGAATGAAGGGAGAGATCAGGGAAAAAGAGGAATAGGAGAGGAGGGGAGGAGGAGGAGGAGGACAGGAATAGCAACAGTGTTTTCTCTGCCCAAACAGGCAGGAGGTGTGGCCTCTGGCTTCCATCATGCTGTCACCAACGACCTCTCTGCCCAGCGCCTCTTCCACATCAAAGGCCGCCGCGTGGTCAGGGCAACCGAGGTCACCCTCGACTGGTCCAGCTTCAACAAAGGCGACTGCTTCATCGTTGACCTCGGAGCTGTAAGGACTCAAACGTTTATTTTTTCCCGGACACTGGGACGAGGTTAATTTTTTCTTTTTTCTTTTAACACAGGCCGTTTAAACATTGTCTGGCATGATGTTTTAGGAATTAGGCAGACCCTCTAAAGCTCAAATTCTACTACCACCAACATTTATCAAATTAGCAAACACAGCATTATTAGATTGATGGACCCAGATAGATCTACCAAGATCCTAATGATCCTTGATCCATTTAGAGTGCGTCTACGGGATCATTTAAGGTAATTAAAAAGATAAAAACTAATTTTTTTGTACATAACTTCACACATGATTGCTTGTGTACTGCTGTATGTTTACATAAGGAGGGTTTATGTCGCCAGAAATGATCTAGACCTTATTTACAAAGTAATGTTGACAGTAGCCTACCAGGCCTTTCACTTAGGTAATGTATGTCTCTTTGTCTGTCTGTCTGTCTGTCTGTCTGTCTGTCTGTCTGTCTGTCTGTCTGTCTGTCTGTGTCTGTCTGTCTGTCTGTCTGTCTGTCTGTCTGTCTGTCTGTCTGTCTGTCTGTCTGTCTGTCTGTCTGTCTGTCTGTCTGTCTGTCTGTCTGTCTGTCTGTCTGTCTGTCTGTCTGTCTGTCTGTCTGTCTGTCTGTCTCTGTCTGTCTGTCTGTCTGTCTGTCTGTCTGTCTGTCTGTCTGTCTGTCTGTCTGTCTGTCTGTCTGTCTGTCTGTGTATCTGTCCATTCATCTCCAGGTGATCTACCAGTGGTGTGGCTCCAGGTGCAACAGGTTTGAGCGACTGAAGGCGGCACAAGTGGCTGCCGGTATCCGTGACAATGAGAGGAACGGCCGAGCTAAGCTTGTGGTCGTGGACGAGGGGACCGAGCCCTCTGAGCTCACTACGGTCTGTCTCTCTGACACACACACACACACACACACACACACACACACACACACACACACACACACACACACACACAACGTATGACTTTAGCCTCTTTCTATGCCCTGAATATTTCTCATCGTGACCTAAATGAAAGTGCTCTGTGTTGCTTTTGATATTTTGATATAGCCTGCCCTAGAGCTTCCTGCATCCCATTCCAGCTTGCTGACAGTTGAACCACATTATTGTCCTAATTGCATTGTTATGGTATGTGGTCTTGTCTACGTGAGTGTTTAATGGAAGCTTGTCATTTCACTTTCCCCCCTATAACAGGTCCTTGGCAGCAAGCCAGAGTTACCAGAGGGAGAGGACAGTGATGACGTGGTGGCAGACCTATCCAATAGGAAGATGGCCAAACTATACATGGTAGAGCGTCTACCTGCCCCGTCACACACAGACAGACACACCCACACACACACACACACACACACACACACACACACACACACACACACACACACACACACACACACACACACACACACACACACACACACATCGGGGACAATGATTTGGATTAAATTCCCTAAACTATTTTTTTCTTCTTTAAAAAGAAAAAACCCAGGCCCTATTCAAACATTGTCTGGCATGATGTTGACTATATATTATCATTTCACTGATCACTTTAGTATTGAGAAACTTAGCACTCTCACCAGGCTCCAATCCAATCCAATGGGGGCAAGTGTTTTAGCCTTCAAAAGACATGATAGATAATCCTTTTCCAAAACAGGAAGCTCACAGTTTAATCAGATGTGTCTTCATATATCATACTGAGGAAATGGTTGCATATCACACATCACAGTACACACAGTAGATACTACCGTTTCCTCAGTAGAAGAACATATGAAGACACATCTGATTATGTATCATGAAGGCTGAAACACTTGTCCCCATTAGATTGGATTGGAGCCTGCGGTGAGAGGATGCAGCAGTGAAATGATGGCCTGTACTAGTCAATATCCCGCCAATGTTTAAATAAATAAAATAGAAAAATACAAAAGTGAACCTGTCCGGGGCGGCCGGGTAGTGCAGCGGACTAAGCATCTGTCTACCACCGCAGATACACTGGTATCGAATCCAGCTGTCAGCGGTGCCTCCGGCTTGGCCGGTCGTCATACTGGCACAATTGGCAGTGTGAGTGGGAGGGAAGCCGGTGGGTGGTAATCTGGTCGTTGTAAACAGCGACTCCTACAGGTTGGTCAGGGCGCCTGCACAGCGAGGAAGGGATCTGGGTGAGGTAGTGTGCCCTCCCATGCGTTACACTCACCCAATGAGAGTCCTGCAAAAGAGACTGCTGGCTGTCTCCTATGTATCGGAGGAAGCATGTGATAGACTTCAGTGCTCCCTAGACCGGCAAGTAGGGGGCAAATGCGCGCAACGACCAGGAAGGGGAGGGGGAATTGGCATAACGACAAAAAAATGGGATGGGAGGAAAATACAAGAAAAATATGAGGAGAAAAAGTGGATAAAAAAAAGGGAACCTGTCCTATAATGTAACCCTTAACCTAAATATGAACCCAGGAATCACCTTTTCTTCAGTTACGGACAGTGGGTCTCATTCACCAAGGACTTACGACAAAAAGGGCTTTCTCTTAGGGCCATTTGAGACCTTTTCGGACCGATTTTGGGATATTATATTATATTATAATATATTGTCTATATTCATGTCTTGCCTGAAAAGGTCTCAAATGGCCCTAAGAGAAAGCCCTTTTTGGCGTAAGTCCGTTGGTGAATGAGACCCAGTGATTTTATCCCCTACTAGCCCACTGGTTTCTAGTCTGAAATGTGTGTCCAATTTGATCCCAAATCAATCAATCAACACACACACACACACACACACACACACACACACACACACACACACACACACACACACACACACACACACACACACACACACACACACACACACACACACACACACACACACACACACACACACACACACACACACACACACACACACACACAATGTCCACACAGAACTTTCATATTCAATCACTAACAATGTATCTGGTCTCTTGCTTCTTCTTGATTTCAGGTGTCTGATGCATCAGGGTCCATGAAAGTGTCCATTGTGTCAGAAGAGAACCCATTCCTGCAGAGCCACCTTCTGTCAGACGAATGCTTTATTCTCGACCACGGCAAGAGCAAGATGATATTTGTATGGAAAGGTATATGAGCATCTGCAAATGATTTATAGATGTTTTATGAATGTCTAACAAATCATTTGCAACGGCCCACATGTGGGCCCTCTTTGGCGACCTCTAGCCGCTCGGGTGTGCATAATCTTTAATACAATATATATATATATATATATATATATATATATATATATATATATATATATATATATATATATATATATATATCGATTTAAAGCCCTATTTGTTGCCTGTCGATAGCCCTGTGAATCCGTTCAGCGGTTCTCGAGTTACATGCCGATATGTGAGGCGTGCGCCGAAGTACACTCCATTGTACAAATACCACTCCCGACTCTTGAGCCTCTACCTCCGTCAATCATTATTGGACAGGGTTGTAACCAATGAGTAGGGCTTTCCAATGGTACCCCACGGGGGAATGAGCGAATCAGGGATCTAGGTGAAAAGTCACAAGCCAAAACAGGAAGAGAATTCTCCCTCGAATGCATTGCAGTCTATGAGAAAATCGTTTTCCGAGCCCTCTCACCTTTTACCAAAACCGCTGCTAATTACTCATTTCTGAACGAATTTCTATTAAATTTGGACATGTACTACAAAATACTTCAGGTTATGGAGGCAGGGTGTCTTTTCAGCCATACCAATGTTTTTGGAAATACTACTTCTGGACTACTAACTACTACAGACAAATATGAGTAACAAGTTTTTCTACAACTCAAGTTCAGACCTATGTTACTCTATTTCATTAGCACTAAAAGTGAGTTTGTCATTATAGATGTTTTATGAATGTCTAACAAATCATTTGCAACGGCCCACATGTGGGCCCTCTTTGGCGACCTCTAACGAATTTCTATTAAATTTGGACATGTACTACAAAATACTTCAGGTTATGGAGGCAGGGTGTCTTTTCAGCCATACCAATGTTTTTGGAAATACTACTTCTGGACTACTAACTACTACAGACAAATATGAGTAACAAGTTTTTCTACAACTCAAGTTCAGACCTATGTTACTCTATTTCATTAGCACTAAAAGTGAGTTTGTCATTATAGATGTTTTATGAATGTCTAACAAATCATTTGCAACGGCCCACATGTGGGCCCTCTTTGGTGACCTCTAGCCGCTCGGGTGTGCATAATCTTTAATACAATATATATATATATATATATCGATTTAAAGCCCTATTTGTTGCCTGTCGATAGCCCTGTGAATCCGTTCAGCGGTTCTCGAGTTACATGCCGATATGTGAGGCGTGCGCCGAAGTACACTCCATTGTACAAATACCACTCCCGACTCTTGAGCCTCTACCTCCGTCAATCATTATTGGACAGGGTTGTAACCAATGAGTAGGGCTTTCCAATGGTACCCCACGGGGGAATGAGCGAATCAGGGATCTAGGTGAAAAGTCACAAGCCAAAACAGGAAGAGAATTCTCCCTCGAATGCATTGAAGTCTATGAGAAAATCGTTTTCCGAGCCCTCTCACCTTTTTTTTTTCTTTTTTAAACTTTGACCAGTCACCTGGTTCTTTTAGCGTTTATCGCTTTTTCTTCGCATTCATACTTGGTCAAGTTCGACCGACAGATGCAGGCTGAAAGGGTTCAGATGGGGGGGAAAGACACTCTGGGAAAGGCACGGCTGCCGTCCGGGATTCGAACTCGCTCAGCCCCAGATCCGCGCGAGCGCGGTTGTCCACGGCGCTGAAATAGCACTCGCGGTACGTGGTGAGCTACTGGAGCTCCCGCCCTCTCACCTTTTACCAAAACCGCTGCTAATTACTCATTTCTGAACGAATTTCAAATATTAAAAATTATGAAGTCTATGAGAAAATCGTTTTCCGAGCCCTCTCACCTTTTACCAAAACCGCTGCTAATTACTCATTTCTGAACGAATTTCAAATATGAGTAACAAGTTTTTCTACAACTCAAGTTCAGACCTATGTTACTCTATTTCATTAGCACTAAAAGTGAGTTTTCTTTATTGCATCTGAAACGTCAGAATGTCATCTTTCAAGGCGGTTAGGTGGCCGAGCGGAGATTGCGTTCGTCACCAACCCCGGAGCTGTGAGCTGGATTCGCCTGTTCGAATCCAGCTCACAGCTCCGGGGTTGTCACCAGCTTGGCTGGCCGTCTGCACTAATACAATTGGCTGTATTAGAGGGTGGGAGAAGCTGGCGGGGTGGGTCCGGGTCGTTGTAAACAGCGACTCCTACAGTTCGGTCGGGGCGCCTGCTAAGCGCGGATAGGACTTGAGGGGGATAGTGTGATCCTCCCACACGCTACGCCCTCTCGATGAGAATCCGCGCTGCCAGGTGAAAAGAAGCGGTGATTGGCTGGACGTGTGTGTCGGAGGAAGCACGTGGTAGCCTCCACTCTCCCAGATGATCTGACTGTGGGGGGTAAGTGCGCAGCGACCAGGAAGGGACTGGGAACTGGCATACGACTAACATTGGGATGGGAGAAAATCGGAGGAAAATGGAGGGGAAAAAAGACAAATAAAAAAAATAAAAATAAAAAATAATGTCATCTTTCAAAAGAGACCTGGCTCATGCATGTGCTATAAGTATAAAGTATAGTATTTTGGTTTGCAAAAGAAGTATGCAGTCCTCAAAAACGAAAACTAAAATGGCCAATTTTGGGGGGCGCCTTAAACATGAAAAGACAAGTCTGGTAATTGCTTCGTGTCTATTCATAAAAGCCAGATCGTTCATAACAGGTGATCAATCAATCAATCAATCAATCAATCAATCAATCAATCAATCAATCAAATGTATTTATATAGCACATTCAGACATGACACTTGTCAACCAAAGTGCTTCACATAGCTCAAAACAAAGAAAAGTGCTGAAGTATAAAATAAACAGAAAATAAAAACAACCAACGGATAGACAAGGAAACAAAACAACAAGTCAAAAAGCAAGGCAAGAGTCAGAGTGAGTCAGGGAAGGCCAGGCAGTATAGGTGGGTTTTGAGTTTCAATTTAAAGGACTCGATGGAGGGGGCAGATTTTATGGACATGGGGATGCTGTTCCAGAGGTCAGGGGCTGCGACAGCAAAAGCATGCGCCCCCTAGACTTGAAATTGGACCTATGTGATGAAAAAGTCAACAAATAATGAACAAACTATTAAACATTTGTTAACGATAAATAGTATTCACTTTAGATTAGGGCACACAATAACATCTGCAAATGATTTATAGATCTTTTAAGAATGTTTTACGAATCATTTGTTGAACATGAACAAATAAATGGGTATAGTAGTTTTTTCATATCCATTTTTCAAAGCATCTACAAATGTGTTACTACACATTAAATAACATTATTTAATGATGAACAAATCAAGTACAAACAATGTTGATAATGAGTTATAAATCATTTGTAAATGTTATACAAATATAGCTATAACTGATTTAATAATCATTTATGAATGTAAATGGTTTGTTCATGATTAGTTCATCTACAAATACCTTATAAATGTCTTATAACTGCATAAGTGTTATTATTAAGTGTTACCAAATGGGGTTAAATCACAGTATTTGATTATATTCTTGTAAATCTTTGTACCTCTGTCCTCTACCTAATTCTATTGAACCATGGTAGCAAAATCTATTGGACTATTCTGTCATTTCCATATTTTTTGGAACAATTTAGTTGACAATTCATATTTACTATCGGAGAATAATCTAACTCTTGGTTCACACTATCTTAAAAATAGAGACGCCCACTTCCTCCCTGAATTACTCTGATCTTATCTGATGTTGAGCTGTAAGGACTCAAACGTTTAGTTTTTTCCTGGCCACTGTTAAAGGACAAGGTTCACTTTTTTCTTTTAACACAGGCCCTGTTTAAACATGGTCTGGCATGATGTTTTAGGAATTAGGCAGACCTTCTAAAGCTCAAATTCTACTATCACCAACACAATTTAGTTAAAGACACAAAAGAAAACCCACTAACCTCTTATTGTCTTCTACTATCATGCACTCTTCCACTAAATAATCTTCCTTGCCTATATTACTACCTACTAATATGTCTCTACTACTATGCACTCAACACTGCAGCACCCAAGTTTCAACACTGTTTGTTGAACATTGCTACTCAGCTGAAAGAGTTGTACCCTTCCTGCTGACTTGTTGTACAGAACCTGTAAGTCGCTTTGAATAAAAGCATCAGCTAAATGATAAAAATGTAAATGTAATTGGACAGTAATATTGGGACGCAACCCTTCATGGCTCCAATGTTGTTTTGAATAGCTTGTCATTTGGGTTTTTCACATAAGGATTAATCTCATCTCTAGGGCGGCTACGTGGCGTAGTGGGCAAGGCGCTCGCCACGAAATCTGGAGACGCTGGGCTTGCCTGTTCGAGCCCAGCGCTCCACATTTGCTTTCAGTTTAGCTGGTCGTCCGTACTAATACACATTGGCCGTATTAGGGGGTGGGAAACTGATGGGTGGGGATCGGGCGTTGTGGACAGCGACTCCTACAGGTCGGTTGGTGCGCCTGCGCAGTAGAATCAGGAAGTGTCGGGGGCAGCGTGAGCCTCCCACGCGTTACTCCTCGCCACTGAGAGATCGAGCTGCGCAGGTGAAAAGATGCGACTGCTGTTACCTCAAGTACCGGAGGGGACTTGTGCTATGTATGATTTAGTCCACATTGCAGCCGGCTTGTGGGAGGCAAGAAACAGCGTTCGTGACAGGGGAGGGTTGAATTGGATGATACGAAAATTGGGATGGGAGAAAATATAGAAAATGGGAGAAAAAGTGGATAAAAAAAAAAAGGATTAATCTCATCTCTTTTATATGCTCTCCCCTCTATTCCATCACAACTCTCATGATGTCTGAAGGCCGTAACGCCAACCCCAGCGAAAGGAAGGAGGCCATGAAGAGCGCTGAGGGTTTCATAAAACAGATGGGCTACCCAGCAAACACACAGGTTAACATTATCATCCATCATCACTTATTCTTAGTAGCACACAGGTTAAAGCCCCAATCCGTTTTTAACTATATACCGCAGTTACTATATACTATAAGTGTATACATATATTTTTTCCTTTATATATATAGGAGGAGTTTGCTTTTAGAAACGTTTTAATCCACCATCACTCAGAATAGAGTTGTCATAGAAAATGAAAGTCCTCTATGAATGAAAATGAAGTCTCCCTTTCTGTTTGTGGTGGGGCTGCCCATTGGTTTACATTTGATTTGGGTCACGGATTGGGCCATTCATGAACATTATCTTTCATCACTCCCTTATATTTATTCATCACAATTAATGGTCCACAGTGTTCATCTTGTGACAATCAACCTTGGTTTTCACTCCATCCAGTGTGTGTGTTACTAAAACTAGCAACAAATCAATAACATCAGTACATTTGTATTAGAACTTGAACTTGTAGGGAATTCACCTACAGGTAGTTACATACGGTATTATGTGTTTTCTGGGTGATAATGTTGTTGTTGTTTATTTCATGTATATTTGATGTTGATTGATTGATTGATTGATTGATTGAAAAGTTTATTAACAGATTGCAGAATGGGTACAGTACAGTACAGCTCAATACATACAATTGTTAAGGGGATGCAGACCAGAGAAAGACTTTCGTCTTGTTTACATCAGGGTCCCCCATTTTCAATTCATCATAACATCTATGACATACATGACATACAGATAGACAGTACTGCTACATCTATACATTTATGACATATCAGATTTGCAAATACAGTACTGTTTGTGATACAAAAGTGTCCAGAAAAAGAGTGTATATACATTTGGCGTAGAAACTGTACATTGGAGGAGGTTGGGTGGGTGGGGTGGGGTTGGGTGGGTGGGTGAGGGCTGTACATTGGAGGTGGGGGGGGATAGGGGGTTGGGTAGGGGACACACACACATTTTACACTGTACATTGGAATACTGACAAAGCCTTACTTGGTCATTTACTGTACAACTAGGTTAGGACATTTGTAGGGGCCAGTTTCGAATTGCAGTCTCACGTAGGTGTTTTTTGAGAGTGTTTTTGAAAGTGGGTAGTGATTCACATTCCTTTACAGCTTTAGGTAGGGCGTTCCACATTGATGTGGCATAATTGCGAAACGTGTTTAGTCCCTTGTTTGAGCCGAATCTGGGTTTTACATGATTTGTGGAGCTCCCTCTGGTGTTGTGATCGTGGTATTCACTGACCTTTGGGAAGTATTTTGACATGTACATGGGTACCTTGGTCGCGTAGTGTATCTTGTAGACCAGGCCCATTGCAAGTTGCTGTACTCTGTCGTCTACTCTAAGCCATCCTAGGTTGTCAAAGTGGGCAGGGGTGAGGTGGGTTCTAGGAGTCAGGTCAAGCAGTAGTCTGACTAGCTTGTTTTGAGATGTTTGTAATTTGTTTTTTAGTGCCTTTGAGGTGCTTTGGTACCATGAGGTGCAAGCATAGTCGTAGTACCCTTGAATGAGTGCTCCTGCTAGAGTCTTCAGGGTATTCTTGTTTACCAGAGAGGAGATCCGGTACAAGAATCGCATTCGTTGGTTGACTTTTTTTATTACATTGGATGCCATTTTGTCACAGGAAAGATTAGCCTCTAGGATGGAACCCAGGTAGGTAATTTCATCTTTCCTTGTGATAATATTGTCACCCACTGTAACCGAGAAGCCGTCGGTCTTGCTGAGTTTGTTATTTGAACCGAAGAGAATGGACTCTGTTTTGCCCATGTGTAATGATAGTTTGTTGTCGGCGAGCCATATGCAGATTTTGCCTAGTTCCGAGCTGAGGGCTTTTTCAACCTGTAACTTATTCTTGTCAGAGACCAGCAGGGCTGAGTCGTCCGCAAACAGGAACAAGTTGCAGTCACAAGCTGACGACATGTCATTTGCATAAATTAGGAATAGTAGCGGTCCTAGTATGCTTCCTTGTGGAACACCACAGCTCACTGTGAGGGGGGGGGGGATAGGGTACGTTTACCTCCACCATCTGTTCCCTCCCCTCCAGGTATGATTGTATCCAGCTCACTGATAAACTATCAAAACCAATTGCTTTTAGCTTGTCAATCAGAATGGTGTGATTGACAGTGTCGAAGGCCTTTTGTAGGTCCAGCATGACCATGCCGCAGTATTTGCCCACGTCCACCTCTTGTTTGATGTGGTCGTTCAAGTAGAGAAGGCATGTGTCAGTGGAGTGGGATGTTCTGAAGCCAGATTGGAATTCGTAGATTAGATTTTTTTCCGCAAGGTACTTTTCGATCTGTTCGTATACTATTTTTTCCATGACTTTCGAGATGGATGTAAGGATAGAAACAGGGCGGTAGTTGCCCGGGTCTAATTTGCTGCCCTTTTTGTGCAGGGGTGTTACTCTCGCAATTTTGAAGTCCTTGGGGACGTGTCCCTGTTTTATGGAGAGGTTTATTATGTGTGTGATGACTGGGGTGATGGCTGCTGCTGAGTCTCTGAGGAATTTGGAGGGGATGTTGTCATGGCCAGTGGCCTTGTTTGGTTGGAGGGCGCTCAGTTTTTTGAGTACCTCATCTGTAGTTACCATTTCCAGTTTGAAATCGTCTTTGTGGACGCCTAGGTTCTTGTAGTATGCTACTATGTGTTCTACCCCATACTGCCCTGAGTGGGAGGGTAGTTTGTTTACCAGTGTTGTGGCTATGTTTGTGAAGAAAGTGTTTAAGTAATTGGCTACATCCAGCTTGTCTGTGATGAGCGTGTTGTCCGTCTTTATGTTTATGTTTGAGAACCTGGTTTTAAGTTTTTTACTGCAGCCTAGTTGATTGTTGAGTAATTTCCAAAGTTCACGTGGTTTATTTTTGTTTTCCTCGGTTTTGTCATTGATGCATTTTTTTTTAGCAGTTTTGATCATGGAGTTTACGTCATTTCTTAGTCTGTTTCTTTCTAGTTTGAGTTCAGTCATGTGGTCTTGGAGTTCACTGCTCGTGCTTTTGGTAAGCTTTGACTGGCTTTTTACGAAACTCAGAGCATTCTTTGTCTCTGGCTTTCATAGCGGTCAGTATTTCAGTGTGCATCCATGGCTCAGCGCGATTTTTTACCCTGGTGGTTCTTAGGGGGGCCATGTTGTTTAGTATTGATGAAAATTTGGTTTTGAAGCCAAGCCAAGTTTCTTCAACCAGCGTACCATTGAGTTCATCTGACCAGTCCAGACTCTCCAGTTCAAGGTTAAAGGCCTCGCTAGAGTAGGTTTTGAGGTCTCTAGATGTGACTGTTTTGTGACAGCCAGCCTTTAGTTTTAGCTTTTTGCGGGTACAGAATATCATATAATGATCACTTAACCCACATGCTATAACCCCTTTATTGGAGATCTTGGACTTGTCAGAGGTCAGTATGAGGTCAATGGTAGTCTGAGTTGATTCACATATCCTTGTGAGTTGGGTGATTAGTTGGCTGAGGCCGTGCAGATCACAAAACCTATTGAAGGATTTGAAGACGGGTGCATCTTTTTGTTGCATATCCGTGTTCCAATCCCCAATAAGAATTTTTTCCGCATCCTCAGCTCCAGCTAAGCACACATCCAGAGTATCATAAAAGCCAGTTTGATCTGGCGGTCTGTATATTGTGCCGACTAGAACAGATTTTGCCCTTTCAAATAAAATTTCCACCCATACAGTTTCAATTGTCTCATGATGAAGGTCAGTACGGGTAATGAATTTGGTGTCCTTATGTATGTACATACAAACACCACCTCCATACTGGTTTCTGTCATTACGGACTATAGTATAGTTTTCTAACTCTATTTCAGGGTCTGTTACAGATGGGTCAAGTTTAGTTTCAGTAAAGCATATTATGTCTACCTTACCGCTCATAAACAGGTTTCTTATCTCATCCAGCTTATGCTTTATGCTGTTTACATTCAGGTGAAAAATGTGTAGTCCGTTTTTATTTGCTGTGGTATTGATGTCGTCAAGTTCCAGGTAATTGTCTTCGTCTGTGTCTGGTGCTGCTGTGGGGGAGGGTGGGGGGGGCTTTGTTGTTGTCTCCGTGAGGTCTATGTGTTGGTGTGTGGGGAGGGGGGAGTCCTTTGTCCTGTGTCTTCTCTGGCGGCAACCCTTTGTCCTCCTGGGCTGGTAAACATAGCCAGCCTGGCTAGGTTGGCTAATTTAGCAGCCGATTTGACCGTGGGGTTGCCGGTTGGGGGGGCTTTGTTGTCGTGGGTGGGAAGGGTGGAGGGGGGGGTCGGGTCCCGCGCCGTGCTGGTACAACAAAGGACTCGTTCCAGAGTCCTTTGTTCCTGGATGTTTTCGCTGTTAGCTCTGCTGGCTAGCCGGCTATCGGGTGTTGAGATGTTTAAATCCTGCGTCGAGTTGGTCGTCATGGTTTCGACCCTCGGTTCACCTCCTCTCGCAGATGTCAGATGTCTTATTGTGGACCTCACTCACAAACTAACTGATTGGAATGTAAACTGGAAGTAGCCCTCTGAGAGATCATTACCCTTTAACAATAATGGTTCCTGGGACTTGTGTCATGCACTGGGTCCGATGGACGGTTAACACAATGTGCGCCATAAACGAGTTAACCCCGCTACGACGGTCATTTCATGTATGGACGAGGAGACATAATAGTGATAATCTAGCGTTGATTTCAGGATGATTAGATAATCAGCCGAAAAATTACAACGTGATGACTGGATTACAGTAAAATGCATTTTTCTCGCCTTTTTTCCTGGGATTACTGAAAAACACCCAAACCATACTCTATTCAAAGCGGTATAAAACGGAAATGTACGGATGAAACAATCTGTCTCGGGCATGTTGACTAAAAGCAACTCACTGAGAGCCGACGGCATTATTAGACCCATAGATATAATATAAGATATATTTTAAGCACTCGCAAATCTCACAGTCTAAAACTATATCCATTGAATAAAGACCTGGCGATGAATGGGGTATCAGCGCCCCCTGCTGCTGGCGGTCAATGTGTTAAGTAGTCAAGTCAAGTAAGTCAAGTAATTTATTTATAAAGCACGTTTAAAAACTCAAGAGCCAACCAAAGTGCTGTACAATCAAAGCATAAGATCAATGTCCTAATATAAAATTCACAAATACAAAAAGGCACAACAGGACAAGACAGTACATTCAGAAAATAGGACAACAGTAGGCCAACAAGCGGATAGGGGAGCACAAAGCACAATATAGCACACAGGGGACAGAGGAGCACAAGAGGAGATGCAAAAGGGAGGGGCCAGGATAAAATTGCATGGGAGTGTGTGAGTTACGCCCCTCCCATAGTCGAGCGGACCATACACGGAGCAGACTCCCACGGGCTCAAAGCTGACCCAAAGGGTACTCAAAGCAGAACCACAGCAGAGTCCAAGTGCGAAGCTCCTATTTTCTGACGTGCGGACGTCAGAAGTTAGGGTGTGTGAAGGCTAGGGAATAAAAGTGGGTTTTTAGACGGGCCTTAAATGTCTCCAGCGAGGGGGCAGATCGGATCTCCAGGGGTAGCTGGTTCCACAGTTTGGGGGCCACGGCCTTGAAGGTCGCCTCTCTTTTTGAGTCTGGTGCGGGGGGGACCAGCCAAGCCTGGTTGGAGGATCTTAGTGACCTGGGTGCTGCGTAGGGGGTGATGAGCTCTGTTATGTATAGGGGTGCTGCACCCGATAGTGCCTTAAAGGTCAGGAGGAGGATTTTGAAGTCTATTCTAAGTGGGACTGGGAGCCAGTGTAGGGAGGCTAGCAACCTAGCTGCAGAGTGCTAGACATGGCTGCAGGACATGGCTGCCTGACTGATGCCGGTGTAGAGGGCATTGCAGTAGTCACGGCGTGAAGTGATGAACGCATTAACTACTGTTTCCAGGTCGATGGGGGAAAGGATTGGTTTTATTTTAGTGATGTTGCAGAGTTGGAAAAAGCATGACTTGACTACGGCATTTACCTGCCGGTCGAATTTGAGCTCTGGGTCAAATATTACACCCAGGCTCTTGACGTGGGGTTTGAGGTGGGTGGAGAGTTGTCCTAGGCTGTTGGAGAGTGTTTTGGTGGAAGAGGGGGGGCCAAACAAAATGATCTCTGTTTTATTTTCATTTAGCTGAAGGAAGTTGAGGTGGGTTAAGGTGGGGTTAAGGTGGGGCATTAGGTCCAGTGAAGTTAATCTTAGGGTTAAAGGGGCAGTTCACCCAAAATTCCCCAAAACCTATTTTCCCCCTTACCCGGAGTGCTATCTATCCATCCAGATAGTTTCAGTGGGAATTGCAGAGTTTTGGGGCATATCTATCCGTAGAGATATCTGAATATGTTTTTGTAAGGTTTTAGGTGAACTGCCCCTATAGGCATAGGTTTATACATGAGATGCCAAGTTCTTAAGGAGTCCCAATGGTTCCTTCCAGATCCAGGTCCTCCCAGAGGGCGGAGAGACACCCATCTTCAAGCAGTTCTTCCGGGGGTGGAAGGACAGAGGCCAGAGCGAGGGCTTTGGGAAGGTCTACGTCACAGAGAGGATCGCCAAGATCCAGCAGGTGGAGTTCAACGCCTCCAAACTGCACGAGTCTCGCCACATGGCCGCCCAGTACAACATGGTGGACAACGGCACCGGAGACACGCAGGTGAGTGGCTGCTGTAACGCTTCAATGAGGAGAACGAGGAAACCATCAGTGGTGGAAGAAGTACACAGTTCCTTTACTGTAATGCCGTCACACAGCGTCCTCTGGGCAAAAGTGCCCCGCTTGGTATTGCACTTTGTTTACATATTTTGTTTTGGTCTGATGGTTTGAATGGGAAGATAGGGGGAGCGGCCTCTGCCAAGAGAGGGCTATATCTATCTAGGAAGTCCTTGGACGGGCCCTCCATCGGTGCTTCCAGTCATCCCGATCCTCCATGCATCTGGCTAGCTCGCCGGTACTTTCTGCTCCTTCATCTCTCCTGAGTACATCCACATACATTAATGTGGGACGTCCTCGTGAGTCGTGATCGATGCCCGTGTGTTGGCTCCCACAGCACAAGTTTGCTGGTTGGCAGCTCATGGTGTCTCTGGCAGTGACCTGCCAGCCTCATTCTCCCACTCACCCTTAGCGCCCCCCCCGATACAAGTTTGCATTAGCAACATGCTCATCCCTGTTGATGTTAAGCACCACACGCATCATTCTGGTGTAGCACCCATCAAGGGACTTCTGCAGGGTGGGCTTCAGGGTCCAGCATTCACTCCCATACAGAAGAACAGACACTACTGTTGCATAAAAGAAGCTGAGCTTGATTTGACGGGGGAGGTTGGATTTCCACACACTGGTCATGCCGTTCAGAGCCCTCCACGCAAGTGCCTTCCTCACTAAGGTCTTGCTCGGATCAGTTGACCCACGAGCCCAGGTATTTGAAGTCACTGACTTCCTTTAGAGCAGTGCCTCCTATTGTTAGAGGTGGATGATCCGGGAGGATGTTATACGTTATGACCTCGGTTTTCTTGGCATTTAGCTTAAGGTCAACCTTGGTGCACTCCGTCTCCACTCTGCACAGGAGTTCCTGTGCCTGCTCTACGCGGTCAGAGAGCAGGCTGATGTCGTCCGCGTAATCCAGGTCTGTTAGGACTATGGCGGGGTGTCGTCTCGATCTCCTTGGGGTTATTGTGAGACCAAGTTCCTGCTCCCGTCCATTGATGGCCTTCCTGAGCGCATAGTCGAGGACTATGACAAAAAGGAAGGGGGAAAGGGTGTCCCCTTGCATCACCCCAGCCAGAATGTCAAACTCTTCACTGTTGCCGTCTGGGGTTACCACCTTGATCAGACACTATAAATGCAAGATTTGTGATTGACCCTTTTTAATCATACCAAAAAAGCTCTTATCAGTACTTTCCAGAATGACAGATCCCATTTTACTGTAGTAGAGGTAAGAATACAGGCTTTTAAAGATACTCAAAAAGTAATTTTTGCATTTGAAAAAAAAAATTCATGTAAAGTAAAGTTAAAGTAAAAATACTTTCCACCTCAGGGAACCATAGACAATGACTTCAGGGACTCCAAGGTCTATTAGCAGCTCAATACCTCACAAGGGGGAGAACAGACTCGGGTGAGGTGTGTCTACCGCCAGCCATGACCTCGGCCAGACTGATGGGAGAACTCCTAATCACCCTTGCATTCCACCTGAGGGCCAATCAGATATGTTGGAAAAGAAATAGCCAGCACTCACGGAAATGTCCTTGCTGCTTTTATTGAGCGTGGGCAGCGATCCAACACAACTTGTTGGCCTTTGGTGTTGGATCGCTGCCCACGCTCAATAAAAGTACCTAAAGGACATTTCCGTTGGGTTCTTGGACTGTATGAAAGACTGTCTAGACTGTACACCCACTAGTTAATTTAAATCAGATATCTCCAAGCAATAATCACATGACACGTCAAATCACAAAATGACATGTAAAACAATGCAAACCCTGTGTTGACCAAGAACGTGCACAGATTGCTGCTATTTGCAATTTAAATGTGTCTTTTCACATTTCCCTCCTAGTTACACGTAGACACGTAGTCACGTATGCGTTTCATCAGGGGTCAGAGTGCGGGGTCGCCTGGAGCAGTTTGGGGGGGTTCCGTGCCTTGCTTAAGGGTACTTACAGGCAGAGATGGTGGGTACAGTAGATGTAATACCTGCCACCCTTCCATCAAAAATGCACAGCTGGAATACACCTTCCTGCCAGTGCCAGGATTTGAACCAGCAACCTTTCTGTTACTGGCCGGCCTCTTGACCTCTGGGCCATCCTGCCACCCCTTTGTGGCTATTTTACTTGTGTACTATGCAGACTAAAATCTATTGTCATGATAACTATTTTAGACTTTTCCAAATCGAATAATATTATATCACAGTACGGCCAATGAGATCAAAGGCTGTGACGTATAGTTACAGCCCAGTGGTCTAAACCTTTAGAGGTCCTCTTGTTTCTTTGACCCTCGCAGATCTGGAGGGTGGAAAGCAGCGGCAGGGTTCCTGTTGACCCCAAGACTTATGGCCAGTTCTTCGGAGGGGACTGTTACATCATCCTCTACACGTACAACAGGGGACAGGTCATTTACACCTGGTGAGCCTCCCAACCGAATAACAACACTGGTTTTGCATGATTATATACACTTCCTCCACATAACCACTCTTCCTTGTTTGTATAGGTAACATCAGTGGTGGAAGAAGTACACAGTTCCTTTACTGTAATGCCGTCACACAGCGTTCTCTGGGCAAAATTGCCCCGCTTGGTATTGCACTTTGTTTACCTATTTTGTTTTGGTCTGATGTGCTGGTTGGAGTTGAGTGGGGAGATAGGGGGGAGCAGTTGCTATTGCTTGCCACACCTCAGCCTCTACCAAGAGAGGGCTGGAGAAATTCAGACCAAAACTAAAAATATAAACAAAGCACAATACCAAAGGGGGCTCTTTTGCCCTAGATGTCACTGTTTGACAACATTACAGATTCTACCTTTAAGTAAAAGTGTAAATATCCAGATAAAATAGTACCCTGGTAAAAGTAAAGGTCCTCCATCTCCAAATACTTCTTAAGTGAAAGTTAAAAAAGACAATAGTAAAAGTACATAATTATTTTATATGATCATGGTGAGCCTGGCGAGCCTCTCAAGCGAATCACACCACTGGTTTTGCATGATTACACACGGCGCTCTGAATTCCTCCACATAACCACTCTTCCTTGTTTGTATAGGTAACGATCAGATTGTTGTCTCTCCTCTCCTTCCTCGTCCCTGTCCTCAGGCAGGGGGCATGCAGCACTATGGACGAGCTGACGGCCTCCGCCTTCCTGACGGTGGAGCTGGACCGCTCGCTGGGAGGCAGCGCGGTTCAGGTGAATAACCCAGTTCAAGTTTTGTTTCATTTGGTATTCCGGAGGTTCCCGGTTCGATTCCCGCTCCTCCTGGGCAGTGTGTCGAAGTGTCCTTGAGCAAGACACTTAAACCCCTAATTGCTCCCGATGTGCAGGTTGGCACCTTGCATGGTTGCCTCTGCCGTCGGTGTGTGAATGTGTGAGCGAATGGGTAAAATGTGAGGAACAAATTGTAAAGCGCTATATAAATGCAGCCATTTACCATTTTGCCATTTAAATATGATACATGTACATTACAGTGAAATGCTTGGTTCTGTATGAGCTTCCTGAGAGTGTGCTTCGTTGTGACGACACCCACTCTACCTGCAAATGGTGGAGTGGATGGCTCATTAACTTTATGAGACTCACCTGTGCAGAGAGCTGCCTGCACCTGAATATATGTATAAAAAAGATTAAAAGAATAAAGACCAAACACTATACAAAATAATATACATTATACAAAACTAAAGTAAAAAATGCAAACAAAATGCTAGAATTAGGTAGAGAGAGCAAATATTTTCGTAATAAATAGATCAAATATGGTGTAGTGTTAAAAAGTGTTTAAAGTGTCTAAAGTGAATGTTAAAGGTGAATATTTAAAGTGGGTGTGTGCATGTGGATGTGTGCGCAATGAATGTAGAATGGATGGGTTAGTGTTGCATAGAGTCATTGAGCATCCTGATATCTGGCCTGGAGATAGAAGTTCCTTTTGAGTCTCTCTGTACTGGCCATGAGACTCCGGTAGCGCTTGTCTGACCGCAGCAGTGCAAATAGGCAGTTGTTTGGGTGGCTAGACTATTCTCTTAGCCTTGGCCCTGCAACGCCTGGTGTAAATGTCCTTGGAGAGTAGGAAGCCCACCTCCAATTGTGTGTTCGGCTGATCGAGCCACTCTCTTCTGCAGTCTGCTGCGGTCGTGTGCAGTGCTATTCCCAAACCAGGAGGCGATGTTACCAGTCAGGATACTCTCTAATTTGCATCAGTAGAAGTTCTTTAAAATCTTCTGACCCACTTTGAACTTCCTTAGACGCCTAAGGAAGTAGAGGCGCTGCCGTGCCTTCTTCACCATCGTGAGGAAAAGCACAGCCATATGCAAAAGGCTGTCTGGACAAATCCCTACAAACCCTGTCAGTCGTGTTCATTTTGCATGTCTGGGGTGTGTTGTTTGTGTAAGCCTGGCAACGCTGAGGGATATTGTCACTGTTTTAGCATAGTATATACTGTAGTTGCATACTATGCCCTCATTTGACAGTCATATCAGGGTGATTTCCTTAGAGTGTGGGGGGATTTTTTTAGTTTGTTTTTTTAGGTGTTAGTCAGTGTCATCTACATTGCATTTCTATGTGGATCCTCTCATACACAATAGTATTATTATGAATTGTGTAACTGAACTTAGTGAGGATAGATCTCCTATAGAGTCCTTCACACTACATTTCAATATGCCATCTAGTAATTGTAATTGTAATATGTAAGTCAGTGTTGGAGGGGGGGGGGGGGGTATTGGTTCTAGGTGTGTTCGTCAGTGTTTGCTTACTGTCTATCCAATCTACCATATTGCATTTTCAGTGAGCAGCACTGCTCAAACACACGAGTGTTATTAATTCCTTGTGTAAATTGACTTAGAGAGAACAGCTCTCCTGCTCGAGTTCTTTACTTAGAGGAGAGATCTCCTGCTTGAGTCCTGAACACTAATTTCAATAAAACACCATCTAGTGGATGGTATTAGCAATGCTTTCAGTCCAGCTTGTGTTGTTTTCATGTTGTCGTTCTTTCTGTTTTCTGTCCTCACTGTGGCATCAGGTCAGAGTGTCCCAGGGTAAAGAGCCACCACATCTCCTGAGCCTGTTCAAATCCAAGCCCCTCATTGTGTATAAGAACGGCACATCACGCCTAGGGGGCCAGGCCCCCGTGCCCGAAACCCGCCTCTTCCAGGTGCGCAAGAACTTGGGCACTATCACAAGAATCACTGAGGTAAGCAAGCTCATAGATCTCAAGGATTAAAGTGTGAGCGTGCTCAATTGCACATAATTTCTTGAATCATATCGTGATTCGTGTGTCATCTCAAATGCTAACAGGTTGAGGCCAATGCTGCCAGTCTAAACTCCAATGATGCCTACCTGCTAAAGATGCCCCAGGCGCAAGGGTACCTGTGGGTGGGCAAGGGGGCCAGCGAGGACGAGGTCAAGGGGGCACTGTTTATTAGCGAAGTGCTCAACTGCAACGCCAAGCGCATCATGGAAGGTGAAGAACCAGGTAACCATCCCTGTGGGAATTACTCTGTTTCTTATCACAACACAAGTTCAAGAAATGACGTTCATAAACCAATCACCTTGCCCAACATCAGCCTTGTATTGTAAATGTGGTGGGTTGGAACACCACAGTCAAACAAATAATGTCTACTGTAGCTTCATGGTGTGTTTCTGAGAATTTAGTTATCCCAAAACCACATGGCAGAGCTTTAAGCTTGGGAGACATTGTTTGTTTCGAACAACGCATCTAATGTTCCCAGTTAACCCTTTCACTGCCACACGACAGAAGGTTAACCCTTTACTATCACACAACCGACGAGGGTTAACCGGCTGTCATGTGGCAGTGAAAGGGTTAACCTTAATGCGAATTGAAATAGTCAGCTGTAATACACAAACAACCCCTTTAACTGGTAACATTACATAGTCAGCTGTAATACACAAACAACCCCTTTAACTGGTAACATTACATAGTCAGCTGTAATACACAAACAAACCCTTTAAGAGGGTTGTTTAAAGGGGCTATGTACTGCTATTCCTAGCACTATTTGGGCAACTTTACACAATTCCTGTTAGTCTATTGAAGACATTTGTAAGGTTTCTTTCAAAAAAATGCATTGTTTTATATTTCTAATCAAGTACTCAAAACCATCATTTTTCAGCCTCAAGATTTCAGGCTGTTATGGCCTGGCTCCGCCCATAAGCACTTTGAGTGACAGTCAGTCCACAGTCTGCACTGGTAGAGAGAGAGAGAGAGAGAGAGAGAGAGAGAGAGAGAGAGAGAGAGAGAGAGAGAGAGAGAGAGAGAGAGAGAGAGAGAGAGAGAGAGAGAGAGAGAGAGAGAGAGAGAGAGAGAGAGAGAGAGAGAGAGAGAGAGAGAGAGCACTTGGGGGGGGGGGGGGGACCTGCAGCGCGCCACACACACACAAACGGGAGATTGAAAGAAAGAAAGAAAAAAAAAACCACAAGCTGCCGAGCGGACTCTCATCACTGAGAGGGAGAGAAAGGAAGGAAGAGAGAGAGAGAGAGAGGGAGGGGGTGGGAGAGAGAGAGAGAGAGAGAGAGAGAGAAAAAAAGACAGGCCTATTGACAAGGCCCCCTCTCTCCCTCCCTCCCTCTCTCTTCCTTTCTCTCCCTCTCGGTGATGAGAGTCCGCTCGGCAGCTTGTGGTTTTTTTTTTTCTTTCTTTCAATCTCCCGTTTGCGTGTGTGTGGCGCGCTGCAGGTCCCCCCCCCCCCCCCCCCCAAGTGCTCTCTATCTCTCTCTCTCTCTCTCTCCCCATGCAGGCATGCAGAGTATGAAGAAATGGTTTCCACTCGCTGTGTACAGTCAGTGTAACTGAGGGGTACAATTCCCTGACTGTATTGATAAGTATGGTATCATTAAACCACTACCGATTATGTACTTTAACTACTGGCCACACAGTACATGATATAGATATGATGAACACTTTCCCACCATGAAACGAAGTCCACACAAATGTATAAATCGAATATTTTATATAGCAAAGGGTATATACAACGTTCACTTAATGACATTTATGATTTGAATGCACTCGTAAGGCAAATGAGTATTCGTAGGCAAATCAACATTGAATGTCCAATCTCTGGTTACGCAGGGAGCAAGTATACAACCTGGTTCTTTAGGGAACTATAGCGATGGTACTTAAATGATTATAGCTGGATACACTAAAGGGGGGTCCCGCTGGTTGTAAGTCAGTAGGGGGGGGGGGGGTTAGGAGAGCCGCCGGCGATATCCCATCTGGCCAACGATTTCTTGGGAGAATTCAGAGTGCTGAACACGGTGCCCACAGAACCTCGGTCCACAGATGAATACAGCTGAGCCCTCTTGTAGACGGTAGCTGCCGGTCCACAACGAAGAGACGTGAGGCGACCTCACTCGGGGTAGAGCGCCGTCTCACCTGGACTCCTCTCGGGGGGTAGTTCCAACACTCAGCAGTGTTGGCTGTTATCCATGGCATAATCAAAGCACCCAAAGCAAGTAGATAATCCAAGCCGTGTAGGGCTCGCCGTCGTCCGGGTAAAGTAATCCAATGTGCAGGTCCACTCGTCCTGGCCCAGAACTCCTCGGATGAAAGCACCACACGTGGTCTGCCCAGCCTGGTTAAGACTCTAGATAACGCCAGGAACGATGGGGGTACTGCTCACTTTATAACTCTAACCGAACGATGCACCATACATAATAGACTATTATTAACTTAATAGAAATACGTCCCACTCGACGGTATAGTGCCAAACTATGACAATTCAACTATTAATCCACACGATGTCTCAATGCCTATTCTGAGGCCAAGTAGGCCATACTGCACCACACGTGGGTCGTGGGTGAGGCTTCACGTCTGTTACTAGGTTGGAGGGTAAAGGACTAATGGACTAAAAGAAAGTTCTACTTTACTTGCGCCATATATATATGCGCTGTGAACAAATAGTACCATTCGTATTTCGCCAGACGTATTCCTACGCGGAACCGGGCTTGTAACGACATGTTCGTCGGCACGATTGAACTTGAACCAAGGGGCTTGGCTGCTGGCGCCAGGTTCTTGTCCAATGAGAGAATGAAACTATTATGGGCTGTTAGTAGACTAAAGGGATATTCAGTGTATATGTACAAGGAATATACAAGGGATATCAAACGATATACAAATACTATTAAATATATATCCATAAATAAATATATATATTCGGTTTAATCTGATCCTTCACAACAGCCGCCCCCTAATTAGTCCCACCTAATTAGCTAAGCAGAGACAGATTAACCGCACTGTCTACCACTCAAGGTCCGCTGTAAGGGTCAGTCAACTCACAAAGTCGTGGGGTCATGGTCGTCATCGATAGTGTCTGGGAGTCTGGGCAGTTCTATTAGCCTCGCCACGGGTCGTGTGTAAGTTCGCCCTTGGACGAGCACTTCAGCTGCTCGGACCTTGCCATCGGCACCGGTGATCACTTTGCTTACGCGGCCAGCCGGCCACATAGCTCTGGGTAGTGACTGGTCGATAATCATGACGACTGTTCCTTCTGTCAAATTGTCTCTCTCTTTTACCCACTTCTGGCGGGTCTGTAGAGACGGTAGGTAGTGGAGTAGAAAGCTGTTCCAAAACTTGTCAGCTAGCACTTGACTGTACCTCCACATTCTTCGGCCGTTCGCTTCTTCAGGCCTGTACATTGTCTGGGGTAGCGCGGGGTCCAGCCGCCCCATCAAGAGTGTGTTGGGGGTGACTGGGTCGACATCTGCTACATCACTGGAGACGTAGCCGAGGGGCTTGGAGTTCAATACTCCCTTGATCTCCGTGAGGACTGTCATTAGGACTTCTTCCGCCACAGTCTGGGCCCCAAGCACGGCGTACAGGGCTGTCTTTATAGAATGTACTTCTCGTTCCCAGGTTCCACCGAAGTGGGGTGCGTTCGGGGGATTAAACTGGAAGTCAATCTGGGATGGAGCGAGGTGGGTCTTAAGTTCTGGGCCCATAGCTTGGAAGCTCTCTCTCAGCTCTCTTTCTCCGCCTTTGAAGTTTGTCCCGTGATCAGACAACAATGTAGACGGTTTTCCTTTCCGTGATGTGAATCTTCGGAAGGCCATAAGGAATGAGTCTGTGCTCATGGTCGGAAGGAGTTCGATATGTATCGCTCTGGTGGTCATGCATTTGAATACAATACCCCACCGCTTCTCGGTTCCTCTTCCTTTCTTTATATACAACGGGCCAAAACAGTCCATGCCTGTGGAGTGGAATGGCTTGTCGCCGAGTCGGAGGCGACAGGGAGGTAGGTCAGCCATCCGGGGTATGCTGGGCTGCGCGCGCCACTTTCGGCAGTCTAGACAGGTTCGCTGGAAGCGTCGCACTGCTTCTCTTCCTTGAAGTATCCAATAGCGACGTCTGATCTCCGCGAAGACTCTCTCTGCTCCTGCGTGGTGTACATCCTCGTCGTATTTCTTTATGATCAGCTCTGTGACCTTGTGTCGGCTGTTCAAGACTATCGGGTACTTAACGTCATCCGGTAGATTGGGGGCTCTCCGCAGACGACCACCCACTCTGATGAGATTATGGGCGTCGCTCTCGGGTGCCAGGTGGAGCAGTCTGCTGTCTGATGGGACGGGCTTTCCTCCCTGTAGACAGTCTAGCTCATCGGGGAACGAGTCTCTCTGGGCTCGTTGTAGTAGAAGAAGTTCTGCTTCTTCGTAGTCAGCTGCTGAAATGTCGGCAGTGGGCTGAATCTCTGGGTGGTGCCGCAGAAATGTCTTTAGCTGCGCACTCTGTAGGGTAATGCAATCATCTATGTTGGGGTCTGTGGAGGCGACTGTGCTCAGTCCACAGAACATAGGTTTCTTGTTCTCAGCCTCCTCTTTACTCGCTTCCCGTGGGATGGGCGTAGGCCACTCTTCTTCCGGGAGCTTGAGGAACTCTGGTCCGTCACTGTAGATGTTGCGACGGGTGAGGTCATCTAGGGACATTCCCCGGGTGATGACGTCAGCTGGGTTGTATTTGGTGTCCACATACCGCCAGCTCGCTGCTTCTGTTAACTCTTGAATCTCGGTGACTCTGACTCCCACGAAGACCTTGTATCTGCATGAATCAGACTTGATCCATGTGAGTACTGTCGTGGAATCTGACCACAAGATTGTTCTGTGCACCGGAATGGTGAGTTCACGTTGGATTAACGTGGCTAGATGCGCTCCTGCTAGGGCTGCGCAGAGCTCTAGACGCGGGATAGATTGTTGCTTTCGTGGGGCTATTCTTGAGCGAGCCATGATGAAAGCAGTGTGTATCTCTCCTCCCTTCTCTTGGGCACGCAAGTAGGCCACCGATCCATAGGCTACTTCGGAGGCGTCACTGAAGACGTGTAGATCCATCTTGCATGTCTCTGGCCTCACTGTGGGTGGGAAGTAGCTGCGGCGTATATTGACGCCTGGGAGTGAGCGGAGCTCCGTCTCCCACTCTCTCCATGTGGAGGCAAGGTGTGCGGGTATTGGGTCGTCCCAGCCCTGGTCCTTGTCCCATAGTGCTCGTACAATCATCTTTGCCCTGGTGGTGTAAGGTAGAATACATCCCAACGGGTCATATTGTCTGGCGAGTGTTCTGTACACACTCCGTCTGGTGGTCGGTATCGCCGTCGACCTTCCCTGCTCCGTGGTCAGGGGTTTGTGTCTATAGTGGAGCGAGTCTGTTTTGAAGCGCCAGACTAGTCCTAGTGTCATTTCTTGGGCTTCTCCTGGGATTGTCGCCATCCAGGTCTCGCTGCTGGCAGCCTTGTCCGCGGGGGAGAGGCTGCGCAATACGTGCGGGTCACTGCTGGCCCACTGCCTGAGATCAAAGCCGCCTTTGATCAGGGAGGCGCGTAGCTTGAGTAGGAGAACCTCGGCTTCTTCTTGAGTCGAAACGCTTTGTAAACAGTTGTCCACGTAGAAACTGTTCTTCACACTGTGTCGGACCTCTTCATCTGCTGCTGGGTCCTCTGCGACGTGTTTCTGTAGTGCAAATGTAGCACAGCACGGGCTGCATGTGGTTCCGAAGGGGAGGACTTCCCACTGGTAGATGGCTGGGTGCTCATCTCCGATCCTCTCTCTCCATAGGAACCGCAGCAGGGGCTTGTCCTCCTCCACTAGTCTCACCTGCAGGAACATCCCTTTGATATCCCCGCTGATAGCCACCTTGTCCTGGCGGAAGCGTAGTAGCACGCCTAGTAGAGAGGGGCCGAGTGTGGGGCCGGGCAAGAGCTCTTTATTCAGATTTTGGGATCCGATCTGGTAGCTGCAGTTAAACACAATGCGATCCTTGCCGTTGTGGTGGACCTTGTGGTGCGGCACGTACCATGATTCGGTCGTCTGATCGGCCTCTTTAATGTCAATCTTTGTCACGTGTCCCGCTGTGATTAGCTTCTCAATCTCAGCGCGGTACACACTCTCTTGAGCGGGGTCTTTGGCTAGGCGCCGCTCTGTGTTCAATAGATACCGCTCCGTGGCGTCTTTCTTTGCGTGAAAGGTGGGCATTCCCTCTCGCCTCAGGAGTGGAGTTGCGTATCTCATCACTCCGCCGACTGTGACTCTCTTTGTCCCTTGCTCGAGGAGGTTTATGGCGTAAATGTCTTCTTTAGAACGAATGTCTTTCTTTTCGTTCTTAAAGGGCATTGTCTCTAGTGTCCATAGCCTCTCGACATGCTGCAGGAGAGTGGTGTCTTCTTCTGTCGCTCTGGAGTGGAGGCAGCTAGTGGCTGCTGTTCGGTTGAGAGATTTAGCGAGGGGGCCTTGTAGTGTCCACCCTAGGCGGGTCTCGACTGCTGCAGGACAGCCTCGGGGTCCTGTATGGACCCGGTCTATCGGGACTATGAGGTCTGCATGGTCGGAGCCTATCAGCAGGGTCGGGGTGGCGCCGTCTATGAGCGGGATAGGTAGTTGACGCAGGTGCACATATTTATCCATCAGCTTGGCGATGGGGTAGGTGTACTGTGATAGTCCTATTTCTTGGCTGGTGAAAGCATTTGTAATCCTATACCGTCGCTCTGGCTGCCCGCTTGCTGCGATAGTGAAGGAGACATTCTCGCCCTTTATCGTCTTTAAATCTCTTCTTATTGTCCGAATCGTCATTTGGTTCTCGCTCCCCCGCAGTCCCAGCTGGGCCGCAGCGGACGCGAGCAGAAGGGTCTTCTCTGACCCGTCATCAAGGACGGCGTAAGTGTCCATGACTTTATCTTGGTAGCTCAATGTTACACGGACTACCTTTAAGAGCACTTGGGCGCCGCTGCTGCTGGCGGGGTCAATGTACATGACACTTGCCTTGGTGCTGCTCGATGGTGCAGGTGCAGGCTTTCTTCTGTTACTGTCGTGTAGTACATCTAGATGGGCTCCGTCACACCGACTGCACCTCTTCTTTAGGCGGCATTCGGCTGCCATGTGACTGCGCGCACATCGGTAACAGCGCCTGTTGGACTTTATCCATTGACTCACTTCTTCTGCATTCATCTTTGTGAACAGGTCACATTGTGACAGCCAGTGTTCCTTCTCGCAGTACGGGCACACCATCTTCCACTTCTCTTTTCTCGAGGGGGTACTGTGGTTCTTACTGCTCGGTACTGATTCTGATTGGTGCATGACAGTCACCGATCTTCTTCCATCGTTTATTCTCCTGGGTCCCTCTCTGGAGCTTGGTGTGCTCCGCCCGAACGTATCCAGTCGTAGGCTGCTGACTTCTCTCGCCAGGAAGTCGGCTAGATCGAGGAGGGATGGTTCGGGACCGTTAGGATCACGGTGGTCTCTCTGCCGCCTGAAGCGCTCTTGTCTGGCGGGTGGCAGCTTCTCTAAAATCCTCTCGACGTTAGAGTTGGCGTATAGCTCGTGCATACCCTTTTCCCGTTGCGCTCCCAGCATCCCTACCAGGGACTGCACTTTTATAGACAGGTCGTCTAATGAGCGATTGTCTGTTGCTGGGGGTAGGCGGTCAATATGCCTTATCTCTTGGATTACGTAATCCCATATACGTCCATATCTCTGGTCCAGCGCTGCTAGAGCCGCGGTATATGGGGTCGTAGAGGTGGCATAGGCTAGCGCTATATTGTGCGCTCGCGGTACTTTCAGGTGCTTCAGTAGTATTGCATACTTGTGGCGTTCATCAGCGACATCCACCATCATTGTCTCTAAGCACATCCGGAGCTCCGTGTACTGTGCTCGATTCTCATAGGTGAAGTCTGGAAACGTCGGTGTGGCAATGTATGACGCCGTGGATGGCTGATACATCGGCGAGCGTTGGGGGAGAGACCTCCTAGGCGAGTCTCCTCTTGCGCCTCTCTGTGGGCTGGTACCGGCAGGGTACCATGGCCCGCTGGTCCAGGTGCTATTCCTCGGGGCTGGTCGTGCGTCATGCTCACCCGTGAATAGAGTCGGGGGTCTGTAGCGCAGCGCCGCGGGGGTATAGCCTGGGCTGTACTGGACCTCCTGGTCCGGTGGAGTACTGTGCTGTCGTCGGGCTTGGTTCTCCTCCTCTCCCTCTTCTTCTTCTATCAGGTCCTCTAGATCCTGTAGTCGTTTATTTAGCTTCTCCGCAGTGTATGCCGCTCCTTCCTTGTAGCTGGGTCTCGCTTGGACCGGTCTGGGAAGGGGGTCTGCGGGGGGTATAGGCTTGGTCTGTTGGTCAAGTTCAGGGTCGCTTGCTCGGTTAGGAGACGCTGCCCTTGACTGTTGTCTCGACGAGTTCCTTGAACCCCTGGCGGAGGGAGAGGGTGTTGCCTTGAGGATCAGCTGCTCCATTAGCTGCGCTTGTAGTCTGTCGCGCTCGGCTTCGCGCTTGGTGAGATCTGCTTCTCTTTGGGCACCGGCAGCGGCGCGCTGGGCGTCGGCCCGGTCTCTTGCCATATTCTCTTCCGTCTGAAGGCGTCTCATCTCCAGGCGTATGCGCTCTTCCTCGCTCCGTTGCTGTGTCTGGAGTCGATCGCGTTCACCCTGAAGTCGATCGCGTTCACCCTGAAGTCGATCGCGTTCGGTAGAGGCTGTCAGGCTGGCGAGGAACGCCTGTGATAGCATCCTCTCCGCTTCGCTGGGGGAAGACGGTTGTAGAGGTGAGCCGCTCCTGGCTGTACTCGTTGGGGAGTCCTGGAGCTCTATTTCCTCTGCGCTCTCCTCCTCTTCTTCCGTGCAGAGTTCTCTCTCTGTAGGGTTGTCTTCCTCCCGGGGCTGGTCGGGGACTACTTCTTCGGTATTGGCGGGGGGTAAAGGCATGTCAGCTCCCTCCTGGTCCCCACCGTGAGCTTGGTCAGTTACATTAGAACCCACTAGGGCCTCTGTGGTCGGGGTAACCTGGTCGTTAAGGTCAGACATAATTTTACTTTCTACTTTTACCGCGTTTACCGTTTGTCGAAGGCTAGGTAGTTGACTGACAGCGTAATCCTCTAAGTACTGAGGTGTCTGTCGTCTGCGCCGCGGGCGTTCTACGTTAGGAGGACCGTTTCGTGGAGTGTTCATCATAGGCCATTTCAATATTAATAACACTATATTAATATTACACTAGTTACCCTCCGGCTCGAAGGACCAATTGTAACTGAGGGGTACAATTCCCTGACTGTATTGATAAGTATGGTATCATTAAACCACTACCGATTATGTACTTTAACTACTGGCCACACAGTACATGATATAGATATGATGAACACTTTCCCACCATGAAACGAAGTCCACACAAATGTATAAATCGAATATTTTATATAGCAAAGGGTATATACAACGTTCACTTAATGACATTTATGATTTGAATGCACTTGTAAGCAGGGACCGAAACTAAAGCCCGCCGCCCGCCAGGGGCGGGCTGTTTTTACCTTTGGCGCATGACACTTAGAGAGCTGCCCGCCGTGTGGCGTGTTGACGTGTAGTTCATAACTTCATAACGATACTCTTGTGCGAGTACAGATTATAGCCGCTCGTCTTTTTTTTCTCCGCCGCGAGATCGTTAAAAAACTACAAGTCCCACATCGCACTAGGTCCAATCACAATAGAGTAACGTGACTGGTTTCATGAGAAAAAAAGCAAATGACCAATCGGAAGCTATCATTTGGAATGGCTTGTTTACTTCCATCTGCTCTAGTCTATATCGGACCTCCAAGAGCTAACGTTACTGTTTAAACAATGACCCAGTCAACTATTCACTTTTAGTTTAATACATGACGAGGCATTGTCTAACGGTATCTAGCTGGCTAGCTACTGATAGCTGCTGATATCAACAAATGCTCCAGCAATAGTCTACTCGAGTGCATAATACCTCCGGTCCCTCGTTAGCTAGCTTAGCTAGCTCCGTTGATCCATCTGTCCCAGTAAACTAAATTGTCTTAACGTTATCTACCGGGCTAGCAGTAGCTACAGATAGCTCCTGATATCAATGTCTTATAACATTGATTGAATGCGTATTCTAGCTGAGGGCATGTTGAATGTGATTTGACAAAAGAACGGTAACGTTATAAATAGGTCCAGCTGCATCGCCGGAGAATCCTTGCATGCTGAATGTAGGGTCTAGCTGAATATAGGGTCTAGCTGCAGGGCCGGAGAATCCTTGCTGGAGCTGGAGGCTAAAGTATACACACAGACAGTGGAGCTGTTTGCAGATAGCAAGCATTTTGACTTATTGCGTGGTGGCGATGTCTCGCAGATAATACAACTACAAGTGGGGGACCCTGATGGAAACAAGACAAACGTCTTTCTCAGGTCTGCATCCCCTTAACAATTGTATGTATTGAGCCGTACTGTATTGTACCCATTCTGCAATCTGTTAAATAAAGTTTTCATTCATTCATTCATTCATGATTATATAATATATATTTTATTTAAAAAAAAAAAATTTATATAAAATATATATATATATTTTTTTAATCAATTTTTTTGGCAGGTAAGAAATATGATTGGCGGGTAGACTCTTCCCATCTACCCGCCACTGGCCGGTGAGTCAAAAAGTTAATTTCGCTCCCTGCTTGTAAGGCAAATGAGTATTCGTAGGCAAATCAACATTGAATGTCCAATCTCTGGTTACGCAGGGAGCAAGTATACAACCTGGTTCTTTAGGGAACTATAGCGATGGTACTTAAATGATTATAGCTGGATACACTAAAGGGGGGTCCCGCTGGTTGTAAGTCAGTAGGGGGGGGGGGGGTTAGGAGAGCCGCCGGCGATATCCCATCTGGCCAACGATTTCTTGGGAGAATTCAGAGTGCTGAACACGGTGCCCACAGAACCTCGGTCCACAGATGAATACAGCTGGGCCCTCTTGTAGACGGTAGCTGCCGGTCCACAACGAAGAGACGTGAGGCGACCTCACTCGGGGTAGAGCGCCGTCTCACCTGGACTCCTCTCGGGGGGTAGTTCCAACACTCAGCAGTGTTGGCTGTTATCCATGGCATAATCAAAGCACCCAAAGCAAGTAGATAATCCAAGCCGTGTAGGGCTCGCCGTCGTCCGGGTAAAGTAATCCAATGTGCAGGTCCACTCGTCCTGGCCCAGAACTCCTCGGATGAAAGCACCACACGTGGTCTGCCCAGCCTGGTTAAGACTCTAGATAACGCCAGGAACGATGGGGGTACTGCTCACTTTATAACTCTAACCGAACGATGCACCATACATAATAGACTATTATTAACTTAATAGAAATACGTCCCACTCGACGGTATAGTGCCAAACTATGACAATTCAACTATTAATCCACACAATGTCTCAATGCCTATTCTGAGGCCAAGTAGGCCATACTGCACCACACGTGGGTCGTGGGTGAGGCTTCACGTCTGTTACTAGGTTGGAGGGTAAAGGACTAATGGACTAAAAGAAAGTTCTACTTTACTTGCGCCATATATATATGCGCTGTGAACAAATAGTACCATTCGTATTTCGCCAGACGTATTCCTACGCGGAACCGGGCTTGTAACGACATGTTCGTCGGCACGATTGAACTTGAACCAAGGGGCTTGGCTGCTGGCGCCAGGTTCTTGTCCAATGAGAGAATGAAACTATTATGGGCTGTTAGTAGACTAAAGGGATATTCAGTGTATATGTACAAGGAATATACAAGGGATATCAAACGATATACAAATACTATTAAATATATATCCATAAATAAATATATATATTCGGTTTAATCTGATCCTTCACAACAGTCAGTCTAGGTTGAATGTGGGCGGGCATTAGCTACAACCACAGAGCCAATCACATCACTGTCTGCTACCCAGAGCCTGAGTAACGTCATTCAGGCCTTCAAATCAGGATGGCCTAATTTACTGGGGCAGGAAATGATCTGAGCTGAATCAGAGCAATCCGCCAATATGGTATTTAGACACTAAAACACATTGATACTAACTCCTATTACTATAATACAATGCTAGAGACTGAAAAATGACATTTATAATGCATGTCACCTTTAACATGGCTACATGAGTAGAGCTCCGGACTCATGATCGGAAGATCACCGGTTCGAGCCCCGGTCAAGGCTGCTGTCGGAA
Organism: Notolepis coatsorum; assembly: GCF_963971535.1. Classification (NCBI taxonomy): domain Eukaryota; kingdom Metazoa; phylum Chordata; class Actinopteri; order Aulopiformes; family Paralepididae; genus Notolepis; species Notolepis coatsorum. The sequence continues at coordinate 54,310,303 of NC_140168.1, forward strand.
AGTGGTGTTGTTGTCCAGCAGGGGGCACTCTGTCCTCTGTCTGGACTTGTCAGTAACAATGCCCCTGTTACGGTAATAGGGACACCGTACAGCTGCGAGTGCCGTCCTTCGGATGAGACGCTAAACCGAGGTCCTGACTGAATTTGGTTGTTAAAAAACCCAGGACGCCTATCGTAAAGAGTAGGCAGTAGGGGGTTCCCCGACGTTCCTGGCCAAATTCCCAATCAGGTCTCTGACATCAAGGCCACCTAATTATCCCTTCCCATTAATTGGCTGATATTAATCCCTGTCTCCTGAGCCGTTCAGCCATTGTGTAGTACTAAACACGTTTCGCAATTATGCCACATCAATGTGGAACGCCCTACCCAAAGCTGTAAAGGAATATGGATCACTACCCACTTTCAAAACCTCTCTCAAGGGACACCTACGGGAGACTGCAATTCAACACTGGCCCCTGTAAATATCCTAACCCAACCCCCTCCAATGTACAGTCATTTACCTAGTATGGTTTTGTCAATAGTCCAATGTACAATTTTGTTTGTTTGTACAGTGTCTCCTCCCCCCCCCCCCCCCTCAATGTACAGTTTTACTTGTTTATACAGTGTGCCCCCCCCCCCCCCCCCAACCACCTCCAATGTAAATTACCCAGTATGGTTGTCAATATCCCAATGTACCCAACCCCCCGGGCCCCCACCCAACCTCCTCCAATGTACAGTTTCTACGTCAAATGTATATACTCCCTTTTCTTGACTCCTTCTGTATCACAAACAGTACTGTATTTGCAAATCTGGTATGTCATAAATGTATAGATGTAGCAGTACTGACTATCTGTATGTCATGTATGTCATATATGTCCTGATGAATTGAAAATGGGGGACCCTGATGTAAACAAGACGAAAGTCTTTCTCTGGTCTGCATCCCCTTAACAATTGTGTGTATTGAGCTGTACTGTATTGTACCCATTCTGCAATCTGTTAATAAAGTTTTCAATCAATCAATCAATCAATGATGTGTGCCGGGTGCCAGTGTATGGTAGCCATTGAGCCTGCGTAGCCCAAGGTTGGGTGCTACCAGTGGTGGTGAAGGAGGCAGTTTCCACCCTACATTGTAAAGCGCTTTGAGTGTCTAGAAAAGCGCTATATAAATGCAAGTAATTATTATTATTATTATTGTTTGTGTATTACAGCGGACTATTTAATGTTCCCAGTTAAAGGGGTTGTTTGTGTATTACAGCTGACTATTTAATGTTCCCAGTTAAAGGGGTTGTTTGTGTATTACAGCTGACTATTTAATGTTCCCAGTTAAAGGGGTTGTTTGTGTATTACAGCTGACTATTTAATGTTACCAGTTAACGGGTTTATTTGTGTATTACAGCTGACTTCTGGGCAGCACTAGGGGGGAGGAAGGAGTACCAGACATCAGAGAGGCTGGAGAGTTTGAGCTTGTCTCAGCCACCTCGCCTGTTTGGGGGCTCCAACAAGACCGGCAGGTTCATTGTAAGGAGAGAACGGGACAGCTTTATGCCTTCAGAAACACCTACTTTATTTAACCTTCATGTCAAATTTCAATAAATGTAAAAAACTCTATTATGTTAAGTATAGGCTGAAGTCTTACTCCAAACACTGTAATGTAACCGTGACTGCAAAGTCCAAATATTAATACATTTAATAACTATAAAATACATTAAGAGTCAAGACATGTTTATATTTGGTCTACCGGTATGTAATTACATAACTACATACACTTACACATAATACACATCTCACAATAAAAGTATTTTTGCATGTCTTATAAGGAAAAGTCACGAGATGTAATGGAGCAAAGAAAGTGGTTAAAAAAAAAAAAAAAAAAAAAAAAAGGGGTGCGCTGCGTCGCGGGACTCCGTGCTGCGTCACGGATCTGGTTGACTCCGAGTTCGATTCCCGGACTCGCCGTCATTTGCCGAATGTCTCCCCCTGCTCTCTCTCCCGTTTCACCCTACAACTGTCGGTCATGCTTGACCAGAAAAGCGATAAACGCTAAAAAAATTAAGTTAAAAAAAAAAAAAAAAAAAAAAAGCATTTCCCTCAACTCAAGCTGAAACGGGTCAACCTGAAGGTTAATGGACTGAGACCAATGATGATAGACATGGAAGTGGCAAGTCGTGTACTACTATAAATATTGTACAGTACCTGAATAATAAGTGAGCAGTACTCAGTGGGATGATGATGTGTCCTGTGCAGATTGAGGAGGTCCCGGGAGAGTTCACCCAGGAGGATCTGGCTGAAGATGACGTGATGCTGCTAGACGTCTGGGATCAGGTATGGAGCTGTAGAGAGAAAATCAAACCCACCCCTCAGAGACGCCAGGTGGCATAAAACTAACACTGCTAATGTCCTGTCGCAGGTGTTCATTTGGATCGGCAAGGACGCCAACGAGGTGGAAAGAACTGAATCCGTTAAATCTGGTGAGGTTCTTCTAACAGTGCTGTCACGTGTTCAGTGGTTCCTGGGATGTTTGCTAGTTAGATTACAGCTGAGGAACTCATCAGAATCTAGAGCCAACGTTAGCGGTGCAGATTGGAACAACACCACAAAACACGCTTTGAGAAAGTCCTCTGATAAACTCCCAATCAATCCCAATTCCCAATCAGGTTGGACAGTGAAAATCAAGAGCAGTTAATACTAAACAGGTCATTGATAAATTCCTTGCATTCACAAACAGGGCAAAATAGATGTTGTTAACCAGGCTTTACACAGGATGTTCTTACAGTAACTGCTGTTGTTTCTGGTTTGTGACTGCATCAAGACATATACAATATACGTATATATTCTATATATTTACATAATTACATAACTGTCATACACATACATAATATATATATAATGTATATACACACATCTCACAACAAATAAGTGTGTCCATGTTTTGCATATCCTAAATAAGGAAGAGTGATAACATTTCATGGAAATGTCTTTGTTTTCTCTGCAGCCAAGAAGTACATAGAGACAGACCCAGGGGGCCGTGACAAGCGGACCCCCGTGGTCATAGTGAAGCAGGGCCACGAGCCGCCGACCTTCACCGGCTGGTTTCTGGGATGGAACGCCTCGGTCTCAGAAGCCGTCACTGACATGAGGTCACTGAAGCTGTAGAGATCCGTCCACACAGGAGGCCACTGAAGCTGTAGAGATCCGTCCACTGAAGCTGTAGAGATCCGTCCACTGAAGCTGTAGAGATCCGTCCACTGAAGCTGTAGAGATCCGTCCACTGAAGCTGTAGAGATCCGTCCACTGAAGCTGTAGAGATCCGTCCACTGAAGCTGTAGAGATCCGTCCACACATAAGACACCGCTCTTTTTCTATGTATTGCCTGCTTGGAAGGAAAAGCTTCATAATCACCGTGTTCTGTGGGGTTTTGTCCATCGGTCGGTTCGCTTGTACATGGCATGTTTGTTTGATCCATCACTTCCTCGGTTGGCCAAGCTGAAACGCAGGAGTCGTCTTCCACCCCCTGTCCAGCTGCACACCCTGTCCAGCTGCACACCCTGTCCAACTGCACACCCTGTCCAACTGCACACCCTGTCCAACTGCACCCTGTCCAGCTGCACTCCCTGTCCAACTGCACCCTGTCCAGCTGCACACCCTGTCCAACTGCACCCTGTCCAGCTGCACACCCTGTCCAACTGCACCCTGTCCAGCTGCACACCCTGTCCAACTGCACCCTGTCCAGCTGCACCCTGTCCAACTGCACACCCTGTCCAACTGCACCCTGTCCAGCTGCACCCTGTCCAACTGCACACCCTGTCCAGCTGCACACCCTGTCCAACTGCACCCTGTCCAGCTGCACACCCTGTCCAACTGCATCCTGTCCAGCTGCATCCTGTCCAGCTGCACACCCTGTCCAACTGCACACCCTGTCCAGCTGCACCCTGTCCAGCTGCACCCTGTCCAACTGCACCCTGTCCAACTGCACCCTGTCCAACTGCACACCCTGTCCAACTGCACCCTGTCCAACTGCACCCTGTCCAACTGCACACCCTGTTGTTGTTTTTATTATTATTATTATTATTATTTCGAAATATGGGGCCAATGTGCAAGAATTTGCTGTACTGACATATTATTACTAGCTAAATCAGACAGCCAGATATGATTGCATAAAATGCCAATTGCTTCTTTTCTCATTCAAGAGTTTACAGGTTTTGCCATATTATAATAAATGATGTAGAATAAAGATGTCCGTATTATTCTTCTTTATGATGTTTGTTCGAACCAGGACAGAATATGCCAAACCCTGAGATATGCAGGTTTCCACAAGCTCTCCCTGTTTTATTTCATGCACACAGCAAACTAATGGAATTAAGATCCGTTTATCATGTATTGTAAACATGTTTTTCCATTTTTATTTAACCAAAATACATGTATGCTAGTCTTCCTGACGTTGCCCTTGACGTTCCCCTTACACATATTTTCAAAACAAATGTTTATTTTAATATATTATTATTATTAATTATTAAAAAATTCAACAATAACAACAACACAACATCAACAACAATAATAACAGAACAGCATAATTTTTTTTAACAAATTCCAGTAATGACGGAAGAAAAGAGACAACAGTAGGCTATACGTGACAACATAACAGGACATTCTAACTGTGTCATTACATTACATTCTGTGTCATATTAAAAAAAAAAAACATAAAAAAAATTGAAAAAACGAAATCAAATCTCTTATGAGCATGCATGAACATACCTTCACTATTCAGTGAAGAAGACTTTCCAAGGCTTCCAACCAGAAAACGTGCAAACACTGAAGACAACCATGACACAACTAAAACAACAATTAAAGTCAATGACAAAAGGAAGTGTGACCCTGACCTCCAAGACAATATGGTTAACGTAAACAATTTCAGACAAGATGATGACAACAACTATGATTCACTATTCTCTGAAGAATTTCCCAGGCTTCCAAACAGAAATTATTGTTGAAAATTGTAAATAAAAAAGATTTTATAAAAAAAAAAATTATACTGTTTGTTCAGTGTTCAATACAGATGTTATTACATTTGGAGATTATAATATATTAAAATAAACATTTGTTTTGAAAATATGTGGTACTTTGGGAATGGGAAATGGACTGCACATATATAGGCCTATAGCGCTTTCCTACCTGCACAAAGAGCTTTACCAAGGACACTTTGGCATGGTAACAGAAGGAGCTGGGATTCAAACCACTGACCAAACCATTGACCATATGATCATTACTCATTAGTTGACCTGCTCTACCTCTGAGCCAGTATTTTGTGGTACATTGAGGTATTGGTATACTTTGGGGAACTTTGAGGTTCTTTGGGGTATTTTTGGGGTATACTAAAGTTTGGGGTATACTTTGGGGTACTTTGGGGTATTTTGGGGTACTTTAGGGTATTTTCTGGTACTTTGTGGTGATTAGTAGGACCCACACAGACCGCTATACCAAGAAGTGAACTCACTGCTTTGTAACGTGTCTATGTGTCTTTTGAGGATGAGAGTGAGTTTAACCCATAGCACCACTACTCACCGCAGCCCTACTTGGCTGCGCTTCGTGGTACCATCCGTTATATATATATATTTTTTTTTAAACACTATATAATTGAATCCAGAGTTTTTCTTACCATACATTCTTGATGAGTTTGATCAGTAAATGAAAAATTGGCTTTTTGGAACTTTTTTAATCAATTGTAAATCAGAATATGGGTCTGTTTTAGGCTACTTAGTCCTTGTATAAAGAGCTCAACCACAGAATGACACCATGACTCATATTCCTGTTTCTTTATTTTTGGTGTTGGATTACTGATCGGACCTTTAACAACTGTATGTGATGTCATCAAGTTGTAAACCCCAAGCAAAAACTCAAACTAAATTACTTACCCATTCAATGTCCATGGAGGAGTGCCAGACTCAACATATTGCACAGCTTCACAAGTTTAAGTCTTAAGTCTGGTTTCTGGATCTTGAATAGGGTTGTTGACCATCAGTCATAAAGATCTTCAGGGATCCCCAGCGAAACAAAGCATAACTCCTCGTTCAAAGAATGAAGAGGGCTATTTTGGTCGTAAGTTTCACTTTCCAGTTTCCACACTGTTCAAACTTCTACCCAACTATCGTATAGCCAGCTATGTGATGTACGAAATCTTATCAAACATCAAATATCCTCAGATGTGGGGCAAAATCCTGGGGCAAAATCTGACATCATTTTGTATCAATATTGGGCTCTGTGGGGAAATGTTTAGGATCTCCTTCTCTGCTGTTTAGACTGAATTGTAGGATACTGTGTGGTTGTGTTGTCATTGCCCACACGGTGGTGCTCACGCTTCACATGCTTTGATCTTGACACGTGTTGACTCCCAAATTCATCCACAACTATGTGTTTCATAATGCATGATTGACAGATTGCGTTGTGCATTTATTCTTCAAATACTGTAATAGTGCGATATTTAGGTGAACTGGGTAGGCTGGTTTCGACTGGTCAGAATAACCTGTGATACAACTGTCCGTCTGGTCTGTCCCATTCCTCATTTGGAATAAAGAATAGCCAGTCTGCCCCAGAGTACTTAGTTATTCCCATGGACCATCCTGATGTAATCTATGGGCAATTGAGATCAAACCCTTTGAAACAACATAGAATGACAGACTGGCCGTTTGACTGACACTTATCAAAACCCATTGATGTGGAAAGGCTACACTTTCTCAACGATTGATCTGATGTCTGATTTGAGTTTTTATCCCCGTCTAAATTAAATAATCTTAAATCAATGGTCTGTCCCACATATTTAACACGAAGTAAACAAGATACCCATTATTTTAGTTGTTGTGACAATTAGCAGTTCATAATAAAAACACAAGATACCTGTGCCCTAATGATAAGGATAAATGCTCAATGAAGAAACCCACTCCCATTGCCAAAGGAAAGTCTAACATATTAATACTTATGAAATACTGCTATGGAACTACACACTATGAATGTATTACATGGCCCATAATTACCCCCACAGCATTGACAACTTGTTGTGGGAACAGGGTGGAAAGGGACCCAACCCGAGCCAACCTGAGTGTGACATAAAATATTATGGTCAATATAGCAGTCATTCATGTTGCATTTTCGCTGCTGGTGATGTAAAACACACCACTTCCTGTGCACCAGATCATTTTCCTGGGAATGTCCAACAAGACACCAGTTTAGAACAAATATAGCAAATGTAAAATAGTTCGTGAAATCATGTGTTAAATCAGTGATAGTAGTAAAAATGAACTGCATTTATATGAAATTGTTTGAGACTATTACGTTAAATTAAGCCTTATTTTGTATTCAGTGCTGCTGGGAAAGTCATCAGAACTGTACTCCTTCAACCTGATTGATTGATTGATTGATTGAAAACTTTATTAATATATTGCAGAATGGGTACAGTACAGTACAGCTCAATAATTGTTAAGGGGATGGAGACCAGAAAGACTTTCGTCTTGTTACATCAGGGTCCCCCATTTTCAATTCATACCTACCTAGGTATGTCCTGAAACGTTATTGCATAATCTAATTGGCAGATACATGTAACAGGCTATATTCCACACAAGTCTCCAGCTGAACTACTGTAAATTCTTTCGCGGCTGCTTCAAACTTGGCTGACAGACATAAACAGGTGGTGTGTGTGGGGGTGTGTTGTGTGGAGAATGACAGGCGTTGCTCTCCACCAATCAGATCACGAGAAGTCTGGAGCGCCACTTGAAGCGTCAACCAACCACCGCGTCCTCTAATGAGTGGGCTGAGCCGCGGAGTGCAGAGAGGGAGTCGACGCACTTTATCTCCTAGTGCTCGTGTGTGGAGACATGGAGAGGAGATCAAGCAAGGATACGCTCCCTACTACAGCAACAATCTAGATGTCTAATGTGTCGAAGCGGCTGATACACCATAAAGGTAGGCTGACATTTATTTGGCTCCAGGGTTCCTGCTTTTCAGTTTTCACAGTGCGCACGGAATATCATATTTGGCTGTCAATATTGATATACCATCATAACCATAACGTTACCTGTGTATTCAGGATATTATTGCCACACCACTACTGTCTGCCTGTGACATGCCAGGCTCGGTCTTAAATGATTTATTTCCAGCTTTTATTCTGTAAGGACTGTAACACACACTTGTTGCCAGTAGTAGGCTTGCTATGTTGCCGGGCAACACCTTTTAATTTGTGGGTTCGTGAGACGAGCTGCGGCCATCAAAATACCCCAGTTCCGATTGTCAACCCTGTGCGCAAAAATAAGGCGTTTTAAACTGTTTTTGGTTAGGATCAAAAGCTGCTACCCTATTGTTTACCGTGAATATAAATTAGCGTATCAAATCCCCTTTCCCCCGCCGCGGCGCTACATGTGTAAATGAGCTCCCATACACCCCACTGTTTTATTTCTCATTCATTTGATCCCCTACTGCTGCTACTGCCCAGGTAGTTTTTAAACATGCATGGCCTTTTTAGAATGATAGAGAGAGAGGAAGTGTATTTGGGTTGTCCTATTGATTGTGAAGCAATGGACTGCTAGTTGTTTGCATAATGCTTTTTACTGTTGCTTACAGTGTATCCTCTCTTTATTCTCCAGGTTCCTGCTGCAGCCCCCCAGGAATGAGAGCTCGTGAATATTTGGTGAAATAAAGAGTGACACCACCCCCTCCCCTCCTAGCTGCTTGTCTCCTCTCAAACGTGACCCATCAACATGGGTAATGGACTCTCCGACCACCATGTTCTCCTGCCCTGCCTCCCGTCCTTCCAGGCGCTCCACATTGTCATCCTGGGACTGGACTGTGCGGGCAAGACCACCGTATTGTACCGCCTGCGCTTCAATGAGTTTGTGAACACCGTCCCGACCAAGGGGTTCAACGCGGAGAAGATCAAAGTGTCCCTGGGGTCCCACCGGCGGACGGCGTCTTTCCACTTCTGGGACGTGGGCGGCCAGGAGAAGCTACGGCCGCTGTGGCGCTCCTACACCCGCTGCGCCGACGGCATCGTGTTCGTGGTGGACTCGGTGGACGCGGAGCGCGTGGAGGAGGCCAAGACTGAGCTGCATAAGATCACGCGGCTGGCGGAGAACCAGGGCGTGCCGGTGCTGGTGGTGGCCAACAAGCAGGACCTGAGGAACTCTCTCAGTCTGGCCGAGATGGAGCGCATGTTGGCCCTGGGAGAGCTGGGCTCCTCCACGCCCTGGCACCTGCAGCCCACCTGCGCCATCATCGGCGAGGGGCTGCAGGAAGGGCTGGAGAAGCTCCACGCCATGATCATGAAGAGGAGGAAGGTGCTCCGGCAACAGAAGAAGAAGAGATGATGAAGGGCCCATCCCAAGGTAGCCGATGGGAACTCTTATGGGAGATTGATCCAAAGCTACTGGCTGTTGTCTGTTCACCACGAGTGGTTAGTCAGCTGACTGCCATGTTAAGTCTGATACTCTGATTGGTCGCAGAGTGCGATTGATTAGTCCAACGGAACTGTTTGCTCGGGTCAAGCAAGGCGCTGTTTTCACAGAGACCAATGGAATTGATTTACCTTGTGGACTTTGGATATCACTGATCCTGTGCCAGTGGCAGAGGACACAAATGTAATTTGTAAAGCAAGTATTCTGCCATAAAGTGACCAGCCACAACATGTTCCCACACTGAACACTCAAACGTGTCAAAAGTCGAAGAAAAAGCTCAGAATAGACACTTTGATATCTCAAGTGTTAAAAGAAGTATTTTGTAACCTACCTGTTCTCAATGTATTGTTTTGTTTACCAAAGCTTGAGATGAGATTGCTGATGGGGACACACAGTAGACACAAGATGGAACTATAAACAAGGTGCATATGTCAATCTTTTACTATAAATTAGTCTCAATCTTAAGTATTTTGTCTCCATGTTGCACAGTGGAAGGAGGGACCACAGAGGTTTATATTATAGCTTAATGATTCACGAAGTAGAGAACACAGGTGGTTCAATTTAAAATGTCAAAGGAACAGCGGTGATCAGTCACTGTGTGTGACTATCTTGATTTGGGTGCTGGGTGGGGTGGTAAGAGTTTAGCACCGGCCCCAGCCTCGACCGATCTGTCTGGTGTAATTCTGCTGATTGACAGGCTCAGTGGAGCTCAGCAGGAATACGCCTTGGCCTGCTGTCAAGTCTCCATCCCAATCAGAGGCGGACTGGTGTCAAACTGAGCCAACCTCATTACTGTATCTAAAGACACGTTCACTTTAGATATGGGAGTGTAAAAAAAAAAAGCACTTTATAGGTCTGTTTTTTTCTGACCTTCAAATGGAACTCTCGTTGATCAAATCTTGTATGAAGTTTATGATACTAGAAGAAGTACAACTATTGCTTCGAAAGAAGCGTTTCTATATAATAAAAAAAAGATGATGTTAAAAGATGGCTGCTGTTACCATGTCACCCTTTCCTTCTGTGTGTTTGGTGGGGTGTTCATATTTATGTGTTTCATCCTATTTGTTCACCTTTTTAATAAATGAGACACGGTGATTATGACATCATGACAATGTTTCTTGTTTTGTATCTCATCGGTGTAGCAAACGGGTGGTTCAGAATCAGAGCACAGCCCATACTAGGTCACTTCTCTACTCATGACATCATTTACACACTGACTGTACACAATAGATAGTTAATGACAATCAGTGACGATATTCCTGGGGCCCATTTCCGAAAAGCATCTTTGCATACTGATTCCAAATGACACTCGGTTGATCTTAGTGCTAGGAGGGTTTTGGGAAATCGGGGGTTGGGATCACTTAAATTAATTCACGAAGTGGATTTTCTTAAAAATTCGAATTGTATACTGGTGAGAAAAAATGTATGGGTGTTACATCATCGTCTGCAAGTTCCAACATCCGTTTGTGTTCACGTTTTAAATTTAAAGTGAATTGATCCCAAACCTGTTAGGAATAGCTGGACACAACGGCCTCCTTTTTTTTTGCATCATGGAACACGGTGAACTCCATCCCTGGCAGTCATGTGCTTTCACACAGACCGTGTTCTACTTTAGCCTTCACCACTCTAGATTTACTGCCAGCCGTGCGCACTCCCATACCACAGACTCTCTGATGAGACCTATTCAAGTTCAACAGTGAACCATTGAGGGGTGAGGATGTGCAATAGGAAGAGGGAGTAGATGCGTGAAAAGCACAGTGGGAGGAGCTGTGTTTAGAACCAGTTCTGATCCAGGGGGGGCGACGCCGCCCTGACCGTCGGGATTCTAATTCTCACATGCACTTGTCTCTCTTAGCAATCATCATAGCTCAAATCAAATACTTATAAAAACATGATAAAAGTTGTCTAAACTTATATAAGAGACCGGCACATTTTCTCTGGGTTAGCATTTGTTGAACCCGGTGTGTTCTGTTTCTACTAAGCAATAACCTCTTATCTGGTTTCATTTGCTTTGGAATCAGTGTGAACGGGTTGCTCTCGGATGTACCGGCCGGTTTTAGTTGTCCTGGGATGTTGGTTTTGGTAGCGGTACGGGGTTCTGAGTGTGGGCACAGCCAGTTCTGGCCCAGGACACGGCCCTCCTCACAACAATAACGGACACAAGCGAGATGGGGGAAGAAAGGGGGTGGGGGTAGCTAGAGGGGGACTGGTCAAAGCGGATGACCCATTTAGGAGTGATTCCACTGGAGTCTTTCCCCCTGATTGGGACCTCTCTGGTAACTGGGACTGGAGTGGCGCTCTCATAAGAGGCACAGTGCCTCCAGGTCACCCAGGTCTCCGTGAACCCTAGACGCTGGCACGCGCTTACATTTTTTTTCAGAGATGATGAAATAATGCAGGCGGATTGTCTCGCCAAAATGCAGGTGATGATGTGCTCCCAGTCACGCCACTCATCCTCAGAGTCCGACAGGCCCAAAGAAAATGTAAAATGGCGGGAGTTACTTATGTGAACTTTTTTTAAAATATTTACATCTATCAGAATTCCACATTTCTATCATTTTCAACTACACAGGGGTGAACTGATTTTGATAACAAGGTCACAAATATATTTCACACTAGTAACGTACCAGCATCAACGTTTTGAAATGACACCTGGAGAAGTAGAAATTCTCATCAGCAGGAAGTGATTGGTAACAGCTGGGGAGCTGATGGTGGTGGTGGAGGCGGGGGGCTGCGTACAGCAGCTGTAGCCTCCATTCGTCTTCCTCCGGGTCAATATGGCTGTATGCCTGGGGCCCCCCGTTGTTTTTGTTTTTCACAGAGAGCTCACGCAGGGCTGGGTGGCATGGCAGGTTAAACCTCAACCCTGTTCCCATGGCCCTCAGCCAGAAGAAACCAACCCAGTTTATCAACCCTGTTGTTCGCATGGCCCTCAGCTAGCAGAAACCAACCCAGTTTATCAACTCTGTTCCCATGGCCCTCGGCTAGCAGAAACCAACCCAGTTTATCAACTCTGTTGCCATGGCCCTCGGCTAGCAGAAACCAACCCAGTTTATCAACCCTGTTCCCATGGCCCTCAGCTAGCAGAAACCAACCCAGTTTATCAACCCTGTTCCCATGGCCCTCAGCTAGCAGAAACCAACCCAGTTTATCAACCCTGTTCCCATGGCCCTCAGCTAGCAGAAACCAACCCAGTTTATCAACCCTGTTCCCATGGCCCTCAGCTAGCAGAAACCAACCCAGTTTATCGGAGTGACAGGGGGCCGCAGGGTTTGGTTGTTCCCATACCCTGCTATCAGCCTCCCCTCCCTCCCTTCCCGGAACGGCACAAATCCTGCCCGCCTGGGCCCCTTTCCCTTTGATCCCCAGTGCTGTAATTAACATGGGATTACTGTACAACGAGCGGACCAAGTCGAGACCCCAAGACCCACCGGTGTCGCAGGGCTTCCGACTTTGGCCCACAAGGCTGCGTCAGAACCCACCCCTGCCACTCCCCCCGGGCCCGCCAATCCTCTGCATGGCGTTGTACTCGGCCATACGGTAATAAAAGTCAGAGCTTGCCGTGATAAAAAAGCCCAAAATGCACATGGTCATTAAAGGCTGCCATGAAGGAATGTGGAGACAATCTGGTGCTGTTAACCTTTTCATTTACTGCAGCTGGTTAGAGAGATCCTGCTGCCCTTGACATGTACCAGCCAACACAGTTCACATACCGAAAACAAAGCCTCCGTCTTCACATTTTCATCTTCTATTCAGTCTCAACATCTTGTGTTTCTTGAAACAAGTGATAAGATCTGCCAATATGGGGTCGTTTCACTTGTTTCGATACAGCTCAGCTTTCAAGGATGGCTCATCTCAAAACTAACTAAATGACCTTGAAACAAGTAAAGTAATATGCCTTGTTTTTTTAAGATGTTACCCGTTTTTGATAAATTCCTTGCAACACAATCTCACCTGTATTGAAACAAGTGAAATAGTTTCCGCTTTCATGCTGTCTTTCTTCCCCCCCCCCCCCCAGTAAAATAAGCTCAGAGACGACATTCAATGACATATTAAAGACTTCTTTCTCCATCGCAGGGACTAACTGAAGCGAAACGCAGGCGCTGGCAGTGGACTAAGTAGCACTCTGTTCCTTCTCCTCGAGAACATCGTACTGGATGTACTCTACCGGCAGTGGGCTGATTGAAACGATATGAACACCAGTGTGCAGTAGAGACAGTGTGTCATCCGTCTCAGGCTCATACAGTCCTTCTGTCCTTTGATCTCTCTCTGCCTTATTGCTGAGGAAATGGCCTTGGAAGGATTACCATACATTTGAAGCCTGCCACTGTAAAAACAGCTGCAACTGTCGTCGCATAGTGCTCACAGAAGGTGCTAATGTGTCAGTACTTGTGTCTATTGTTCATGGTGGAGGCTGATTTAATAAAAACCGTTGGTCTAACCCCCCCCCCCTAGATTTCAGGGCGGGCGTAGACGGCGTGGTCGTCAGAGAGCAGAGGAAGGCGCATGTTGATAAGGAACCGCTCCCCTGCCTCGGTTTCCTGAGAAGAGCCCCGCTGCTCTGCTGTTCAGCCCCAAAGAGACACACGGTATCCACCCTTGGCTTCACACTGGGACAGAGAACAGGAAATTACATCAGAGCTTTTTGGAACGCATTGTTAAAATCTGGGTTAACACCCCCCCCCCCCCCCCTTGACCCTTCCTTTTCCACAGTATTTGCGTGTCTCTCTCTGACCCGAGGAGGGAAATGTCGTGGAAATTATTTGAGTTTACTGTAATGTTAGTGTTAAATGTTGTCAATCATTTCACCTGCAGTATCAACATTAGTTTGATAAAAAAATATATATATCTGTACATTTATTAACAGTAATCAATTGTGTGCCTTGTTATCAGGGCTGGACTGGGACCAAAAATCGGCCCTGGCATTTTTGGCCCAGACCGGCCCACCATAATCGGTCGGACACGACCCGACAGTACACGATCCTTGCGTTCCCCTTAAATATGCGTACCTACTGTACTATTCCCCCAAACCATTACAAAGCTGGGTAGTTAGGTAGTTAGGTAGTTAGGAGGAGACAGCAGGAGACACACACACCACTGAGGATAAACGGGGCTACCGTGGACAGGGTGAGCAGCTTGGGGGTCCACATCTCAGAGGACCTGACATGGACAACACACATAGACTCAGTCGTAAAAAAGGCGAAGCAGTGCCTCTACCACCTGAGACAGTTAAGGACGTTCAGAGTATCTGGGGAGATACTCCAGTCCTTCTACTCCGGAGCTGTAGAGAGCATATTGACTGGAAACATCACTGCCTGGTATGGAAACAGCACGGCACAGGACAAGAAGGCCCTACAGAGAGTGGTGCGCTCAGCCGAGCGTACCACGGGTATTGGACTACCAACCCTGCAGGTCCTATACAACAAGAGGTGCAAATCCAGAGCCTGCAGGATAATGAAAGACCCTCACCACCCCAACAACAGTCTGTTCATGCTGCTGCGGTCAGGCAAACGCCTGCGAACACCAGTAACTAGGACAGAGAGACTTCGGCTCAGCTTCTTCCCCCAGGCCATCAGAGCCTTGAACACTGAACTCTCCACGCACAAGCACACATGAGCACACACACAACACACACACTGTACACGCTCACACACTAGCAGCCACTTTAACATGAGCACACACACACTCATGCTGCACACGCTCACACTTATGGTCACTTTACAGAAGGAAAGGTCACTTTAAGAATAGTATAGTATAGCTTGAGATTGTAAAATATAGCATTGTATAGCAGTGTACATAAAGACCCAGTGCCTCATCTGTAGCTAACAGTGTATTGCACTACCACAGGACCTAGCATGTCCTACCATGCTCTGTAAATAACTCACTGATATGCCCTACTTTGTTACTTGTTAAGTTCAAGTCCAAGTTCTTTAATAGTTGTCATACAGAAGTACAGAATACTTTCATACAAAATGCTTCTTACTGTTACGCTCCAGAGACTGTGCTAGACAAGATAGTATCAAATAACATAATATAGCATGTAATTTAGAAGAAGAAAAATGAGGTCACAGTGTTCGGTATAGACATATGTACAATGTTCTGAGTTACCATATAATATACAATACTATGCAGTGTACTAATGTACAGTACTATCTAGTGCAAAGCAGAAATGGGATGAGGTACAATTTTTGGTACAATTTACAGTAAGGTGTACGAGTTGTAGTGCAATCCTTCATCAATAAATATAAAGTGTGGGGAGTGGGTGCTACAGTGTGTTTGTTTAAAGTGGGTGTGTGCTATAAAGTGTGTGGAGTGGGTGCTACAGTGTGTTTGTTTAAAGTGAGTGTGTGCGTGTGGATGTGTGTGCTATGTGCGTTTGGTGGTTGTTGTTGTGTAGTGTTCATTCATTGTTCGTTTAGCAGCCTGATGGCCTGGGGATAGAAGCTTCTTCTGAGTCTTTCTGTGCTCGCCTTGAGACTCCGGTATCGCTTGCCTGACCGCAGCAGTTCAAAGAGGCAGTTGTTCGGGTGACTGGAGTCTTTAATGATTCTCTTAGCCTTGCCCGTGCAACGCTTGTTGTAAATGTTCTGGAGGGTGGGGAGCCCCCCTCCAATTGTGCGTTCGGCTGAACGTGTCACTCTTTGTAGTCTGCTTCGGTCTTGTGCAGTGCTATTCCCAAACCAGGAGGTGATGTTGCCGGTCAAGATGCTCTCAATTGTACATGAGTAGAAGTTCTTAAGGATCTTCTGACTGACTTGGAACTTCCTTAGGCGCCTGAGGAAGTAGAGGCGTTGTCGTGCCTGTCGTGACAATGTCATTCTATTGGATTATTATTATATATTACTATTGTAATTATGCACATCGTTGCGGGCAAGACCCCCCGCATTTCATTGTATACTTGTATGCCGTGACAAATAAAACTCTTGTATCTTGTATCTTGTATTAAGTGCAAGTGGACCAGTGTACTCACTCGCTCTTGGCTGAATCTTGTTTTGGGTGGTGATGTAAAAACACCTGCATCATAGCAGGCTCAGGATCATGGGCAAAGTAGTCTATAACCTGTTCCTCCCTGTCTCTTTCCTCCACAACCTGGCTTGACTAGACATAAGGAGAGAGAGATGATTACAATTAACTGGTACATTCAGTTCCAGAATTGTTGGAATTCCCTGACAAAGATGTGCAAAAAGCTGTACAATTTAAACAATACCATACTGGTAATGAGCAAATAGTTGTTTATTCAATTAATGCATGGAGCTGTTCCATCTTATTTAATTTGATAGTAACTACTCAGTTCATACAGATTTCAAGTATTCAAATATCAATGATGAATATTGCATAAGGTTTACACAGTTAATAGAGAGGAGTTAGATGTGATTTATATGGCAATTAAATCAATGGTGTGCTTGTTTGTTTGGGGAGTTTGACCTACAGTTAATGTGCCTACCACGTGAAGGTGCATGATCAATGGACAGGACAAAAACAATTTGTGTAGGTGGAGACTAGAGCTACCACAAATAGTAATAAGACTAAGTAATCCATACCATATATATCCTAATAGTTACCATATTACCATACTTGGCTGAAAATAAACTTTGCTGCCTGTTGTGAATGTGTTTTTCCCTGTAGGCTAATACATAAGTAGGCATACATTTTTGCAGTTGAGCAAAAATTAGCAGTTGAGTAGGCTATACGTGCTGTGTTTTTATGTCTTCCATCGAGGACCACCTTGGAAATAAGTGTTTTAACACTTTGAGTGCCAACGACGAGATTTCTCGTTAGTTCATGCCAACCGCTGAGTGCCAGAGAGACGAGAGATTAGCGATTTCCATTCATATTTCATCAATCTAGCCTCACGTTACCACTGGTACTCTCTCTGAGCTCCATTGGGAAAATACCGCCCCCTATCGTCTCTCCGGATGGTACTGCACCCCTTTGGATTGGATTGAATGAAACGCATGGAGAAAAAAAAGTCCTGCTTCCACATTTTACTTGTCAGACAAGTAACCAGAGACGATCGAAGTCATCGCCGACCACCAGAACAGCGGATAATGTGTGTTTCCAGTACCCAGCGTTGGATCAATAAACGCGATTGATATTTGGAATGGCGATCAGGAATTGGAATAATTCTTTTGGAGAACATCTGATCTGAGGTAAGGAATCTATTTTACCAGTCTTGGGATAATCAGAGCTTTTTTCACAGATATATCAACGTGGGCCCTATGTGTGTATGTGTGTGTGTGTGTGTCCTGATCAGGAAATAAGATAATCGATTTTTCAGCCCACTTCCCTAGCGTGCATAAGTACACATATACTATCGATAATCTAGCGTTTATTTGAAAACGATTCATAAATAGGCCGAAAAATGACTACGTTTTTAGTGTATTCCAGTATATTCCAGTAAAGGGCGATTATCACAGAATCTTCTGAAATTTTCTGAAACTTTCAAGAAACGAGCGTTTTTCAAAATGGTATAAAATGGAAATTAACCGATTAAAAAACAATCAGTTTTGACAATGTTGACTGCAAACAATAAGTCATTGATAAGCGACGGCCATATTATACACATAGCTATAATTTAAGATATAGTTTATGCGTTCGCAAATATGAGAGCTCTATGTTTGAAGTGGGTGTTGACAAGCAACAGGGTTCCGGGGCACCGGACCCTTGGCACTCAAAGTGTTAATGAATGCTTTTAGGTGATATCCTCAGGAATACAAATTGGTCAAGATAATTTGTTTTTATGATGTGTTTTTAATTTCCAAATACAAATCTAATCAAATCAAAAAAGCTGTTTTTGCAGTTGAGCAACAGGTGTTGTATATTATACAGCCTTTTCATGCATCTTTATCAAGGGAACCCTTATCCTAATGATTTTTTTAATAATATTATGATGATACGATATGGACCTAGTAGTTGGGTCATCTATGGCACTTCGTTTCTCAATGGATTTGTCATCTAGGAGGGTTAATAGACAAATTTAGCCGGGATGTATCTTTAAAAAAGGCGAGGGAAATTTGTGAGAGACCAAAATCCAAAATGGCTGCTGTGGAAATTTACTTTTTAATGGTTTGACCTACAATGATGGACAATACATGGTACCAGCCCCCTCTCAGTCATGTACCAGCCCCCTCTCAGTCATGTACCAGCCAGCCCCCTCTCAGTCATGTACCAGCCCCCTCTCAGCCATGTCCCAGCCCCCTCTCAGCAGTAGCGGCTGGTGCCGCTGGTGCCTTGTGGGTCGCAGTTCACGTTAGGAGGTCGAGTTGAAAATGTAATGCTCTGAGATGCTCTGGAGCAATCTCTCTCTGTCTCTCGGATCAATCAAATAAAATAATTAACACATGTATGTTGTCATTTTAAACAACTCACCATTCATTCATTATGCATCAGCAGCAGCTAAATTAATGTTATAGTTCACAACACAGCAGCGCGTTTTGAATCGCTAGCCTATTATCGTCTCAGCAAGCACAGTCAATACTTCTTTCCGTAGCCGCATTTCGCGGAGACAGCTGTGTATAGCGAGAGAGAGAGCGAGAGCGAGAGAGAGAGAGAGAGAGAGAGAGAGAGAGAGAGAGAGAGAGAGAGAGAGAGAGAGAGAGAGAGAGAGAGAGAGACTCACTGTTTAGTTGAAACGTCCAGGGCAGGAGGGCTTGATAAAGTGTATAATCCACTGTTGATGTATTCCAGACCACTGTCCACTGTGTCCAGACTGCATCCGCCATATAGCTTGTTAGCCAAGTGTTAGCTTGTTAGCAGTTAGCACCACACAACACAAGTACTTCATTTCTTTGTCCATTTCCGCGTCGAACAGACTGCAAACTACCTGGCGTTCTATCGCCATGCTCTAAGACAAACTCTAACCTTAACCAACTTTGAAAGAGTGCCTAAGCTTAACCGTCTAAAGAACTTGCAGTCGCGCTCTAAGACAAACAGCTGCATCTCACAACAACACAACTATCTCTACCACCAACCTAGGAATAAGCTAGAATTGGAACATTAGAAATTGGATTCGGCCAATCAGAGATCGTCTCCGCGAAATGCTGCTACGGAAAAAAAACTGCGTCGGCCAATCAGAGAGCGTCTCCGCGAAATGCGGCTACAGAAATTCTTGACGCTGCTGCCTAGACCGCTTCAAATCGCGCCCGGATTCCAACATAATAGTCATATTTCAACGCACAACGCGTTACACACTGATTGGCTGCGACGGATACAGCGATCAAACCGTGATGCGCACTCAGAGCGCTATCACGTCTAGCCCGGGCCGAGAAATACAAAAAAATTAAAAAAAATTAAAAAAGTGAGTCACTTCCTGTTCAGGAAAACGAGTATTTTTAGTAAATATTAATAAATATTATTCATTTTAAACATGTTTATATTATTTATAGGGCTATAAAACAAAAAACAAAAAAGTTTTTTGTTCTTCTTCTCTGATATAACAGGTGGGTCGGCGCCCTAGCGCCCCCGGTGGCGAGCCGCCACTGCCTCTCAGTCATGTACCACCAGCCAGCCCCCTCTCACTCATGTACCAGCCCCCTCTCAGTCATCTACCAGCCTCCTCTCAGTCATGTATACCAGCGCCCTCTCAGTCCTGTATACCTGCCCCCTCTCAGTCATGTACCATCCCCCTCTCAGTCCTGTATACCAGCCCCCTCTCAGTCATGTACCAGCCCCATCTCAGTCATATATACCAGCTCCCTCTCAGTCATGTACCAGCCAGCCCCCTCTCAGTCATGTATACCAGCGCCCTCTCAGTCCTGTATACCAGCCCCCTCTCAGTCATGTACCATCCCCCTCTCAGTCCTGTATACCAGCCCCCTCTCAGTCATGTACCAGCCCCATCTCAGTCATGTATACCAGCCCCCTCTCAGTCATGTACCAGCCAGCCCCCTCTCAGTCATGTACCAGCCAGCCCCCTCTCAGTCATGTACCAGCCTCCTCTCAGTCATGTATACCAGCCCCCTCTCAGTCATGTATACCAGCCCCCTCTCAGTCATGTACCAGCCCCCTCTTAGTCATGTACCACAGCCCCCTCTCAGTCATGTACCACAGCCCCATCTCAGTCATGTCCCAGCCCCCCTCTCAGTCATGTACCTGCACGACTGGCGGGGGGGTGCTTAGTAAGAGATGTGATTGGGCCAGCCCAGTGTCAGTCAGTACCAATGGGCCGCTGTCCCAGCCTAGTAGTGGGCCGGTCGTTGACCAAACTTTAAAAAAAAAAAGTAAAAAAAAAAAAAAATATTATTTTTTATTTATCAAATCATAACGACCCAAAGATACGTCGGCCCACCGGGCATTTGCCCGGTATGCCAGATGGCCAGTCCAGGCCTGCTTGTTATCAACAATGACTAAAGGCTCTAACGAGTTGCATAATTGCCGTCAAATTAAGCATTTTAACGTGTCTTTGATTGCTGGACATGTAGTCACTATTTAGAGTGTAGCCTGATTCCAGGGAGAAAAACAACCTCTTTAGTGTATTTCAGGTGACTGACGTAGACAGTTCTACTTGAGTTTGTTCTACTCAATGTTATCTCATTACCTCATTGTTTCATCACGACTTGATTCAGCATGCATGGAAACTTTAAGTTACTAATACTAATTCAAGAGATGTCAATGCAATAAACCGGTTGAAACATATGATGTCCCATCGCTGGCACAGAACACCTGTAACAACAGCAAAAAAGTAGGCTACTCCACCTTGTTACATAACCATGAACTTTGCAGGACATCCTGGTTCTTTTTTTTCTATCATTGTTCTTGTTAGTCATCTCTGTTGAACTTGAATCAAAGTCAGTGGTTGTTTACACAAACCTGATGTTCCTGCTTGTTTATCTTTTACAAAAGGGGCTATTTCTGTCTTTATTAACACTGTGGTTTCTCTATCCAAAAGGCGGGAAGCTTTTGATTCTGCCCTAGTTGTCTTGACACTTAAAAAGAACAAAGCTGGCTCCCCACTACGAGTGGTCGAGAGGAGGGCGGTGGCTCGCTCGCTCGGTGGATTTATTTTCCCAGCCACGGGCAACATGAAAGCTGAAGTGTGAACTGGCGCGTTGATGCCCCTGTGGGAGTGTAGTTTCTGCGGAGTCCCACCATTCAGGAAGCCGGGTTACAAACCACCTTGTACCCTGTGTTCTGTAGCAGTTGTAAAAAAGGCCACGTTTTTATCGTGCCAGGGCTTACTGGCATTACACTCTCCAATTCCACAGAAGTGTCCCTCTCGCTCTCGCTTTTTCCCTTGCTTTTGCTCTTCCTCTCCCTCTTTGTTTCTCCTTGTTTGCGAAAGGAGGTATTCCTAAGTGAACCTTACACTTCAATGATATTCTAACTGTAATCAAATACCTTTTACAAGTCTATTTGATGTGCCAATGCTGTGTACACCAGATACAATTTAAAGGCAACTCTGATTAGAGGTAATTTTGTATCTTTGGGAATTATCGAAAAGATCATTATCCAGACCAAAGAAAATCCTCTGATGTGCAGTGTGTGTGTGTGTGTGTGTGTGTGTGTGTGTGTGTGTGTGTGTGTGTGTGTGTGTGTGTGTGTGTGTGCGTGTGTGTGTGTGTGTGTGTGTGTGTGTGTGTGTGTGTGTGTGTGTCTGAATACACAATATAGAACCAACCAGAATAAAAACCAGACTCAGTAGACATTGTAGGCCATTTTTTCAGTAGTTTCCAGCGCCGTTCTAATAACATCTCCATATTTATATCACTCACCAGGGTGATACGTCTTGTATTTGTCTCAGTGATTGGCTGTTTACCTTCGGTGGCTCCAGACGGGAGGGGTCAGAATATTTATGTAATTTATTAGAGTAAACTTTGAATTGGACCGGATCCCTCTGCACCCACTCGCCCATGATAAAGCAGTGGCTGGCAGATGTGTTGGTTTTGGGGGGGAGGGGGGGGGGGGGGGGGGGTTGGGGGGGTGGTAGAGGAGGGCAGAGTCAGGCCGGGAACTGGGTTGCTCTATTTGGTCTGAGCGGACTTTTGTTAACTTAGAGGGTGGGAATATCTTGGCTTTCCGGCCTCGATCCTTGACTCTCAACCTGTTGGCTTCTCCCGGGGTTCAGAGGTGACGTCTTACTCACACAGAAAGTAGTCGACAGAGATGGCTGTTGGTGTTTTGGGTTTCCTCTCTGAGATAAGAACAACTTAAGCACACTTTGACAGATCGAGGTTTCCAGATCCAATACGTTATTGATACACCTCAGTTGTTAGGAAGAAAATGTACCTTGGGAATGCTCGTGGCAGAATAATGATTAAAAACAAGGACATTTAAGCGTATATAATAACATGTAAGCCCGAAACCGCGCAAACCCACGGCACTGCGCATGCGTCCCAAAACGTCCCTGCCAGATTGTCCGTGGGTGAGTGTGTGAGTCAGTGGGAAGAACACAACCCCACCTCCACCCCCACCCCTTAGAATGTAACAGTGCATTGCATACATCCATGTAAGACTTGAGCGACCATATCCATAAAAAAAAAACTCCCAGGAAAAGTTTGCTCCATGGTATTATAGAGCAATCTAGTGCAGCCAGCGTCTACATAAAGTAAACACTGGTAATGTCCAATTGCACTGTAAGTCAAATGCATTTCACCCGTTGACAGGCTCAGGGTGCGGTTTGTGCAGAGTCACTCCATTAAGAGGTCTTCGCTATTTGCTTTAAATTAAGTGATTATGTCGATATTTCCTTACATTTCACAGCTCTCTGTAGGCTATTCCAAGCTGAAAAGGGGCACCGTTCTTGCCCATCACACTTTAAGCTTTGGGTAACATTCAATAGAAAACAAGTCCTATGTGTTTTCAAGTATGAGGGAAGTTTTCCCCATACTGGCCGTATAAATTAAGACAACAGGTTGGCCAACCAGCCATGGAATACAATGAAAACGAGGAGTGAGGGCCTTACAGTTTGATTTCAATGCACCAGGATGAGCAGCAATGTGCACAGGCACGGAGGCATTCAGGCCCTCGCACCGAAGAACAGGTCAAAAACACAGCAGCAGCAACAAATCTGTGAATCACCAGGTGATAAGATTACAGCCCCGTTGGGCGGTAAACATTGTGCCTTTCTATTCAGCCCTGATTCTTATGTAACTTGTTCCACATCGTGCAGCAGGGCTATGTATTTATGTGTGCAGACTAGCCTGCATGCCGGAGCTTGTGTCCAACCCCTGCTGTTTTTCTTTCCCCAAAATAATCTTCATACCCTGCGTCTGTCTCCCTCTCCGCCGAACCTTATGTAACCGTTATTTATCCGCCGCCTCCTCCCACTGTTTGAAACTGTCAAGGTGTGCCGTCCTGTCAGGTCTCTATTAAACTTTCAACCGGACTCTCCTCTCCTCTCCTCTCCTCTCCTCTCCTCTCCTCTCCTCTCCTCTCCTCTCCTCTCCTCTCCTCTCCTCTCCTCTCCTCTCCTCTCCTCTCCTCTCCTCTCCTCTCCCATTTTCTCCTCTCCTCTCCTCTCCTCTCCTCTCCTCTCCTCTCCTCTCCTCTCCTCTCCTCTCCTCTCCTCTCCTCTCCTCTCCTCTCCTCTCCCCTTTTCTCCCCTCTTCTCCTCTCCCATCTTCTCCTCTACTCTCCTCTCCCCTACTCTCCTCTCCTCTATTCTCCCCTCATCTCCCTCCTCTCATCTCCCCTCTTCTCCTCCCACTGTTTGAAACTGTCAAGTTCAAGTTCTTTAATAGTTGTCATACAGAAGTACAGAATACTTTCATACAAAATGCTTCTTACTGTTACGCTCCAGAGACTGTGCTAGACAAGATAGTATCAAATAACATAATAACATAATATAGCATGAATTTAGAAGAAGAAAATGAGGTCACAGTTGTTCGGTATAGACATATGTACAATGTTCTGAGTTACCATATAATATACAATACACAATACTATGCAGTGTACTAATGTACAGTACTATCTAGTGCAAAGCAGAAATGGGATGAGGTACAATTTTAGGTACAATTTACAGTAAGGTGTACGAGTTGTAGTGCAATCCTTCATCCATAAATATAAAGTGTGGGGAGTGGGTGCTACAGTGTGTTTGTTTAAAGTGGGTGTGTGCTATAAAGTGTGTGTAGTGGGTGCTACAGTGTGTTTGTTTAAAGTGAGTGTGTGCGTGTGGATGTGTGTGCTATGTGTGTTTGGTGGTTGTTGTTGTGTAGTGTTCATTCATTGTTCGTTTAGCAGCCTGATGGCCTGGGGATAGAAGCTACTTCTGAGTCTTTCTGTGCTCGCCTTGAGACTCCTGTATCGCTTGCCTGACGGCAGCAGTTCAAAGAGGCAGTTGTTCGGGTGGCTCGAGTCCTTAATAATTCTCTTAGCCTTCCCCTTGCAACGCTTGTAGTAAATGTTCTGGAGGGTGGGGAGCCCCCCTCCAATTGTGCGTTCGGCTGAACGTGTCACTCTTTGTAGTCTGCTTTGGTCTTTTGCAGTGCTATTCCCAAACCAGGAGGTGATGTTGCCGGTCAAGATGCTCTCTATTGTACATGAGTAGAAGTTCTTAAGGATCTTCTGGCTGACTTGGAACTTCCTTAGGCGCCTGAGGAAGTAGAGGCGTTGTCGTGCCTTCTTCACCACACTGTTAATGTGTATGGTCCATGTCAAGTCCTCGGATATGTGGGCTCCGAGGTACTTGAAGCTGTTGACTCTCTCAACCGGTGCCCCGTCGATGCTGAGGGGGCTGTAGTCCTTGACCCCCGACCTCCTGAAGTCCACAATCATCTCCTTTGTTTTGCTGACGTTCAGGGAGAGGCTGTTTTCCTGGCACCATCCCGCCAGGACCTTGACCTCTTCCAGGTAGGCCCTCTCGTCGTTGGCAGAGATCAGGCCCACCACCACTGTGTCGTCAGCAAATTTGACGATTGTATTGCTACTCCGCTGAGCCACACAGTCGTGTGTGTACAGGGAGTAGAGGAGGGGACTCAGAACACAGCCCTGGGGGGCCCCTATGTTGAGGGTGATGGATGAGGAGGTGCAGTTGCCTGCTCTCACCACCTGGGGTCTGCCAGTCAGGAAGTCCAAGACCCACTGGCAGAGGTCATAGCCCAAGCCCAGGTCCCTGAGCTTGGCTATGAGTATGGAGGGGACTATGGTATTGAATGCCGAGCTGTAGTCGATGAATAGCATTCTCACATAGTTCCCCTGCCTCTTGTCCAGGTGTGATGCTGCTGTGTGCAGCACATGGGATATGGCGTCCTCCGTGGACCTGTTGGGGCGGTATGCAAATTGCAGGGGGTCCATGTTGATGGGGAGGGAGGAGCAGATGTAGCCCTTTACTAGCTTCTCAAAGCACTTCATGGCTATGGAGGTGAGAGCTACAGGGCGGTAGTCGTTGAGGCAAGCAGGCTTGGATTTTTTGGGTACAGGGATAATAGTGGACTTCTTCAGGCAGGTGGGGATGACAGCCTGTTCTAAGGACAGGTTAAATATGTCAGTGAATACTGGGGCCAGTTGGTCGGCACAGACTTTTAGGACGCGGCCGGGGATGCCGTCCGGACCTGCTGCCTTCCTGATATTCACTTTTTTAAAGGTCCGCCTCACCTCATGCTCTGTTACCCTGAACACTGCGCCTCCATCAGCAGCCGACCCCCCCCCCCCCATTGCCGAGGCTTGTGAGCTGGTGTTGTTATTACCAGCATCAAACCTCGCATAGAAGGTATTGAGGTCGTTTGCTAAGGAGATGTCACTGTTCAGTTTGAGGGAGGCGCCTTTGTAGTCTGTCATCGTTTTGAGCCCCTGCCACATAGCTCTAGAGTCAGCTTGTTCAAACTGGAGTTCAATTTTATCCCTGTAGCGCCGTTTGGCCTCTGACACTGTCCTCCTTACGTTGTGTTGCGCCACCTTGTGGTCATTCATGTTGCCTGCCACTAGGCCGTCATTGTATGCTTTGGTGCGCTCTCTCAGAGCTTCACGGACGGATTTGTCTACCCAGGGTTTTTGATTTGTCAGGGTGTGCCGTCCTGTCAGGTCTCTATTAAACTTCCAACCGTCCTCTCCTCTCCTCTCCTCTCCTCTCCTCTCCTCTCCTCTCCTCTCCTCTCCTCCTCTCCTCTCCTCTCCTCTCCTCTCCTCTCCTCTCCCATTTTCTCCTCTCCTCTCCTCTCCTCTCCTCTCCTCTCCTCTCCTCTCCTCTCCTCTCCTCTCCTCTCCTCTCCTCTCCTCTCCTCTCCTCTCCTCTCCTCTCCTCTCCTCTCCTCTCCTCTCCCCTTTTCTCCCCTCTTCTCCTCTCCCCTCTTCTCCTCTACTCTCCTCTCCCCTACTCTCCTCTCCTCTATTCTCCCCTCATCTCCCCTCCTCTCATCTCCCCTCTCTCCTCTCATCTCCTCTCCTCTCCCATCTTCTCCTCTCCCCTACTCTCCTCTCCTCTCTTCTCCCCTCCTCTCCTCTCCCATCTTCTCCTCTCCCCTACTCTCCTCTCTTCTCCCCTCCTCTCCCATCTTCTCCTCTCCCTTCTCCCTCCTCTCCTCTCCCATCTTCTCCTCTCCCCTACTCTCCTCTCCTCTCTTCTCCCCTCCTCTCCTCTCCCATCTTCTCCTCTCCTCTCCTCTCCTCAACAAACACAGAAAACAGTCCAGGGTCATGGAAGGCACTCTGCTTTAAGTGCTTTCTAATGTTAAGCCCAGCTTCACAACCATCGGTGTATTTCATAGCAACACAGTCTCCGCTGCTTCTTCCCTCTTGAGTTGCCTTCAAGTCTGCTCAGCAACAGTGCTCCATTCTGTCATAGTCGAGGCAGATGGCCCTTTTCATTTCAATCTCTCACCACCAGTTGGACTGGACTTACATAATTTACAATGTTCCACTGCCCCCGAGAAAGCGTTGCAGCACCGATATGTGGAGAATAAATGGCTTTGTGTGCTTATATAACCTTGTTGACACGACAGACCCCCTGTGAAAACACAGGGTCTAGATTAGGGCCCGTCCTCCTGACCACTGTTGACGCTGCATACTATCTGTTACATAATATCTGTTAGAAATGTGGGGTGGAGGGCAGTAGGTAAACAAAAGTTAGTTAATAATAATGCATTCTTTTTCTGGAGACAAATCCTATTCCATGGGTATGACCATGTCTGTTGTCATGATTAGATTGCGTTTTATCAGTGTGTTTTATATACTGCAGTCAGTCAGAGGTTATTGCAGGACAACTAGTGAGGCAGTACTTCACTAGTATTTTACATATATATATTATTATTAATATACATATATATATATATTTATTTTTTATTATTATTATTATATATTTTTTAATTATTATTATAATTTTTTTGTATTAGAAATGTTTTCCTCTCTGAACAATGCCAGTGAATTTGAACAAAAACAATGCCAGTGAATTTTTTTTTCTTCAAAAATTCCCTAAGTGACAGCTCTGAGCTCTCTGACCTGACTGCAGTAATGGCCAGCTGTCAATCACTTACTGCAAAAAAAAAAAAACGGGTTGGGCATAAGAATATAATTATCCAATCAAAATAGGCTATTTGAGTTTAAAAAATCCGGGTAGTGAGACAGAGCGCACTTGATTGATTGGCGTTCACGTCGTACCACATTGTGTTGACAGCCTTGAAATCCAATCAGAGAATGGTGCCAGCTAATGCTACGGAACTGCAGCTAGACCCTATTGACTGTGGCGTTAATAGCCATCTAATGTTCTAGATCTTTCTGTCATCATCTCACCACTGAGACTGACTGTGTGCAATTTGTCTTGAAAGAGACTGACATAGAGAATAAGATCTTTATTCAATTGTTCATGAACTTATTGTGCATCGTTTGATGATATATATATATTTTTTTATCTCAGTTGAAGTAGTGTAATTGACGTGAACGTGCCGACTCTGTAAGCTAACATGTTGTAGCTAATGTGAGCTAATAGCTAAGTCATCGAAACATTCACCCAGAGGAAGAAGAAGAAGAAGAAGAGGAAGATGGGATAGGTGCCCACAGCTTTGATGAGTGCACTGCTTTGGCAATCGCTTGGGTGACTGTCTGAGTGACCACCTGTCGGAGTCGGAGTCCCGAAAATGGAACGTGTGTCACGCATCAACAGAACAATGTTTAGTGTATTTCGACAGCATCCTCATGCAAATGAAGGATCGATTAGATCACAAAAGACTGCTGTTTGTTGCATTGCCTGATTTGCAACTGTTTGCAAGCAGACGAGGTCATTGAACGTTTCATCAGAAAATATCGAAGGATGGATTTAATTTACAAGTGATCAGATGGGAGGGACACTCCTTGTAAAGAAGTACATCAAATGGTGAGTGGATTTAAAAAATATATATATATTGGGCCGCTGCGTCCAGTGTGTCAGTGACGTGTGTGTGGCTGAAATGCATGCGTTTACTTTCGAATTACCCACGTAATTGTCCTTGTGTTACATAAAACCCATCTGTGGCCTCGAGAAGGTGGTAAATACATGTTAGATATTCCAATGTACAGTTTTGCTTGTACAGTTGTACAATCATGTACCATTGACTCAGAATGGTCTGTTTTATTGAAATCGTCACAGCAGTATAGTTTGTTTATACTTCAGAAGTATGATATTTAAACATGGTCCCCAAAATGAATGGAAGCGAATGAGGAGCCTGACACCTGGGAGGAATGGGGGTGTTGCAGCCTTGGGGATGTTTTAAAAATATAATATAATAATTTGTGCTTCACCAAGAAATTTGGTCAGCAGCCGCCACCTATATACTGTCTGAAACCCTCTTAAGTATGATATTTTCAGTACGGAGGTTTATTAGTTTCAACTCTATACCCCTTCTGTACCAGTGGCGTCGTTAGGCCTGGGCTTCCGGGGCTTTAGCCCCGGATGTTTTTCTCCTAGCCCCGGATCTAAAAAAAATAAAAATAATTTTTTTTTTTTACTTTTTTTTACTTTTTTTTTTTTTTATGTCAGCATTCCCATTGTTTGTGCTGAATGTTTGTTAGTGTTTGGTATTTTTTGTTGGTTTTTAGTACTTTTAAACATCCATTTTTAGTAAGTAGTTTTCATTTGATCCTATAATTTTTTCATTCACCGATTTGTGGACTTTTTTTTTAGTGTCCTGAAAGGCGCTTTATAAATCAAATGCATTATTATTATTATTATTATTATTATTATTATTATTATTATTATTATTATTATTATTATTATTATTATTATTATTATTATTATTATTATTATTATTATTATTATTATTATTATTATTATTATTATTATTATTATTATTATTATTATTATTATTATTATTATTATTATTATTATCATCCAGGAGGGAAAAGACACTTTGGATAGTAGGGACTGCACCTCTGCCTGTCCTGACCAGGAAACACTTTGCAACTGTGATCTCCTCTGGCAATAGTTGGATATTGTAATGTGTGGCGAGGGGTTGCAGCAGTTCCACTGAGAGAAACTGGTCTGAGGCTGGATAACATGCCTGTATGCCTCTCATAAGTTG